>NC_080077.1:973759-1280148 GCF_949987535.1 Balaenoptera acutorostrata
TGGTAGAGAAAGATACCCTCCGACCTGGAGATGCAGTCTTCTGCTGGGCGCTTTTCGCCTTTTTTCGTATGTGATATTTACAACATACTAAACTTTTTGGTGTCTTATAACTTCTTTCCTTCCCACTTTTTTTTTTTTTTTGCTCTTAAAAATGTATTTCTTTTCTTACATGTGTTTCTTTTCTTACAACGTGTGTTTCTTTTCTTACAACGTGATTTTTAATGACTGTATAATATTCCATTGGAAGGTAACCCCCAGTATTTTTAGGTCAATTCCCGTTTGCTTTACACATCCCATCTACACTAGTATAAATGATGCCTCATGGAATACTGCCGTGAATACGTATATCCTAGAGTTTGTGATTATATATTTAGGACAGCTCCCCAAAGTAAAATTGCTGAGTCAAAGGTTTTAATTATTTTAAGGATTTTTGATATATGGGCAAACAGCTCTATTGCAGGTAGTAGAATGACACTTCTATCAACAACACTATGTGTTATAATGCTTTAATTTGCCAAGTATTAGATGAAAAGTTATTCTCTGTTTAAACTTTCTGTTCAGAAAATTATTGTGAATGACTTAAAGCGCTAGGATTTGGTGAGGTCTGACAGCGTCTCTTTGCAGTAGTTTAGACGGTGACTTAAGGCCATTCATTTGTGTCCTTATGGCTCATCGCCTCTCAGATGCCCCCCTGCAGGGTGAGCTCTGAGTGGGAGCACGTCTTTCTACAAAACGAGGGATTCCCACGTGACGAGCTCAAGTCAGCTGATCTGTCTAAGAAAGCGACGTGAAATGTAATCGCTTTCTAATAACGCGCCAGTGGCAAGACCGGAGGTGCACGTCCCTGCAGGATGCCTTTCTGGGCAATCAGATGCTAGAAAGAAGGTCGCCTTCGAGCTTCAGCTCTGGGTGGAAGGGCAGGTGGCCATGGTCCTGGTCCGGGAGCAGGGGGGACCGGGTATGACCTGGACGCTGCATCCTTCCTGGAGGAAGGCTGGCTGGGCAAAGCATCAGCTGGTCTGAAGAGAGGGCCCCTGACTGGTCAAGGGCGGAGCCGGTCCTGCGGAAGCAGATGTCCGGGGAGGGAGGATAGCGGGGGGTTTCGAGGAATAAAGCCCTAGCACCCCGGTGAGGAAGCGGGAGACTTGGGGCCCCGAGATGAGGATGCCCGTGCCTCCTGCTCCCCGTGACCTCCTTGCTCTGCTCCCCGGGCAGCCGGCGACCAGGACGAGGACACTGCCTTCGACCTCTTCAGCATCAGCAACATCAACCGCAAGACCATCGGGGCCAAGCAGTTCCGGGGGCCGGACCCCAGCGTGCCCGCCTACCGCTTCGTGCGCTTTGACTACATCCCTCCGGTGAGCGCGGAGTATCTGGATCGGATCGCCGAGGCCATGCGGCAGAAAGAGGGCTTCTTCCTGACGGCCAGCCTGAAGCAGGACCGCAAGTCCAGGGGCACTCTGCTGGCACTGGAGGGCCCAGGCGCCGCACACAGGCAGTTTGAGATCGTGTCCAATGGCCCCGCCGACACCCTGGACCTCACGTACTGGGTGGACGGCACCCAGCACGTCATCTCCCTGGAGGACGTGGGCCTGGCTGATTCCCAGTGGAAGAACATCACCGTGCAGGTGACCGGAGAGACCTACAGCCTCTACGTGGGCTGCGACCTGATGGACAGCTTCACGCTGGACGAGCCCTTTTACGAGCAGCTGAAGACAGAGAAGAGCAGGATGTACGTGGCCAAGGGCCCCGCCCGAGAGAGTCACTTCAGGGTAGGTTCTGCGGGACGCAGCCTAGGGCCTGGGGACCCCAGTGAGGGCCCCGCGTAGTGCGCTGCCTTGTTGAGGGGTCGGGTGTGGCCTTGGAGAAGCAGACACACGTGCACCTACCTACAACAAGCTCCACGTGCACAATGCACACCCACTGGCACATGCAATCATGTACACGTACACACACTATACACGTATACACACGCATGCACACACACTCATAGACACTCTTACGTGCATACACAGCACACACGGCTTTCTGCACCAGGAATGAGCAGAGCCAGCTGTCACAGGTGCCTTTTCTTAGCTGCACAAATGGTCACCGATTTCCTGATTGAAGATTGATTTGATGATTGAGGAATCAACCCCATTCAAATGTCTCTATAATCCCAGACCCCCAGATTCCAGTTCAGTACTGACATGACCGGATGACAGGAGAGAAAACTATGTTTTCTAAGGAAGGAGCTATTGATTTATGAGGGAATAGTTCCATGTTTACCTCAGTTAAAATATTTTTTACAGGAGGATCTTTCTAAATGCAAGTGTTTAGAAGCTGCAGTGGAGGGTTAGTAACTATTCTCCCCCAGGTGTGTGTGTATTCTTTGGAAATAAATGTATGGTTAGACTCAGTTATTTCAGTAAAGGCCTAGAGATGCTGGTCATGGTCTCTGGCCATTGTCAGGAAGCCCCCCAGGCCCACGTGGCCGACTGGCCTGGCTGGGACGAGCCCCTCACTGTCACAGGGCGGACGGCCTGGTCTCATAGCTGTACCGTCTGTTCCGTGGTTGGAGCACTGCACGTTCCTGAGACCGACGGCCGCGTGTGGGAACACCAGGCACCCTCAGAGTCCCCTGCAGAGAGAGTGTGGCCCCCGCTGTCCCCTGAGCGTGTTCAGAAGACAACCCTTGCCATGCCTCTGGGGGCCACCGCCCCTTCTCTAAGACACTCTTCCTTCTCCTCGGGTCGACCCCACTGTCTGCCTCTTGCCTCAAACGAAGCTTCAAAGTAACATATACAGATAACCCATTAATGAGATTTCAGACCTGCTGAGGGTAAAAGCGCAGAAGAAAATGTTCTCACTGCTATAAGGTTACATCTTGTATTTTTGAAATATCGTTTAATGTGGCGTCGAACATTTGCTGTTTATCCAACTCTGTTTCTTTCCTTGTACATTTCAGGGTTTGCTGCAGAACGTCTACCTGGTGTTTGAAAACTCTGTGGAAGATCTTCTGAGCAAGAAAGGTTGTCAGCAAAGCCAGGGAGGTAGGTGTCTGAGCTGCGTGTGGTGCCCCATGCCCCACCTCTAACGGGTTCCTCCTCTGGTGTGTGGGGAGGGGCCGGTGACACATAAGTCAACATGTTGGAATATGTTTCAAGTGCCGCCATGGCCTTGAATGAGTTCGCTGGCCAGCTTGGATGTGTTGGCCTCTGAAACAATACATTGCTTGAAGGATTAATTATGAATATATTATTTTAATTATCCAATATAATCCATTTTACATGCCAAAAAATAAATCCCTGGCATTTTAACATGATTTTAAATACATGCAACTATTCCAGTCTACTGATGTGTGAAGATCATCTTAATAAGATAACACCACAGATGTTTTTCCAACCTGGTTTATGGAAGTTTTTTATACTATTCACAACTGTTGATACAGCCTTATTATGAAAATGGATGCCACTTGAATCATTGACAGATAATCCCACGCTGTCTGTCGATTGCATTTTGAATTTACATTCAACCATAATTTGTCAACATTGTCTTGAGCATTTGATATTTGAAGGTCACCATGCCGGGCTTTTTGAATGCAATGTGTCATTTCATCTTCAAAACCCCTTGAGTTGGGCTCATCCACTTTCCTCACTTTACAAATAAAGAAGCGAGGTGCCAGGAGGGCCCGCTAATTGTCGGGGGAGTGGCCTGTGAGCATCGGAGCAGCGCACCTCCCGCCCCCAGGCTGAGTCCCACACAAGAGGCTCTTATCTGCCACGTGATCCCATTTTCCGATTTACTTCCATTAAAAGCCTTCTTCATGTCAACTGTAAGCAAATATAAATTGTTCTTGTATGGATCCTTGCGTAAGGACACGTAGGATTTGATGTCTGTAATGCACAGTTGTGGCTTTGTGACCCAGCCCTTGACCCCGGAGCGGGAGTGCTGGCTTGACGGTTCAGAGCCCGGGGCCCCGAGTGCTGGCATCGCAGGCAACACCCGAGTCTTTCCGTCCAAGGCCGTCCACCTTTCAATCTGTGCGTCTTTCAACAGTTGGCCAGTTGAGTTCAGGGAAGGAAAGAAATTAAATTGTGACTTTTGGTGGCCTGCACAGTGAGAGGACCTTATAAGGCCTCCTGTCACACACCCTCAGCTCCAAACTCGCTGAGCACCACAGCCTCTGAAGCTCTGGACCACATCCCATCCCAAACCGCCAGCTCCAGCTGAAATGCCAATATCAGCCCCTTCGGATTAGGTCATAGTCTTTTTTTGTGGGGAGGTGAGGTCATAAAAAAGCAAAAGTTCTAAAAAGGCTAAGACAGTACTAACTGACATCCCACAGGACACAGAAAGAGAAGGTGGTCCCGGGGGCCCTGATGGAGGGAGACTTGCTTGTCTCTAGATAAGAGCTTAGCATCCTTGGAAGCGATCACCCGGCGGGGTGGGCATGTCTCTGTGACAGAGAAAAGGAAAGGGGTCACTTGACCCTCGATGGGGGGCGGAGAGTGGACGTGGCCCTCACCCCGGTCCCTGCCCTGCATGCCACGAACGGGGGGTGTCCTATCCTGAGGAAGGGCTCTGCCTGTCTTCCATGAGGTGGTCGTGGGACTTCCAGGCACTTTTGTTGTTGCTGTATTTTTATTCTTCTACATACATGTAGTGATTAATATGCTTATGTCTGTACGGTTATATATGGTTTTAGGTCTGGTGAGTCTGAGGTATCAAGGTGAGTTGCAACAAGGATTTACAACCAAGTAACAAAACTCGATCATAGACTGTCTGACAGAATTATAACATTGACAAGTCGTAACTCAGTAACGGAACGTATCAGACAAGACAGCTGAGCATCACTGCAGAGAGGACACTGGGGCTGGCTTGCCGGCCGCACCCCAGCTGGCCAAGCTCCCGCGAGGGCGACACCCGTCACAGCACTTGCCCAGATCACTTTTGTAACTAGTGGCATAGCCGCGTGTGTCCCACGTTCAGGGACTTCCAGGGGCTTGTACTGTTTCTGGGGTAGTGAGCTCTGAGCCCATGGTTGGGATTCTGCCTTTCGGGGGTCTCGTGAGGCCAGCAGAGAAATGACGAAATGACTCATTTAGCAAGAAAAGAACTGAATTTGCCTTAATGCAGTAGCCAAAAGAAAAGGTGTCTGGAATGGAAAAATGGGATAAATGAGGAGTGAAAGGAGTTGTCGGAATTTATGGAGAATATGGGGCTGGAAACAGGTTTAGGGTGGGGGACAAAAAGAAGGAACTTATCTTAGATAATAAATTATATAAATATTTATATAAAAACAAGAGAAACAGGAAATTGTTGCCTCTGATGAGTTTGAACACGATGCAGGATGCAGATGTACGTCTCCGAGGCGTTTTGCATTTTTCCATCCCTGAGCTGAACTTTCGCTCTGCTGATGGGTGGTGTCTCAGGCTCAGTCCCCACGGTGCTGTGCGGTGGGCAGCGCCCTTTGGTACAAGCAGGGCCGTAATGGGAAACACCCCCACCAGCTCTCGGGTTCTTGGGCGCCACGTAGCTCAAGTGCTCTGGATAGCGCCCTGCGGGCCCGGCCAGGCTGTGGCCAGAGGCCGGCGGGCTCACTCTTCCGTGTCTTCCCCGCAGCCGAAGCCAACGCCATCAGCGAGAACACGGAGACGCTGCACCTGAGCCCCCCAGTCTCCATGGAGCACGTGGGCCGGGGCGAGGACAAGGGCCCGGAGGTGTGCGAGCAGTCCTGCGAGGAGCTGGGCAGCATGATCAGGGAGCTGTCAGGGCTGCACGTCATCGTGAACCAGCTCCACGAGAACCTGCGCAAAGTGGTGGGTGCCCGGGGACCCTCCTCGAACCACGAGTAACCTCGGCTGTCCACCATTAGCCAGCACTATCCACCACGACCCCCGACTAGCCACTGCTAGCCAGGAGTAACCACCCGGCTCCCTGGACGAACAGGCTGGCGGTCCCGGATGTGTGGTTAAATGCCGTGTGGCTAGAGGGCGGGAGAGGGATGCTTCTGGAAAATGTGCCCACGGGCCATGGCCTTCCTCTCAGTCCTTCAGCCCTGGGGATTCGTCTCCCAGGAAACAGAAAGCCTGCACACGGAGGGAGGCACGTTCATGTAAAGAATGGCGTTCAGAGCGGACCTGTCCCCGAAGGCACGAGGTCATAACAGGCAAATTGGTTTTCCTCTCCACAGCACGTCGAGGGGGAGAGCACGTGCCTCAAGTCTTAGGAAGCGTGCTTCAGGGCTCAGAGCAGGTTGCTGGCAGCAAGCAGCCTCCGCTGGCCCATCCTCCCGCCATGTCGTCCTCAGGCTGAGCTCAGCCCGAAGGAAGCTCGTGCCCCGGGGCGGGGGGCAAGGCCGAGGGAAAGAATAACAGAGGGGAGGGGTCCCCAGGCCCCTGAGGCTCTGCTCCACCCAAGGGCCCTGAGCGGGTTCTGACTCGAGTCCTGGATGGGGCACTTCTGCTCCAGCTAGGGTGCTGGCTGGGCAGTACCCATGACAAGTGTGGCTTCTGGAATGTTCTACCATGTGCTGGGCGGGGGCAGGAGCGGGAGGGGGAGTAAGACCACCCTCCCCCCCAGCGCTCACCACCTCATGGAGCCTCCAGGGCTGGGGGCGCCGAGACCAGGGACACCTGCAGGCGGGGGCCCTGACGGGCGGGAATCTTCATAAACGTGGAGGACCTTCCCCCGAGCTGCACGTGGCGTGCGACCTGCAACTCTCCGGCTGCTTCGGGACACAGCGCCTCAGCCCTGCTGGGGCCGGTGGCATCCGGGTGGTCCCGGCGGGGGAGGGGCTGCAGACGGGAGGCCGAGACAGGAGCGGGGGGAGCCTTTGCCCCCGACGCTTCTCTCTTTCAACTGGAAAGAGCTTCGGGAGAAGTTTACCTACATTGGAGTGGGGATTAAGGAAATTCGCCAGCTCCCTGAATCACACAAAAACATCAGGATGATGTGTTTCTGTCCATTTTGCGCCGGGGGGGGGTCCATATCTTTTGGGTGATTCTCAAAGCGCCCATTATCCCCAAATCAGAAACGTTAGCGGGAGCAGGGTGCCTAGAAGGAGGGAGGTGACCACACACGTGCTCAGGGGACAAATGGTGTAACTTTCACTGAGTTGATTTTTTTAAAAAACTTTGCATTGTTTCCTGCAGTCTGTAACCCCCAAGACAGCAGGGCTTATGTCTGTTTGCCTTTGCTGTTGTGCTATCAGAGCCGTGTCTGTCACACTTGGAAGAATGGATGAATTCAAGAATTGAACCTTAGTTTTCAGCTGCGGGTGGCGGGAGGGACCCCGCCCCCCGCACCCCGCCCCCCACCCCCCGTGGTCCAGCATGAGGCTCCTTCACGACTGGACGCCCTCCATCCGCCCGTGTACGATGGCTGCAGAGCCATGCTGCGGCTGTGCTGACCCCTTTCCCTCCTCTTTGCAGTCAAATGACAACCAGTTTCTCTGGGAGCTCATTGGAGGACCCCCCAAGACCAGGAACATGTCCGCCTGCTGGCAGGACGGCAGGTTCTTTGCGGAGAATGAAACCTGGGTGGTGGACAGCTGCACCAAGTGCACCTGCAAGGTGAGAGGGGCACACGGTCTCCTGGCAGCGGCCCGGGCTGGGGCCTCCCGCGCGCTGCTCCCCGTGCCGCGCGTGGGGCGTGGGGAAGGGGGCCACCTCCAGGGAGGCCCGAGTCGGCCCCGTGCTTCTGCGCCCAGAGACCTTGGGAGGGTGCAGCCAGTGTCACCCGGTAGCTGGCCGGCCCCCCACTCGTTTGTGTTTGATGCCACTCGGTCCTGCGAGGGCCTCGGGTTCGGCACAAGCCGCTGGGGGTGGGGTCACTGCCCACGACACGACATGCCACTTGGTTTCCTTACGTCCTGCCACCTGGTCTCCACTGCTGGGGGCCTGGACACCGGACGCCGCTGCGACCTTGCACGTCCTCCCGCCCGCAGCGCGTGGAAGGCCCGGTGCCCGTGGCTCTGCGGACGGAGAAGGGAGCTTGCGGCGCGGCGAGCCCGCGCGGGCCTGGCAAGAGACGCGCCCGCGTCCCTGTACCCGGCGGGGTCTGTGGGCAGAGACCTCCAGCCTTCCTGCCGACCTCCCAATCCAGCCCTGGGTCAGTGTTCATGTTCCTAAATGAGTGACATACACGCCTCTTTCCCTTGTAGAAATTTAAAACCGTTTGCCACCAGATCAGATGTCCTCCCGCCACGTGCGCCGACCCGTCGTTTGTGGACGGCGAGTGCTGTCCCTCCTGCTTCCACGGTGAGTGCCCGGCGGGCGGGCGGGCGGGCGGCGGCCTCGGCTCCAGCGGCCCCGGCCGTGTGACCGTGCGGGTCTGTGTCGGACAGTCCCGCAGGGGCCGGGGCGCCGAGGTCCTCCCGAAGCGCCCGGATGCTCGTGGCTCCGGGGTCGCGGCGCCCCTGCTCCCCCTCAGCCTTCCCTCCTGCGCTGGTCCAAAGCCACAGCCCCCGCCTCTGTTTGGAGACCCCGTCCCCCTCCCCCAGCTGACCCTGGAGCATCTGCGCCTCCTTCACACCTGGCTCCCCGCCCCCTTCCCCGTGGTGTCATCAGCAGCCTTGACTGAATCGGGTGGTTTCTCTGAGACCTGCTCTGCGTGCCCTGTTTGTCTTTCGCTGTCTGGTCCTCATCCTGCTCTGGGGGCCTTGAGCCTGGTGACCCGGGGAAGGGCTGGGCAGCTTCCCTGTTCGGGGAGCCCACGGACATGAGCACAGGCTCCGCCCCTCCATGAATCCGAGCAAAATGTGGCTTTTCCAGGTTTCAGATTCTTAATCTGTAAAATACAGAATGAGTGTCCCCATGACACAGGGTTAGTTTTAGGATGAAAATAAACAGCACGATATGTACAAAAGTGGCTGACGTATATTAGGTGTTAAACAGAGACCAAACCGGACGTGCTACGGAGAGTAACAGTGTAATTGCGGGAGCCTGAGGGTCCGCGTTTGCCCAGAGGGAGCCGTTTCATGCTGTTGAGTAAAAGCCCAGGAAAGGTCTCCTCAAGTTCTTCTCTTCCTGCTTCTGAGACGTTGAATCGTAGCATGTTCACAGGGTTCTCTCCTCCCTGAATGTGACAGCAGGGTGATGGTATCTTTACTATTTACCAGAAAGATCTCTTGCATTAAGGTACATCTTTTCTGTTATTTAGAGATTGATAATTTCCTGTGAAGAATTTCTTGGCAAGAAATTGCCTTTTTATTTAACTTGTTCCAATTTAAAGTATTTGGAATGAAATTTAGTGTCCTGTAATTTCAACCAAAAATTGAAGTTTCATCACCATATATAAATCAACACACGGAGGTTCAAGCGGAAACAACTCACATCTTAGCAACTCCAGCGAAACCTTGTGCAGGCAGGGTTCAGCGCTCTCCTTTGTGAAGCCGTTAGAAACATCCTCAGACCCCTTTCCTGCCTGTAGACACTGGGTTTCTGGCCCAGCTCCTCGTGCATCCCCCTGCTTCCCCTTTCCTGGGAGGGCAGCCCCTGAGCTCCGACCCTGGCACAGACGTGGGGCGGCCCTGGTGTCTGCCCCCTGCCAGCACCCACCTGGGGCATCCAGCTCGGACCCCAGGGCTGGGCTCTGCTGTGTGGGGCAGTCCCTGGGGAGGTCTGATGGGCAGTGGTGTTCCCCCCAGCAGACGGCGAGGAAGGCTGGTCCCCATGGGCGGAGTGGACCGAGTGCTCTGCCACCTGCGGGCCTGGCACCCAGCAGAGGGGGCGGTCCTGCGACGTCACCAGTAACACCTGCCTGGGGCCATCCATCCAGACGCGGTCGTGCAGCCTGGGCAAGTGCGACCACCGCAGTGAGTGTCAGAGGCCGGGCCGGCCCGGGGTGGGGGACAGGGCCCAGCCCCTGGGGTCTTGAGGGTCCTGAGAACCCCTGCTGCTGCCCTTTCTGGGAGGTGCTCCACCCAGCCCAGGCATCCTGTTCTTCCCCACCTGGTCTCCCCGCCCGGTTGATGAGCAAACTCCCCGGACGGGCCAGCCCCGGCCTTTCACTCAGCGCCCTGAGCCTCTGACGTCCTTGTTCCCTCCACGCGCTAGTCCGGCAGGATGGTGGCTGGAGCCACTGGTCGCCTTGGTCCTCCTGCTCTGTGACCTGTGGGGCCGGCAACGTCACCCGCATCCGGCTCTGCAACTCACCAGTGCCGCAGATGGGCGGGCGGAGCTGCAAGGGGAGCGGCCGCGAGACCAAGGCCTGCCAGGGCCCGCCCTGCCCGGGTGAGTGGACCACGGCGGGGACCGGGCTCGGGGCCGGCCTTCAGCAGGACACAGGCGTGGCGCGGCCCCGCGAGATCAAGGCACTGGGATCCCCTTGGTCGGCTGGTTTCTGCAAGCTGGGCCTTGGGGTGGATACCAATCGCGGTGCTCAGCTCTGACCTCCCCTGAACAAGCTCCAGTTAATCCACGATGGAGCAGAAATAGGCCAGGACCGAGGGGGAAGCGACAGCAGGCACAGGAGGCGGCCTCCCCTGCATCTGGGGCATCTGGGGCCTGGGTTTGGGAGGACACGTGCTCCCCGCACCAGGCCTGCTCTGGGACTTGGGCAGGGTCTTCACCTGGAAAAGGCTGTGCTCTGATTCTTCTCCCTACTGAGTTATCCATACTGATGATGAGTGACAGCCATGTAAAATGAAACTCAGCTCCACACAGCTTTTCAGATGTGAGCACCTCTTGTCCGTGGCAGGGGTGGACCCGTAGCCAGAAGCCCCTGGTCAGTGGTCCCAGGTTCTGGGCGCAAAAGATTGTGTGATTTCCCTTCCCGGAGACAAAACAAAAACAACTGAACTGTCATCATCTGCATCCCTCCCTGGCCATACGGTCCCGAGAGGACTTTCCTACCAGGTTTCCTCCACGTGTGGAGACATGGCCTTATCCCAGGCTCTTTGTCCTGAGCCCCCAGCACAGGCCGCACCCCCCCCCCCGAGTGACCCCTCTGTCCTCTCTCCCCCAGTCGACGGTCGGTGGAGCCCCTGGTCCCCATGGTCGGCCTGTACGGTCACCTGTGCCGGAGGGATCCGGGAGCGGACGCGCATCTGTAACAGCCCGGAGCCCCAGTACGGAGGGAAGGACTGCGTCGGCGACGTCAAGGAGCATCAGATGTGTAACAGGAGGAGCTGCCCCGTAGGTGGGTGTGCACGGACGGGCCCACAGCCTCCAGCCTTTCGGCCGACGGGCGTCTGTCATGGGGTCTGGACGCTCCAGCCGCAGGCGTCTTTGAAGACACCACTGGGTTTTAATTCTGATTAAATGTATAAAAATGCTTGGAAAATACAGAGAAGAAAAATCAGTTCTACACACATGAAGCTTTACCCTCTGCTCTATGTCCCTCTGGCATTTTTACACAAAAGCAGAAAGCATGCCGTGCAGAGTGGAACATCGTAGGTAGTGTGGTCACAGTGGACACGTGCCCTGTGACCCCCTACATCTCCGAAGCTTTATCCTTGGGGGTGGTGGCTTTGGGTGGCTGTCCCCAGCATCTTCCTAACCCACTCAGTTTCGCCACAGCTGAGCCCCAGAGTGTGTGAAGGCCATCACCCGGGCCTCGCGTGTGGCTTCATTACGGCGCTGCCTGCTGGCAGCTGCTGACTCTGCCCTGCTTCCTCCGCGCAGACGGCTGCTTGTCCAACCCCTGCTTCCCCGGAGCCGAGTGCCGCAGCTTCCCTGACGGGTCCTGGTCCTGTGGCTCTTGCCCGCTGGGCTTCCTGGGCAACGGCACCCACTGCGAGGACCTGGACGAGGTGGGTGCCCCCTCCCCCGGCAGCGGGGTGTCCCTTGGAAGTGGGGAGCGCGGGCTCACTCACGTCTGCCCTGCTGGTCCCCGCAGTGTGCCGTGGTCACTGACGTGTGCTTCACGACCAGCAAGGCGCACCGTTGCATCAACACCAACCCCGGCTTCCACTGCCTGCCCTGCCCCCCGCGCTACAAGGGGACCCAGCCCTTCGGCGTCGGCCTGGAGGCGGCCAGGACGGAGAAGCAGGTGAGCGGCTCGGCCTTCCGCGCTCCTGTGAGAGACAGCAGGGCAGTCAGGCGGGAGCTGGAACTGGAGCGTGGACGGGATGGGAGTGGGCACTGCGGTCAGGTGGAGAGATGGTCTCACTCTGCCGGCCAGCGCGACCCCACCCGCAGGGGCCACAGGGCTGAGTTTTCACTCACAGCATCCCAGAGGGCCAGGGTGGGGACTCGTGGTCTCCCCGTGACCCCAGGCGCCACTGGAGGCCTGACGTGACCTTGCTGTTGCTCGGGCCCTTCCAAGGGAGCAGAGCCCCTGGTCTCTGGACGCTGCCCCCTCCTCAGCGTCCCGTGGGCGGGCGGGAGCCCTGCGCCCTGCGCCCTGCACGCGGCCCTCCCTGCAGGGTCAGGGTCAGGGTCAGCACGCGCCCTAACCCGCTCGGCCCTCCCGCAGCTGTGTGAGCCTGAGGACCCCTGCAGGGACAAGAGCCACAACTGCCACAGGCATGCGGAGTGCATCTACCTGGGCCACTTCAGCGACCCCATGTACAAGTGCGAGTGCCAGACGGGCTATGCGGGTGATGGGCTCATCTGCGGGGAGGACTCGGACCTGGATGGCTGGCCCAACAAGAACCTGGTCTGCGCCACCAACGCCACCTACCACTGCATCAAGGTGAGGGTGGGGCGGGGCCTCCCCCTTCCTCAGGCCCCAGTGGTTCCAGCTCGGGGCAGCTGTGCCCCTGGAGGCGCCTCTACGGTCCAAACAGTGGGAGGCTCCCTGTGGGCCCTGCACTCCGCGTGGTCCCCACCCCAGAAGCTGACGGGAGCCGGGGTGTCACTGCCCACCCACTAGCCCCTCCAAGGCGTCTGCCTAGTGGGTTTCTGCAAATTCCAGGATCACTCTGGAGAAGCAGCTGATTGTTGGGAGCTGGGAGAGGACGCGGCGCCTAATACATGTTTGTTAACTGAACACAAAGAGAGGCTTGAAATCATTGGGGGCGGGGCGACGTAAACAGGCCCCACCCTCCTCCAAGGCTATGGGGGCCTGAGGTCTGCAGGTGGGCCGGGCTATGGTCACGCAGAGTCTAGCAAACATTTTTCTTTGCAAAGACCCCCGTGTGCTGCACACAGGAAGCGGTTAGGGCCCCCGGGTGAGTGGGGCTTCCTTAGGGCCTGTAACAGGGTGGGGTCCTTTCCTGGGGCCACTGCAGCCAATGACCACAAACCTGATGCCTTTAAACGGCAGGACTTCATCCTCTCACGGTCCGGAGCCAGGAGTCTGAGGTCAAGGTGTGGCAGGGTTGAGCTCCCCTGGAGCCGCCAGGGGAGGGCCCTTCCAGCCTCTCCCAGCTTCTGGGCCCTCCAGGTGTCCGTGGCTTGTGGACACATCTCCCCAACCTCTTCTTCTGCCTGCTCCTCTGTGCGTCTGTCTCAAACTCCCCCTGGCGCCCTTATAAGGACACGCGTGGCTGTATTTAGGGCCCATCTGGATACTCCAGGGTAAACTCGTCCTTTCAAGACCCTTATATCAATCGCATCTTTTGCATATAAGGTGATATTAACTTTACCATGTAAGGTGATAGTCACTTTTTTGCTATTTAAGGTAACATTGACAGCTTCTAGAGGTTAAGACATGGCATATATTTAGGGGATCACCATTCAGACCATTAAACAAGGTGTACCAGAACGTTGTAGTGAAGTTTTATACCTTAGAAGCTTCAGAAATATAAATACTACAAACTCACGAAAGACATTACTTGCAAATGTAAATATATTAATCTATTTAATATTTATTTATTCTTGTGAATTTTGAGTAAGAGAGTTTTAAATTTTTTCTTTCGCCCTCTTGATTAAAGATGGCAGATGTTGACTGAAACAAAAAGTGAATCTGCTTTGAAATAATAGAGGCAAAGTTTGCAACCTTCATTGTATCTCCCTGACCACCTTCCCGGACCTAACAAGGTCAGGTGTCAAGCTTGGAAACCCCCGCAGGAAGTGGGTGCTTATTGGATGCGATTATTGATGAAGATTTCCACTAGGGACCCAGGTGCCCTGGTACCGTAGCAGGAACAATGGAAGGTGTCCACGAGGCTAAGGACACCCTTTTTTTTTTCATTTTTGTGGAACTTCAGGCAGGAATTTAATAACTAAAAAGGTGGCACATAGAAATTTGCAAAATTTGCACATTATATTTGCATTAAATATAACTTATGGGAACAAAGAGATGCAAAAGTAAGACAGTTCATGAGAAGCCCCCTCCCCCCGTCTGAGAGGTTCCCTCACTCATCCCTGCAAAGGTGCTGAATCCCTCCCTCAGGACCTGTGTCCACACCACAGGAATATGCTCTCCTCCTTCACGGGCTGGAGTTGAAACTTGGCTCCAGACATGGCCCTGGGCTGTGCTTCTGATCAGGCCCCTGACCCCCTTGAACCCCTGGGGCTTCTGGGACACCTGTGTTAATGGCATCGAAACACCTTCACGTGGACCCTCTCCTGGTGTTTCCAGCTCCCTCAGGCTGCAGTGTCTGTACAGCTCGGGTTTGAGTCCTTATATCATTGGACTGAAACAAAATGACTTTTTTTCCCCCGTTATGGGAATTCTCCACTTCTTGGGCAGAGCTGAATCAGGGAGATGGTTTGGGGCGCTGGGCCTCGGTTCCTGAAGACAGACTCTAGGCCACCTGTTGGCTAGTGAGGGTTGAAGGTTTATGACCTTGGCTCTTGGGTGGATGCTTGGAGTTTGTGGGAAGCAATGGGACAGGGGGCTCTGCCCTGTCCTGTATTTTCATTCTCTCCTGGTTCCCGCCGTTGTTCAGCTGCATACAGGGATCCCGAGCTCAGGACACAGGCTTCTTTTGCCTCAACTCACTGGCGGCGGCGATGTCGGTGCTAGAGCAGCATCTGCGGGGAAACGCGGGGCCCCCCGGCCCCGCCGCGAGGTCTCCGTTCTCCTGCTCCCGCGAGGACAGGGGCCTGGCGTTGATGTTGCCGGCTCCGCCCTCATGATCTCATCTGAAAAAAGGGCGCTCTTGGGAATGTTTCTGTAACTGGCCTGCTTCCTCTGCTCGCAGGACAACTGTCCCCTCCTGCCTAACTCTGGGCAAGAAGACTTTGACAAGGACGGCATCGGGGACGCCTGCGACGATGACGACGACAACGACGGCGTCAGCGATGAGAAGGTGGGGCCACTCGGCCTGAGCACGCGCCCTCGGGGTCAGGAGCAGGGGGAGGGCACGTGCCCTCGGGGTCAGGAGCAGGCGGAGCGCGGTGCCCTGCACCCAGCGGCCCCTGTGAACTGCCGCTGGGTGTAGCGCTCCCGCGCGAGTAACGGAAAGTCACCGACAGGGAACGTCTGTCCTTCGCACAAGCGGACGAGGCAGCCAGAGCACGCAGCCGCCTGGGGTGCTCTGCCAAAAGCGCTTTCAGTGGTTTAGTTCACCTTGAACTGCATAAAAGGGACTCATCCCCCCTGCTTCTGGGGCGGGCGCCAGCGATGGGGGCTGCGTGGCATGAGTGATATTGCCACTCCCTGCCTTTAGGGCAGAATTTAGATGTTACCATTTCCCGGGAGAAGTGTTGCAGACATAAGTGATCTGACATGTTAGTCCTAATTCAGCACTAGCAGAGATAGAGAGGCCAGCTTCTTATTCACAGGTTTACTGCATCTGGCTTCCATTGATCCATTAACTCATTCATTCGTTCATTCCCTTGACATTTATGTTTCTATCCTCACCATGAAATATGTCCTAGATCACCTTCCCTATAGAAAATATCAAAATTTTTCATAGGGACAGATGCATAAATAATTATAAAATGATTTGATATCAAGAAAGTGTCAGCAAGGGCTACCTTTGCCGACACTTTATCGCTACCTTGATTCTCTTGATCTACTTTGAACACATAGCCTGTAAGTGCTAAACCATTTTAGAAGCAATTCAGCAAACATCCCTACCCTATTTCTTAAATTCTTCCCTCGCTTTCTCTCTAGGACAACTGCCAGCTTGTCTTCAACCCACGTCAGTTTGACTACGACAAAGACGAGGTCGGGGACCGCTGTGACAACTGCCCCTATGTGCACAACCTAGCGCAGATCGACACGGACAGCAATGGGGAGGGCGATGCCTGCTCCGTGGACATCGATGGGGACGGTCAGTCCCGTGTCCTCCCGACGCGCTTCAGGGCTCGCGGTCGGCGGTGCTCCCAGACTCCATGCTTTACTCTGTGTTACCGCATAAGCCCAGCTTCACCCGTGCACTAACATGAGACAACGTGATTCATGACGCTTGGCTCGCAGGGGCCCAGCCTCGTTCGGCCCCTTGTCCCCCTGGGTTCCTGGAAGGGGTCGCTGGCCTCAGGACCCCCTTTGGAAAACTACGCGTTTGTCACCTTCCTTTCCTGACCCTGAGCTCTTGCCCTGTGCCCTTGTGCCCAGTCCTGGTGTCTTCTCTCAGGTCCACCTCCGTTCACAGCCCCCGGAACCCAGTTCCCTGTCCTGACCCAGCCATGCTTCTGAGAAAGGCCTGAGGACAGCTTTGTCTCTCCTGTGTTCCCTCCCATTTCCCTCCACGCTGTATTTCTAGCCATTCACTGAATCATTCATTGCAAAGCCTCCGTGAGGGGTTCCAGGTATCCCCGGACTTCAGAAACCTGCGACACCACCAGGTTATTTAACCCTAGATGCCAGTGCCACGGGCACGAGCTCTACAGCTCACGGCACGGCCTCGCCCTGGGTGTCTGACACTCAGGAAGCAGCTCGGACAGACTCACACCCACTCCCTCTGACTCCACCCACCCACCCCCACCTGCGTTTGTCTCCTGGCTATTTTCTTGGTGTAACCTGGCATCACACTGACCAGCTTCCACCAGCACCAAGATAGCGTCCGGCCGTGCTGCTCTCTAGGGCTTTCCAGCAGCCGGGCATCTCCTCCAATCCTCCGTCTGTGAGGTCTGACCCCCTGCATATCTCAGGGGTCCATTCTCACTGCCTCGCCCCCTGGCTCCCCCCACCTGCCAGGACCTCCCCATCTGCCAGGATAAGACAGCTGCCTAGCCTGGCTCAAGCTTTCCTGCTGACTCACTGATTTGTGAGGTTTTGCTTTGCCCCTCGAGCCTGATTACTGTTAACTCAGTTTTCATAACCCCAAAGTTGATGAAATTCATTATCTATTTTCAGATTTCTGGGTATAAGGCACTATAGCTAAACCCCCTGTCAGTCTCTGCCATTGTTATTTTCCTGCTAACGCAGGGAACAGATGAGGCAGTGGAGCCCCGGAAGCTGATCAGCGAGGCGAATTTCCTGAATGGATGTTAGGGCAGATAGTCAGCGTGTTTACACTGTGATGACTCACTCGTCAGCCCCCCGTGTGTATTGTCCTCCAGAGACCTCCGAGAGTTGGTTCTGCTTCAAACTGAGGGAATTTTAAGTTTAATGGGAAATCTGCCATGAATCTAATAATCTTTACATTTTATGATTTCTTAGATCATTTTTTATTAAACAAAAGTTTGGCTGTAAGTTGCTTACTGCCATAGGAAGAGCAACGTGCCTTTTCTCAACTCCGTATACTTCCGTTTTTCCCCTGAATTCTACAGATGTCTTCAATGAGCGAGACAACTGTCCCTACGTCTACAACACTGACCAGAGGGACACCGACGGGGACGGCGTGGGCGATCACTGCGACAACTGCCCCCTGGTGCACAACCCAGACCAGGTAATTGACTGGTGATTGACGAGGTGTGGCTAAGAGCAGCGGGGGTGGAGGAGCTTCTCAGTCACAGAACATGCATGGCTTTGCAGCTTTCCATCCATCTGCCAGGATGCGACAACACAGGCTTTTCAATCACTGTAATTGAAAACATTGAACTCAGGTCTGAGCATGACTTGTATCTCCGTGGCCACTGGCCAGATGAGTGGGGGCCTTTGTCCCACTGTCTGAAAGGAGAGAGTCTTCATCTAATTATCTCCGCATTTCCCTGATGCAAACATAGGAATTGGCTGCTTTTCCAGATTTGCCTTTGGAAGACACGGTGAGAACATAACATACTGATGTAGTTCCTAGAACGTGTTGCAGCAGATGTTGTCAGAAAGGACTTGATTCTGTTGCAGCTAATTCTTTCCAGTCTTCCTTAAAGAAAGTGAATCCCCGTAGGGAGGTGGGTTAGGATGGAGAGATCCCTGGACTTCAGTCCCGGTTCTGGAGGCCGTTTCCTCTCTGCGGTCACGGCTCACATTGGGAGTGAGGGGGTACAGGCCACGCGTCCTCGGCGACTTTCAACCTGGCATCTGTTTCACGGGATGGATGCCCAATGCTGCTCTCCCCGAACTCTGTCTCCCAGACCGACGTGGACAATGACCTCGTGGGAGACCAGTGTGACAACAACGAAGACATCGACGAGGACGGCCACCAAAACAACCAGGACAACTGCCCCTACATCTCCAACGCCAACCAGGCTGACCACGACCACGACGGCAAGGGGGACGCCTGCGACTCGGACGATGACAACGACGGGGTCCCCGATGACAGGGACAACTGCCGGCTGGTGGCCAACCCCGACCAGGAGGACTCAGACGGTAGGTCCCGTGACAGCCGCCCCGCAGAGGCAGAGAGGTGGCAGGAGCGCGAAAGGCCGGGAAAAAGAAGTATGTAGCCCGACTGCTGACGTGAGTAAGTGGTCCATGAGAACAGGATCTGGAGGGAGTAGGGGCACAGGACGGGTCAGAGTCTCAGGTAGCGCGGCAGGTGCGCAGCTGGGCTCAGTGGTGGCTTGGTTGTCCTCTGGCGTCTGCTGGAGCCTGTGGGTGCGATCCCGGCTGACCCGGGTGCTGCCTGGAGGATACACATCCACTGTGGATGAGACAGGGTGTGGGGTATTTGAGCCCACACGACCCAGAGGCACGTGGAGACTCACTGACTGAAGGGCAGCTCCAAGGACCACCCCCCCATCCCGAGAGCAGCACAGAACTCATTCTTGACAGGAGGACAGATGGCTTCAGTCCCCACAGCGGGGCTTGGGGGCGCTTGCTGGCTACCGAGCAGCCTTGTACCAGGAGGGAGGCTGGGATGGAGGCAAGGCTGGCGTGCTCAGGGATGTCTTAGGGGTTTTGGAAGCTCCTTTTTGCGTGAGTGTGTACCTGTCACCCAGTGCGTGGATGTGTGTTGCTGAACAGAACTGAAGGATAGTTTGAAGGCTGTGATGGAAATTCGGTTGAACTTGGTGTCTTTTTCTCCTTCTAAAGCAATAGGCACTGCAATGGCCTAATTGCAGGGGTAAGTGGTCATCTGGATCGACACTATTACCATGAACTGCACGGCCGTGAAGGTCTCAGCAGGCATCTCTCTGTGTGCCAGGCTGGTCCACGGCCCCATGGCCACATCCCCACCTCATTAGAAAATTTGACAAGATGCTTCCAAAAAACAGAAGTCCACATCTCCCTAGGGAAATCATTTTTCATTAAAGTGTTCTGCTTTCAGTGCCAAACAGATTACAGGCAGGGGTGATTTAGGTAATAGTAGAGGTTCTGAAGACTATCAGAGAAAAAAAGCTGGAAATTCAGCTTGATTTCACTTGGCAGCGTTCAGGTTTTGTACCCCCAGTTTCACGTTCAGAAGGAAGTGAGAAATGACTCTACAGGAACTGGATTATGGCGTGCTTTGCTGCAGGGCTTATCACAGCAACGTTTTGAAAAGAGCATCCAGACTCCTCGCAGCGCTGGGGTGAAATGTCAGAGATTACAGGCGCTGGTCCAGGAAATGCTGCCAAGCGCCTAGCCTTGAATTTTCAGAGAATCACGTGCTAAGTTTTCTCAGACACAGAGAGGCGGACAGCAGACCCTTACTTTGCGTGTTTCTCTGCTTGTCCTTGGTGGCAGGTGATGGGCGTGGTGATGCTTGCAGAGACGACTTTGACAACGACAACATCCCCGATATCGACGACGTGTGTCCTGAGAACCACGCCATCAGTGAGACGGACTTCCGGAACTTCCAGATGGTCCACCTGGACCCCAAGGGCACCACTCAGATCGATCCCAACTGGGTCATTCGCCATCAAGGCAAAGAGCTGGTGCAGACGGCCAACTCCGACCCTGGCATCGCTGTTGGTGAGCCTTAGAATACGCACCGCCCCTTGCGGTTCCTGCCTGCAAGGTGCCCACGGAGCACATGGGCGGCCCTTTAAAACCGAGTGGACAGGAGCAGTGGGTCTTTCTGGTAGCCCCCATCCTCCCTTGGTTTGTAAAACCATCTGCCTAAATATTTTTAATGGGAGAACCTGGGGAAGCACTTATTTGCCTCTACAGATTCTCTGCGATTTAATATTCAGCAAGCCATTTCGTTTTATGGACTTGGTCTGTAAATTGTTACCTAGGGTGGTGAAGCTCTGCCATAACTCTGTAAGTGGGATCTAAAGAGATGAAATTCCACAAGTGTTGTTAATCCCACAGGAACAGACCCTGAGTTAGATGGGAGAGGAGAGCCTCTTTCCACCTGCATCCAGTGGTCCCAGGGCTCATCCAGGAATTCCCTAAAGGGCTGTTTCTGACTTGGTTTTGTGACCAGATGTTCCCTCTGGCCCCCAGGCTTCGATGAGTTTGGGTCGGTGGACTTCAGCGGCACATTCTACGTCAACACCGACCGCGACGACGACTACGCGGGCTTCGTCTTTGGCTACCAGTCCAGCAGCCGCTTCTACGTGGTGATGTGGAAGCAGGTCACTCAGACCTACTGGGAAGACCAGCCCACCCGGGCGTACGGCTACTCAGGGGTGTCCCTCAAGGTGGTGAACTCCACCACGGGGACAGGCGAGCACCTGAGGAACGCCCTGTGGCACACGGGGAACACAGAGGGACAGGTGAGGAGGACGGTCTCTTCTGACCGAGGCCGGCAGCTGCTGTGGGCTTTCAGGAGAGCAGTACCTGCCCATTGCAAAAGTACCCCCACCTCGGTTTTTGTTCATTTTACCTCAAGTCACGGTGCTTTTAATAATCTTTTATTGGGTACCTCGCTTATTAAAGAGGCCAGGCCTGGTGATTTTATAAACACAATTGGTAATCCTCTTGCACATGAAACGTAGGTGTACTCCCTTACAGAAATAGGGAGAACAGGGTTTCAAACGTTTAAGTGTTTCGCCCAAGGTTCCACGTTGAGGAAGCAGAGAATCTGTGACTCGGCCCAAATGCCTGTGCTCTTTGCGCTGAACTCCATTGTTGCCTATCAGTGGATTTTGCTCATGCTAGAGATTTATAATATGAAATATATCGGAGGTAGATGTGGCAGCAGGAGCCATAGGGATTACTTAGCAGAGTAATGTTTTCGTCTCCCCCCTTTGTGCCGTAAAACTGTGGTTAAGACTCAGGGTGCCAATTATACTCACAAGTGATGTTTTTCCTCAGGTTCGCACGTTATGGCATGACCCCAAAAATATTGGCTGGAAGGACTACACTGCCTACAGGTGGCATCTGACCCACAGACCTAAGACAGGTTACATAAGGTAGGTGAGAGGGTAGCTCAGTAGCAGCTGTATTTCTACCAAGTAATTTTCACATTCCAAGAACATCTTTCCACTGGATGGCAAGTTAGAACACTAACAGAGAAACAAGCCAAAGTGGGTTCTAATTTGTACACTGTCCCCTGGATTCTTCCACTTTAAGTGCCTTCTCTTTTCTGTCCAGCATCTTCTTCACGTTTTTTAAAAAAGCAAAAAGCAAAAACAAAACTGTGGAAGAGAAGAAAAATCAAACTTGTTAAAATAACCCAGAAGGTGATAAGCATCTCTCCTCCTAATGAACATTATGGGCATGGGAGGGAAAGTGCAGTTAAAATAACTGCATCTTTGTGAATTAGCATGTGATTTCTTTGGTGCACAGGTTCCTATTTATTTCTGATATTGTGAATGGCTGAATTTAAAACACATCTTGAACAAAACTTGGACAAATCAGTCCAACAGAATTTTGTTCTCTTGGCAGGACAGCATTTGTAATCAACTTTTTTTATTTTTTAAGCTGGGACAATTTCTAATTTTATAAAATGAAATACGGATGATTTAAATTTAAATTTTTTGCAAAGTTAAGCTTAGTCACTACGAGCATGAGGCAGTCTGATTCTTCACCAGGAGTGTGTGCGTGTCCTCGGTGACAGCAAGCACGTCTTAGAAGGGGAGGTGCAGGCTGGTGCCAAGGGTGTGATGTTTCTGTGGAGTGTCCCTGTTTATTCACTCCTCTCCTACCAGGGAAGCTTTAGTGCATCTGTACGTGTAGGGTGGAACCTGGTCCTTGCTATCACACAGCTCACAGTTTGTGGGGAGGAAGCAGGTGAGCTCGTGGTTTTAGTGCAGTGTGAAGGCCAGGAGCTTGCTGACACGGGGGAGGCTTAGAGTTAGGGTGAGACAGAGGGAGGGGCCTCCTGACTCCACTAAACTGTTCCATGACTCCTGAAGGTGGAGACGACTTGGATGCTTGGGTGGGTGATTGTCAGTGAGTCATGGGGAAGAAGGAGGGCTCTGGGGTGGTGCTGTGTTACTCTTGGCCAGCCTTGTGAGGAGAAGACTGACCTCCTGCCCTCTGGTGAATGTGCTTCAAAGAGCTGACATTCTCTTTCTTTCTCCTTTTTTCCTGTTTTCAGAGTCTTAGTGCATGAAGGAAAACAGGTCATGGCGGACTCAGGACCCATCTATGACCAAACCTACGCTGGTGGGCGGCTGGGTCTGTTTGTCTTCTCTCAAGAAATGGTCTACTTCTCGGACCTGAAATATGAATGCAGAGGTGGGTGTGAGAACATTATTCATTGGGGCCGTGAGTGGCACAGAGGATGGGGAAGGAACACATATTTTACTTTTCCTTTTACAAAAGCTACACATCAGGGAAATAAGCTGGTGGCCTGTCAGGCAGATGTTTTGTTTTGGTCAGCTTGAGTTGGTTTTGTCTGTCAGTTTGTTTGTTTTAAATTCAGTGTGAATGTCTTTGGTAGGACAAACACTTTTAAGTTATTCACAGGCTCTACTTGTCCCACTCTACTCTATCCCATAGCTTTTTATATTTTCTACACCTTCTGGGCCCTTAATGACATTTTAGATTGCTATCTTTGCTAGAAAAAAAGAAAGAAAGAAAGGAAGGAAGGAAAGAAGGAAGGAAGGAAGGAAGGAAAGAAGGAAAAAAGGAAGGAAGGAAGGATGGGGGGAAAGGTTCTCTTTAGTTATCACTCTAGGAGCATATTTGAATCAAAATATTATAGATCTGGAAGGGAACTTGGCTTCTATGTGGTCTAAGCCTGTGTCTTCATGTAGATATGAAAATATCCCTATTCTACAGATAAGGTAAGTAAGGCTCAGAGATGCTTCTCAAAAATCACACAACAAGAGTGTTGATTTGTCTTCTTGATTCTGGTGAAGTGTTCTTTTCCCTATCCTTCATTCCATCCATGCACCCACCCATCCATCCATCCATCCTTCCATTTATCCATCCATCCATCCATCCACCATCCATCCATTCATTCAACCATTCACACATCCATCCATATTGTGGAAACCTTTTTTTAAAAAATAGAAATAGTGATATTTAGGTTATAGTTAAACAAAATAAAGCAAAATAAAATGCATGGTCCAATCTCCCAAATTCTGTTTACTGTGTTTTGCAGATGTCTGAACAAGATTTGCTGTATTTCCAGCAAAGTACTGTAGACGCTGTTACCCAGACACCTCAGTCCATCCCAGTTCTCCCAGCTTCTCTCTAGCAGACCTCCTGTCCTTGACCCCAACCTCGAGTGGTTCTTCACCTCCTGTCATCAACCCAAGCCCATGTGCCTTCAGAGGATGAATATTAATGGAAACAAAAAATGAACATCCAACCCACTACAGGAAAAACAGTTTGATGATCCATGAGACTTTATGTGGAGTGAAAATCGAGCATGATATTACATTGTTTTCTCTTGTGTGCTTAAAAAGAATGACGTTTACATATGAAATGTAAGTACTTATTTTATTTATGTGTATATGGAGTTGAAGGGAATATTGTGTATAAGCAATTATCATAAATTAAGCATTTATGCTTAATATTGCTACACTACTTCCAGTGCTTTAAGTTTGGTGCGAGAGCACCCAAATCCTGTTAGGTCAATTATAAAGAAGGGTCAACTCAAGTCTGAAGTAATGCCATTATCAGAAAGAGGTCAGGAGATACCAGTCACATATGTGGGATCTCAAGTAACTAATTGGAACATCAAAAATAATTATGGAAATAAATGAATACCCCTCCCCCACTCTCTTGTCCTACAATGGAAGCCCTCACTGGTGCTGTCTCATCAAAGAAGGAATATCCTGGCAAAATGGCTCTAATGTGGGTCCAGTCGTGGGCCTGGCAAAGCCTCGTCTATGTGAGGGCTTAACTGAGCGAAGTGCTGTCACCGTGGTTGGCCCCTCCAGCCATTGTGGACCTGAGAGAACTCGTGGCCAGTTGTCACTTGATTCCGCAGTCTGATCCCTAGAATCCTCGCTGGAGCTCCTTTCCCAGCTGCTGGGGAAGAGTCAGCAGACAAACAAATCAGCAAATGCATTTTGGCATCTAATCCCGATTCTAGGCTTTGAAACCATGGACGGATTGCTTTTACCTAACTTGGTAACACATTCCATTAAGGTTCCAGTTATAAATGTTGTGCTAATATTTATTAAGTGAATATAGAATGCAGTTCCGTTCACCAATAACTTATTTTAAATATGACAAGTAACACTTATGTAAGTATAATATCTAAAAGTAAACATATAACTAGCATATAATAATATAAAGATACAGTTACCGCAAAATATCTTCAAAATACAAGACTTTATAATATTATGTTGTCATCATAAAACATGCTGCAAAATGTGATAGAATAAATAAATAATAATGAAGAGTTTATAATGGAACCTTAATATATACTGTTGCCGGTGACTTTAATTCAATATTTTTTAGTGCTATCTATCTGCTGTACATAGGATTTTAAAGACTTGGAATGCTGAGGATAAACCAGTGTTGTCTCGGCAGACATACCCCTTAATCAGTCATATTGTCATATACACAGGTTTGATTTATTTTTTGCTTTAAGTTGCATGACCTTTCTGCAGGAAATATTAGTTAATCTCACTCCACATAGGGGTTTAGGAAGAAGACTTTGTCTTGTTGATCTGATGCGGACAAACTGTTCTCCTCTTCCTGTTAATAGCGATTTCACTCCTCTGTCAAGTAGGGAGAGGGTCCATGACTTTGTCTTCATTTGCTCGTGCCGTCTGATAAAGTTACATTTGTTGCTTCCTTTGAGGTTGATTTTTCTTTTCATTTTGCTGCACTTTTTACTTTTTTTGGTGGAACTGTATTCCCAAGACAAGGAAGTGTTGGGAGACTTCATTAAATGTAACAATTGTGAAGAGTGTGTAGGTTTTCTGTGTCGGTGGTGTTTGGCCGAACAATACGGTGGCGTGGGTTGATGACGATGTGAATATTTAGAATGTACCATATTTTTTTGTAAATTATTTATGTCTTTTTTTTAAAAACAAACTTCTCGTACAGATGGATAAAACTTCTTTTGTTTTGACAGACTGTAAATATTTATTTATTTGTTCACATGGTCAAAATTTCACCACTGAAACCCTGCATTTAGCTAGAGCCTCATTTTTATACTTTAAAGATTCATAACAGGAAATAAATTGTAAAAAGGTTTTCTATAAATGAATCTCTCTCCCTTTTTTAAAGAGCTAGCAGGGCTCCTGCCGGGGGGACGGAGAGGGACCCCGGCTGATCCCTTGTCTCCTGGGCCAGGGACACAGCCTCCTCTGTGACAGTCCTTCCTCGTGCGCGTCTCAGGCTGAGATGCCGTTTGGGGTCTTCACGGAAAGAAGCTGTTTAAGGCAGGTCTCGTCATGGTTTGTGGAGCCGCCCGGGTCACGCGCTATGACATGACCTTAGGAAAGCCATCCTCTGCTGCTTCTTGCTGTGCGACAGGGGACAGAGCAGTGCAGTGAGTGCCAGCACCACTGAGATGACTCAGAAAAAGGGGGCAACACGAGGGGCCCCCCATCAATACAAGCGCTGCTTCCATGACCCAGTCTCGTTCCCAGCCGGAGCGAGAAGCAGCAGAAGACTTGGTGGGACAAGTGTCAGATCATGACGTCACGTGGGCAGCAAACCAGCTGCTCAGGGGTGGGAGGAGAGCCACAGGGCGGCCTGGGGTGTCTCTGGCTGCCCCCCTGCTCTTGGGACTTCTGAGCATTACAGTGGCGTCAATTGTAGGGGAAACGTGAGAGCGAGAGATTCAGGGGGAGCGGGGAGACGGAGGGGAAGACAGCGTGTCTGGCTGAAATAGGCTGGGAGGAGTTGGCCAGGGAAGCGACAAGATGTAGGGAAGGCCTCCCGAGGGGACGGGATGGAGCCGAAGGCCCCGGCCTTGATTGGGGCTGAGAACAGGTGGATTTGGGGACATGGAGATGGAGGAAGAGACTAGACCTGCAGAAGTGACCCAAGAACCTTTGAGAAGTTTAGAAACGAGGAGATGAGGAGAAGGATGAGGGTTGACTGTGGGTAACGTAACCACTGGGAGACCCTCACGTGCGCTTCACTGGTGAACCAGCAGGTATATCATGTGTTTAGTAACGATGCTGAGAAGTCAAGACATTAAAACGAGATACAGTTTCCCACATTCAGCTTTTGGGGGAAGTTTATTGAAAATACAAGTTTCTGACAGACTCCCTGTCAGCGGCCTGGTAGTCCCAGAACTAATTCTTAGTGTCTTTGCGGCCTGACGGGGGGCTAGGTGGCCCACGTGCGGGGCAGCTCTGTGGAGAGTCTTTTCCTTTTGTGTGAGCTTCTAGCACACAAGGTGGAACTGTGCATGGTCATTTTCCCTGAAAGAAGAGACGAAGAGCCCGGCCCTGCCCCAGCTGTGCTCCTTCAGGCCGCGCTTCCTGAGCCCTCATCTAGGGGAGCTGCGGGTGACTCTGAACGGGGGTCCAGCCCGAGGTGCAGGGCTCCGAGGGCTCCAGAGGCCAGCTCGCCCTCCCGTGGCACCGCAGCCAGGGAGTGAGGAGTCCGCAGCAGCTGAGGGCCCGGAGTGGACGCACAGCCCTCCGCCACCCGCGGCTGCCAGCCTCTCGCACTGCCCAGGGGTCGCTGTGGGTCTAAACGTCTCAGGCAGGTTTTGCTCACTCAGTCTGAGCTTCACAAAGTGGCGTTTTGGCCACGGGAGCGGAGTGGTGCGTGGGCTTAGGGGACACGTAGGAGCTGCCACCCGACAGCTCCGTAGCCCCGGTCATGCAATCACGGATGCCTGCACGGCTCTGCTAAGGACTAAAGGATCCCCATCTGGACCCCACAGACCACGCCCCGGAATCCCGGGGCAAGAGGAGGGAACAGCGGGGCTGTCTGGGCCCGGCCAAGCCCGGGCCCCTGCTCCCAGGGGAGTGACTTGGCAGAGGGCAGGGGTCCAGAGATGACAGAGACTCCGGGCTGAGCAGACAGGGACCTCAGCTTTGGGGAAGCCGCAGAATTCCTGCCAAGACGTCTGGGCCTCGCCTCCACGTCTGACCCTGGCTGAGCTCGCCCCACTTGGGTCCTCGCCGTCCAGGGTCCCCTGTGTGTGGCCGCCTGAGTGGTGGACATGGAGGAGGCCCTGAGTCCCGTGGAGGCCACGCGGGTCCCCGGTCGCCAGGGCAGGGGGCCTGAGATTACAGGCTGTCTCCCCGACTGCCTTTCAGTTTAGGTCCGTCAGCTGTAAGGAGGCCTGGAAACTTGGACCACTTTAAGCCGTCACTTTTTCATAGAGTGGCTACGAAACACACCAAATACACATGAGAAGTGAGATTTTGACATTTCCAGCAAAGACACATTCTCCACACCATTGACACAACAGCTTCGGTCAGAGGCCATCCCAGCGAACACGCTTATATAAGTGCCTGAGTGCGGACGGGACCCGATGGTCAGCTTGGGGAACAGCCACCCGCAGCATCTCAGACCCTGGCCACCGGCTCAGTTCCCAGACCCCAGGCTCTTGGGAGGTCAGCCTTTTTTGGCCAGAGGGGCCTCTTCTGGGCTATAGCCTCATGGTAAGAAGACAGTCTGACTGCAAGACAGCTGTCTGCACCCAGAGGGCTGATTTTTGAAAAACGTAGTGTAGGGAGAGGAAAAAAGTGTAGTCCACAATACCTGACCACACTTCATTTTGTGTACTATTAATTTACTTTCAAATTGTTGTTTATTATTTATATAAATGTGTTTTGTTGTTCAGTGGATTTATTTTTCTACCTGTGAAAATTGTTTAGTTATCCTGGGTTGGGATAGAATGCATGTAATTTTTCCCATTTAAACTTTCAAATGATCAGCAACATGGATGGACCTAGAGATAATCATACTAAAAGTGAAGTAAGTCACACAGAGAAAGACAAATATCATATGATATCCGTTATATGTGGAACCTAAAAAATAATACAAATGAACTTATTTACAAAACTGAAACAGACTCACAGACATAGAAAACAAAATTATGGTTACCAAAAGGGAAAGAGAGAGGGAGGACAAATTAGGAGTATGGGATTAACAGATACACACTGCTATGTATAAAACAGATAAACCACAAGGATTAACACAGGGAGCTATATTCAATATCTTATAATAACCTATAATGGAAAAGAATCTGAAAAGGTCTGAAACACTTTGCTGTACACCTGAAACTAACACAACATTGTAAATCAACCATAGTTCAATTTAAAAATTTTGAGTTATTTTTCTTTAATATGGTTTCAGGAATAAATTACAATTATTAAACAAGATATATATCTTTATATATAAAACATATTCATATGCACTTAATATAGAATGCATGAATATATTAAAAATATTTAATGACATATATTTAATATTATACACACACACATACACATGCCTCATGAAGATACAGCCTCTCTATAAGGAGCCATTTCTTTAGAAACTACCATCTTGCACACAAGAATCATTGGCACTTCAGCTAAAGATTTCAGCTGCTGTGGAAGGAAGAATTAGGAGACTAGCATCAGGAGAATTCTACCAGACTTTGGAGTTTCTTGCTATGTTGGGCAGGAGTGACCTTCACCATGTTGTGGTGAGTCGAGCCAGTTCCGGAATAGGACATGCAACCCCAGATTGATCAAAGCTCGGGTCCTAAATAATTGGACAAGGAGACTTGTTAACATGGTCCATCCTGGCAGTTTCTTAAAACCTATTCATGTAGCTGATTATCCTTTTGGGCTGTTGCATGTTGTTTGATAAAGAATACAATATCAGACTATTCTAAAATCTATTACTGGAATGCCATGATATCTCATTCATAGGTAATTTCTCTTTTTAATTCCCAAGCTCTTTCTTTCTTAATGGATTGGGGGATTTAAAAAATGGATATGGGTGTACAAAACCCTAATGGGTATGGGGGTACAACTTAAACTTAAAACAATGGTATCAATTATATCTCAATAAAGTTGGAGAAAAAAGGGGAATTCAGAAAAGCTGAAGCGTACAAGATCAACACACAAAATCAGTTGTGTTTCTTTACACCAGCAAGAAGTAATATGAAAATAAAATTAAGAAAACTATTTCATTTGCAATAGCATTTGAAACAATAAAATACCTAGAACTAAATTCAACTAAAAGGTGAAAGACTTGTATAATAAAAAGTGCAAAACATTGTGAAAAAATTAACAAAAACCTAAATTAATGGCAAGACATCTCACGTTTATAGACTGCAAGATTTAACATTGTTAGGGCAGTGATACTATGCAATGCAAACTACAGATTCAGTTCAATCCCTATCAAAATTCCAACAACTTTTTTTTGCAGAAGTGGAAAAGATGATCCTCAAATTCATTATGGGATTGCAAGGGCTCTGAATTGCCAACACAAAATTGAAAAATAAGAACAAAGTTGGAGGACTCACACTTCCTGATTTCCAGTCGTACTACAAAGGTACAGTGTTCAAAACAGTGTGGTGTTGCACTGGGCCGGACACATAGACCAATAGACTAGAACTGAGTCCAGAAATAAACCCAGACATTCACGGCCAATTAGTTTTCAACAAGGGTCCTGAGGTCGTCAGTGAGGAAGGAACAGTCTCTTCAACAAATGGATCTCCACGTGCAAAAGAATAAAGTTGACTCCTAGTTCACTCCATATACAAAACTTAACTTAAAATGGATCAGCGACCTAAATATCAGAGGTAAAACTACCAAACTCTCAGACAAAAACATGGATAAATCATCATGACCTTGGATTTGGGAACGGATTCTTAAATATGACACCAAAAGCATGAGCCGCAAGAAAAAAAAAAAGTAGATAAACTGGACTCTATCAAATTAAAAAACATTTCTGTATCAAAAAACCTTATGAGGAAAGTAAAAAGACAATCTACTGGATGGGAGAAAATATTTAGAAATCATAGATCTGATAAGGGTCTGGTGTCCAGAATATATAAAGAATTCTTCTAACCCCAAAACAGAAGGCAAAAAAAAAAAAGAAAACAATTAAAAATGGGCAATGACTTTGAAGAGATACTCCTCTGAAGACATACAAATGGCCATCAAGTACGTGGAAAGTTGTTCAATATCAGTCACTAGAGAAACCACCACGAGGTACCACCTCACACCCGCTATAATAATAAAAAGGACAAGTGCTGGTGAGGGCGCGGAGAAGCTGGAGCCCGAGGGTATTGCTGCTGCGACTGCAACGCGGGTCAGCCGCCGTGGGAGGCAGCTGGTGGATCCTCCAGAAGTGGAGCCCAGGGACATCACGTGACCCAGCGGGTCCTCTCCTGGGTATAAACCCAAGAGGACTGAAGACAAGAGCTCACACAAGGACATGTCATGTGTGCTCTTTGCATCACTACTCATAACGGTCAAAACCTGGAAGCCGCCCAGATGCCCATCACAGATGAATGGATTCCGGACAAAGGAATATTATTCAGCCTTAAAGGTCTGAAGCTCTGACACCTGCTATGACACGGTTGGACCTAAGTAATATTATGCTGAATATTGAGGAAGCCAGGCACAAAAGGGTACATATTGTATGATTCCATTTATTTGAAATATTCAGAACAGGTAAATCTGTAGAGACATAAGGCAGATGCGTGGTGACGGGAGCCTGGGGCAGGAGGGAATGGGGGTGACTGTTTAATGGGTACAAGAGTTTCTTTCATGGAGATAAAAATGTTCCGGAACTAAACAGAGGTGATAGTCTTACAACACTGTGAGTGCTCTAAATGCCCCTGAATTGTACACTTGAACATGGTTAATTTTAGGTGACATGAATTTCACCTTAATGTAAAAATGGGAACTACATGATCATAACTATAGTACATAGTAAATGAACTGGTCAGGTGAGAACTTAGATTGACGCTTTGTTCTGCATAAGCAAAGGTTTAAGGTAAACACATAGGACAGGACAGGGCAAAGCTGGGGCGATGTCCGCGAGCCGCCCTCCACCCTCCACCCTCTCTGGGTGTCTTGCTCTTTACCTCTGGTCCCTCTCCCTCCCAGGCCCGCCTGTGTCCCCTTCCTGCTAATCCCCGGGGACTTCGGAGCTGGAAACAGACTCTGGTGCCAGGGGACCCATGTTCTGACTTTAGCTCTGATGCTGCCAGCCGCGCAGGTGGGACGTGCTCACAGAGTCTCACTCGTGCTCTGCAAGGTGGCACTCCGTATTAGGCAAAATAATCACCGTGTAGTCACCTTGTAGCGTCCTGACCAATCACCTAATGCTATCCTGCCAGCAGGAATCTTCTTTGTCTTGAGGCTATAAAAGTTGGCTACCAGCCCGCAAAGGGGGTCGGCTCTCCCTGGTCCATCAGGAAGTCGCCCGCTGGATTCGCAGCGCCCTCCCTAACTCTGCTGTTTCTTCTCAATAAACTCACTCTTTTCTAGAATACTTGGTGTCTGGAAGTTCTTCTTCCAGCCTGACACCTACGACGCGTACCATTGTGTGGATGCACGTGGGCAGGTCCTCCCGGGGGACAGCGTGCTGACAAAGGGACTTGGCAAACAGCCTTTGCTAATGTGAACTCTTACAGCGGGGACTCCCCTTAAATCTTCCGCAGGAATCAAACCAGGCCAAGGAGGCCTGGAGGAGATTCAGTAAGGCTCAAGTCACTTTCCCACGGCCGCCCTGCTTCTGGCCAGACGTGGGGGAGAGGCGTGAGAAATGCAGTCCCCCTGCGAGGAGCCTCTGAGCCTGAATAGAAGGTGGGACCCTCGGAAAACCCGGTCCTGATGAGCCGGGCTGGTTCAGGTGAGGCCGTCCTCACGGAGGGGAACCTCCCCAAGCCTTAACCTTGAAGGAGAAACACCCAAATCCTAATCAAAATGTCCTGGGTGTAACCTTCCAGAGGAATGCATTTTTAAAAGCTTGAATGTGTTCCCTGCAGTTTGATTTGCTAAAAGCAGACTGTGCTACCAGAGCAAGGACAGCCAGCCCCGGGGCACAGACAAAGGGGCAGCAGAGGGGGAGAGCCGAGAGCCTGTGCAGGATGAGGGCTTCCTGTGAAGTGTGTGGACAGCCAGATGGCTTCGTTCCCGGAGGGCCGGACGGTCATGATGTGACGCTGATAGAGTCTGAAGGTTACGGCTTTTATGATGATACGATTAGTTTCTCTGTCGATTCTCCAGTAACCAAGGAGACTTTGTAACTGGGCTTTGTCTCAGCTTGGTTGCCCCAAAGGGGAGCGTGGCCATGGGCTTGGGATCAGGTCACTTATCTTGGAGGTGATTCCTGGCGCTGGAGTGGGATCCGGAAAGTGACAGAGGGGATTAACGTGTCCGTCACCAAGGGGTCACTGCTGTGGGCAATTCAACCTCAATAGTCCTCGGGCCCATTTGAGGAAACAGAAGGTCCCTCTGAAAGGAAGGAGTCCAGGCCGTTTTCCCCCCAACCCCAAACCCCTAGTGCTTTTAATTGTCCCATGACTGGGGCTGCACCCACCTGTGGGCTAAGCAGGAAGAAGGAGGCTGTGAGGATGAAAATGGGAGACCATCGGTGCTTGAGGTGGGAAGGGTCAGGGAGGGATGGCCGTGTCCACCCGGCTGCAGCTCAGGCTGGGGCTGGTCTGAGGGGACGGGCATAGCTCAGGAACACGGGACATCTACCTTGGGGCCGTGTGTAGATGTTCCTGCAAAGGGGGACAGCACCACCCAGGAGGCCCCGTCCCGTCCGCAGGACCGTGCAAAGCCATGCATTTACATTGTTCTTCTCCAAAAGCAGCTGATTCGCCGCCAAAGAGATGGAGTGGACACAGAACCACAGTGATGTGACCAGGGCTGATGGTGTCCAAGCTGTGTTTCTGCCACTTTCCTCAAAGGGCTGGAGTCTAACCCTCCCAGCTTAGAAGAGTCTTCTGAGAGGCTCACCATTCTGGGTTTGAAACAACATTTCATGTGATGCATTGGGATTTCCTGGAGCACACAGAATCTGCTTCTGGAAAGGATTCCCCAATTCCTGGAAGAAACCCTGCATCGTTTGCTGAGGAAGTTTGACGGCCAGATGGAGAGAATAGGGGTTGACTTCAGGCGCAAAACAGACACCACAAATGTCCACGTGTCCACACCAGAGGCGTGTTATTTTTCTCTCTTCTTTCCTCAGGCCATCCTCTGATGGGGCATGACTGTCTTTGCAGCATAAGGATACCAGGGATTTTGTTTAAAAGAGTTCAAGACCTTTGGCAAAACGGAGTGAAACTGGGCACAATTTGAAATCAGCTCCCGTGGTCCCCACCATCCCCCCCACCCCCAGTAGCCCATTTCCTCCTTTGCAGCATCTGGGGACCCGTCAGGCAGGCCCACAAGGGGAGGAGGGGGAGGAGCAGAGAAGGTCAGCTGACCCGGGCTTCCCTGCAGGGAGGCCCAGGACAAGAAGTTAGCGGAGCAGCCCTCACATCTGGAGATGGGCACGCGGGCTCCGTGGGAAAGAGCCCAAGGGGGACCCGCGACCTGGAGCCGAGGGGAGAGGAGAGAAGTGGGGTGTCAGCGTAGGCCACCTGTTCACAAGAAGCAAAAGCATCCGTGCAACAAATGAAGACGGGCCCTGGGAAGGGCCTGGGTACAGAAGAGTCCAATGCAGCAGGAAACCAGAAGAGCAGAGATGCTGTCCTCTGATTCAGGAGGTGCGACCGAGGGCTCAGCCCTCTGTTACGATGGGGAAATGGGGCTGTTCTTCTGAGCGGGAGGATGAGAGAGCCTGGGGCCACGAAAACTTGTTAAAACTGCGGAAGGAGATGCAAGGACCTCCCCAGACTCGGGCATCACCAAGCGGATGGGCGCGGGCCACCCTGTGGCATCTTCCAGCTGGAAGTGTCTTCATGATCCGATTTTTGCATCAAGTAAGAGGGATGGAGGGCAGGGTGAACCTAACTTGAGTTTAATCAGAGGGCGGAGGGAGGTTCCAGTGTGTTTTCAAATGGATAAGGAGTCGGACCCCAGGGATCATCTGGGATCGTCGGGCGTGGATCAGGGTCGTCAGGCAGAGGGTCAGGGGTCAAGTGGGTTGGGGTCTCTGTAGCTTCTGTGCTTCTCGTCCCCCAGCCCCGCTCCACACTGCTCATCCTGCTCAGCGGTAAAATGATGAAACAGAAAGTGCCATCAAAATACATTCCAGATGGAGAGAAATAACATTTGAAACATGATTCATTTGTAAAAAGAAAAAGTAGACATTTTGATACCTTATTTTCTCACTTAGTTTTTATAACGAACGAGCTGGTCCAGGAGGGTGGAATTGCCCTTTTCTGCAAACGAAAACCCTAAAAGGGGGTGGTAAGTAGCTTTGTAAGATCATAAAGCAAATATGTGAGGGACCCAGGGTCTCTGATTTTGACCCTGTGACTCTTGGGCTATTATTTTATAATCTTTTACTTAAAAAATAACTTGCACGCATGAACAGAAGTTAACGTTTGTAAAAGGCAGACATTGTTTTGTAATTAAGAAGCAGAGGTTTCAGGCACAAATTCTAGGTGTGTCATCTCCGAGCCGTGTGGCTCTGACTAAACAATCCAGTTTCTCGTCTGAGAAACGGGGAGACCCCTGCGGGCTTGCAGAGACCCTCTGAGTGTCTGACGGGCCGCGAGCTGTGCTGGTGGTCCGTTGCTTGCTGTCTCCCTTCCCTGAGCCCCAACGCCACACTCCGGGACCGTTGTCAGGGCCACATCAAGGTTCCCAGGACCCCACCTGCTGCCGGGATTGGACGGTTCTCAGTCTTGTCTGTGTTCTGTTTTCAAGACCCACTTCCGTTCTTGCAACCATTATTTTGAGCTTATTTTGTTTGTGTTTCCCTTGCACCTTAATGAACTGAGAATCTGCATCTTTTAATGACACTAAGTTATACAGTGTTCATCTTCTCACAGTGTTTTGTAGGTTATCTTAGTTTTTAAATGGAAGTAGTCTTCAACATTTTAAGTCCAGAATTATTATTATTATTATTTTTTACATCTTTATTGGAGTATAATTGCTTTACAATGGTGTGTTAGTTTCTGCTTTATAACCAAGTGAATCAGTTATACATATACATATGTTCCCATATCTCTTCCCTCTTGCGTCTCCCTCCCTCCCACCCTCCCTATCCCACCCCTCTAGGTGGTCACAAAGCACCGAGCTGATCTCCTTGTGCTATGCGGCTGCTTCCCACTAGCTAGCTATTTTACGTTTGGTAGGGCATGGAAGCAACCTAAGTGTCCATCGACAGATGAATGGATAAAGAAGCTGTGGCACATATATACAATGGAATATTACTCAGCCATAAAAAGAAACGAAATTCAGTTATCTGTAGTGAGGTGGATGGAGTTAGAGTCTGTCATACAGAGTGAAGTAAGTCAGAAAGAGAAAAACAAATACAGTATGCTAACACATATATATGGAATCTAAGGGGGAAAAAAAAAAAGGTCATGAAGAACCTAGTGGCAAGATGGGAATAAAGACACAGACCTACTAGAGAATGGACTTGAGGACACGGGGAGGGGGAAGGGTAAGCTGTGACAAAGTGAGAGAGTGGCATGGGCATATATATACTACCAAAAGTCCAGAATTCTTGTTCAAGAAAAGCTCAAAACCCAGAAAGAGCTACTACACTGGTTGCCAAAACATGACTTAAAAAATATTTCTATGAAAGCAAATCAGCAAATAATTTGTGGTTCCCTTAATGGCTAGTGAGAATATATCCAGCTTTTACTTTATTATGAAATGGCGAGTTGCAACATTCACCTTCAATAAATAACATGAATTTTGTCAGACATCAAGATTCCAAGCTTCCCAGAAAAGTGCAATTATGATGATTCACGTAAGAAGAACCCGGATCCTGGGGCTGATGGCCTCCGGCCGCCACAGTCCCCACAAGCACCCCAGTCAGGGGCCTTTTGTGAGGCTAATGATGTGGCAGGGAGTGCTGGCCCCGCAGGACGGGCCGGGGAGACACTCACGCCTGCGGCCAGGGCTGCGCAAATCCAGGGCGTGATGAGACCCGGCGGGCCGAGGATTGCTGGACCTCCAGATATGTGCCCCTCCGCACTCCAGGGCTTGTGAGATGCCCAGCCTGTCGGAGGGGATCCTCCCTGTGTGTGCGAGCACGGGGCTGGGGAGTGGTTCTAGCCTTAGGAACTAGGGAACCCGAGAGGAGGAATGATACCTTGTGGTCTTAGAAGGATTCATTCACTCACCGTTCAGCAACGTTTCCTGGAATCCTATATGTTTCAGACCCACTTAGGTGTGTGGGATGTGGTCGTGAGGATGCTGGCAGAGGCCCGGCCCTCACGGATCTCACACTCTTAGGACCAGGGGAGAGAGGAGGGCACAGGTAGAGCAGAGGTAACTTCAGGATTTGTGACTGACAGCTATCAGGACAGGACAGGAGCTGTCGCCTGGGAGGGCTCGGGCACACGGGCCCGTCCTGCAGGTGTTGTTGTTAACGGCAGTCACGTCGGGCACCTGCGTGGGTCCATGAGAACCAGAGCACATTTTCATCCTCTTCGGTAATAATTTGGACACTCACGCACAGAAAGTAAAGGAGTCAATCGATTTCACCTTAGAAATAGACACGCTTTGTAGTTCACCAAGCATTTCACATTAGATGACTCCATTCCCGCAACAAGCCTGCAGGCCCGTCCTACCCAGACGCAGGGCCTGACCTCCCCAAACTGGCTCACTGGGTGTTAATTGCACAGCCTGTGTCTAGTCAGTACCTCTGGTCCTGGGGAGGCAGGGTCTCCCTCTGAGCCCGGCCCTGTGTCCAGTCGAGGTAATCACAGGGTTTCCCCAGTGGCGGACTCATAGGTTACTATCTCCCTTCTAGTTTCTGGTGGAGACCTGAGCCCTGCCCTAAATGGCCTTCCCTTGTCTGAAGACCTGGCCTGTGATTTGGGGTGGCCTCTGTGCTCCCAGGCCTGGGGACCCTTCTCGTCAACAACCCCCCAGGAGCCCAGGGCTGTGCATGGCACGTGGAGACCCCTGCCAGGACCCCAGCTGCATCGGGGCTTTGTGTGTAAGCTGTGCACCTGGGTGATGGGGGGGTGGTGGGGTGATTCCCCTCCTCTTACAGCTGAGGGAAGATGGGCTGAAGAAGGACCGGGTGACTTTCTTGCTGCACCAGAGCCCCAAGCCCGACAATCCTCCTGCCACAGCAGAAACACCAGAGGAAAGCCTTTTCATGAAAAATAGACAAACCTAAGTACATGACATAAAATAAGCCAAGTATTAAACAAAACCCCAAAATCTTGAGTACTTATTTCTTCATGTTGTAACTATCAAGACTTCTCCTCAAACATATTGTCTATTTTTCATAAACATTACATTGCCTAAATAGGCTCATGTTCTCTTTATATTATATTAAACTGTAATCATCACTGTATTCCTGAAAATAAACTAAACTTATGGAAGCAAAAGTTTTGTCTACTTTAATTCCAAACATGCTGTGCTTTCTTTCAGAGAACTACAGGTTTAATACTATATATAGACGTTTTTACAAGTCATTTGGGACAATTACATTTTGTTTTTCTTTCGAATATATGCTTTGGAATAAAGGACAGTGTCTTTATGAAATATCTGTAGGTAACATACCTTATGGATATGAGAGCAACGTTTACCCATGTGAATCATCTCCTCACCCCTGCAAACACACATACACACAAGCACACACACGCACACATGTACGCCCATGCACACACATGCACGCCCATGCACACATGCAACCCATGCACACACACACACACACATGCACGTACACACACACACATGCACACGCATGCACACACACGCACACGCACCTTCACAGGCACCTTGGGAGACGCCCTCCCAGCACGGAACTCACAGAACCATCATTGAAGTTAGAGTGTGCCCCTTTCAGACAGGTGACCATCTCAAAATAGACTGAGGTGACTTCACATTTTAAAAGACACAAACCACATGAGAAATGAGAAATAAATCTTGCATTTCTGAGCGGGGCAGAATTGTTAGCTAATATGTGGAAAGGGATTTATATATTCTAGCTGTAGAAAGTGAGAACCCATAAGCCTAACAGCTTCTTTTGTTCCTAATGTTTTTCTTTTTTTTTTTGAAGTGTATCCTTTTATTTTTTTTTCTCATTGGTTATCTGTTTTATACGTATTAGTGTATATATGTCAGTCTCAATCTCCCAATTCATCTCACCGCCCCCGCTCTAATGTTTTTCTAACCTGAGCAAGAACCCATGGCACTCCCCAAAGCAGAACTCACCTGGGGGCTGGATGATTTTTGCGTGGACTTGCTGTGCAAAATCAGTATGGGATTTTGGTAAATTAAAGCATCCCCTTCCCACGTCCTCTGCAATTTCTTGTACAGCTAAATTATACAACATGACAGACACAGATAAAGGAATGTAGGAAAGACTTGGTGAATTGCAATATTTGTGCAAAAATAATATGCATATTGCTATATATTTCCATTTGTGTCATATTTTCTTATTGCTATAATGATAAAGCATGAAGAATCCCAGATATTATTGGTAGAAAAATTATGTATATAATTTGTCCATCCATATCACTTACTTCTTTATTGACAGACTGGAAAAAAAGTCTATTACTAAAACAGATTATAACAGTATTGGGCAAAACCTGTCTTATAATTTCAAGGCTTTTTCCTCAACAAATGCAATGAAATATTTACTGTGTTGCACTGAAAGTATCTGTCTGCGATTCTGTCCTTCACAAGACAGAAATTCATCAGGAACAGGGACCCTACCTCACACATTTATGCGGGTACAGATGTCAGGAGTGAAACTGCTCCAGCCACCATAAGAAGACGGATTTGGTTGTAAAGACACATGTGCCCTTGGATTCCAGGGCCTGTTGGACTGCAAGAGCCCTGGGAGGGGGACCTGGGGGCCGTCAGGTCCTCGGGGGCCCCACCTGCCGGGAACAGGATGCAATGAGCAGCTTAACCTCCAGTTCCCAGCACAGACGCGTCCTTCTTAGGAGAGGCTCTAGCAGGCTGGTACCGTAAACGAGTGCTGTTTCCCATGAAGCAAGAGGAAAGACCAAACTTCTCTTGGTTTTTGATTCAGATTATTAGGTGCATGATGGAAATTGTTGCTGTTGAAACGCAAACTTGCATGTAATGAACACTTACCTTTTGGTTAAGAAGTCAAATACTTCCCCAAGAGCCCAGCAGGGGGAGGAGGGGCCAGGAGAGCGTGTGAACTCACCTCCTGTGTCTGCTGGGGACCGAGGCTCCGGGCCTCCTGGCCCACCGAGCTGTGGCCGAAGTTCAGGGCCTGGGGTGCAGAGGCCCGTCCTTCTGTGCTTGTGCGGGAAGCTTCTCTAAGAACCTGCCATGGACTGGAGTAAGTCAGGCAATTTTGGGGCAATGCCTAGCGCCCAGCCACGCTCAGCCTGTCTCTGCCTTGGACTCTTGAGCTGGATTTTCTCCAGCAAGTGCCTGGGCGAAATCTGGTTACGCAGAGTGAAATCTTTGAGTCAACTATGCTTAGAGCTACGCCATCAATAACGTTATGATGCAGACACGTGTCGGATAAAGGAAGTGACAGGTTGTCAAATTCCATATAGTTTATATCCAATAGCAAAGATGTCTGAGTTTAAAGCCGGGACTTGAAAGGGTCTGAAGAGGCTGTCACCATATTCGAGTCCCACATTTGGGAGGCACAAAGGTGGGTTGAACACAGAGCAGCCCTACTCATGGAAGGCCAGGTGCCGTCTAATCAGCGCAGACACCCTGCCGTGAACCCCAGCTGCTGGACGCCAGCACGGCCGACCCCACCGTGGTGGGTCGTGTAACGGGCACTCTGCTGAGTGAGAGAGCTCTGAACCCAGAGCAACAAAACAGAAGGAGCCGACAAGCCACAGAGATGATGGTCCCTCACTCTCGGCCACCGCCACGGTGCTCCTGCTGCACCTCGGGGGCGGCAGCAGCACGCAGCTCAGGGTGGGCAGCTCAGGGCGGCCCGCTTCTGCTCCGCACTCCAGGCCTGGCTGCTCATGTCTCACTGTTTCTGTGTCGTTGTCCTCAAGGCTGAAGACAGTGTCTGCCTTTCTGTATGAACTGTGCTAAAGCACACATGTGAGACTTTCTGGGAGGCTAAATGTGCAAAATGCCATCGGTATCTGTTTCTGATCATCTAGAATGGAAGAAGGATCATCGTTCCCGGAGGTGGCAGGATTTTACATCACCTTAACCGTGGGGATGTGTGTTTATGTAACATTTCCAAGGGCCACAAACACTGGGCACTGCCGGCCTTCCTTCACTGCAGCTGAACGACATGTGTTATAATCTCAGTGAAGGACCCCACGAGCAGGTGCTCAGTGAAGGTCACATTCTTTCCTTCTCCGCCTGTAGATAGTTTTAACATAAAAACACTGAGTGTGAGGGAATGACTTACATTTAATCATCTGACCCTCTTGCCTATAAGTCAAAGTTTATTATGAAATGTGCCACTGCCGGACTCCGTGTGACATCACTTCTCTAAGGAAAAGGCTCAAAAGGTGCTTTTCCTTGGGGATCTAGGACAGCGCAGGTGGAGCTGGCCTGGCCTGCAGACCTCCTCACCGGCTGCCGTTCCCAGCCTGGGGGACCGAGGCCCGGCCAGCGCCTCCCGCCCACCTCCAGCTCTGGTCCACTCTGCTTCCCAGCAAACACGCCAGATTCCCTGCCCGCGTCCACAGCCCTGCCCTGGTCTCCTGTCTTCCCTCCGTCTCCACCTGAAAGCAGACAGAACTCTAGGTTTCTTACTTGCCTAAGACCCTGGTGTGACTTCTACTGTCCCAGCTGAGTCCAAGCCTTCACGGGACCTCCGGTGCCCCTTCTGCCCCTTCCAGCTGTGCCCCCCAGCTGCCCCTCGCCTTGCTCCCGGCCGACTGACCACGCGGGCCCCTCATCCCAAGCAGGTCGGGACACCTCCTCCTGGAGCCCTGCTCCCCGAGCTCCCCCTGCTGGGCAGCTCTTGCCCTCGGGTCTGTGAGGATGTTGGGAAGCCGAGGCCCAGGCTGGGCCTTCCTCCTGCTGCCGTCGCTGGGACAGTCTGCCCTGCAGTCCTCCACCCCCAACCAGCACAGAGGCCTTGCTCCCCGTACAAGGTTAGCTCCTGCTACGTATTCTCAAGGTCGTCCATATTTTATTTGCCTTCACAACGTTGAGTTACTATTTCAGTTCAATAATTCTTTAAGAAATTACTTATTTTTTCCCTGTTATACAGACAGACCTTGCAGATACTGAAGGATTTAGTTCCAGACCATGGCAACAAGGCGAACGTCACATATAAAAGTTATGTGTACACTATATCGTGGTTATTAAGTGTGCAATATCACTATGTCTATAAAACAATGGACATATCTTCATTAAAAAATACTTTATTGCCAAAAAAAATCTAACCGTCATGAGTCAACAGCGAGTGGTAATCTTTTTGCAATAGTAACATCAAAGATCACCGATCACAGATGACCATAAGAAATACGATAATAATGAACAAGTTTGAAATATTGTGAGAATTACCAGAATGTAAGACAGAGACACGAAGTGAGCAAATGCTGTTGGGAGAAATGGCTCCGACAGACTTGCTCAATGCAGGGTTGCCACAAAACTCCAATTTGTAAATATTGTGAGATCTGGGAAGCTCAGCCGAGGGGAGTCCGCCTGCATACGTAGCGCCTGATGCAGTGTCTGGAGCAAAATGAGCAGTTGATAAATACCTGTTGCTGTAACAAACAGTAGCTCTTTATGTGTAAGCAGGTGGGTGTAAGCAGAAGACCATTTCCAGGGTGCTGAGTGTCCTCTTTATGACCGATGGCTCTGGAGCTCTGGCATCTTTGTTGTCAATTCTGTGACAGACTAAATGTCTGTGTCCCCCCCCCCCCAATTCACATGTTGAAGCCCTACCCCCCAATGCAAGGGTATTTGTAGGTGGGGTCACTGGGGTGATGAGGTGCAGCCCTAGTGAATGGGATTAGTGTCCTTATAAAAGAGCCCCAGAGGCCCCTTCGCTCTTTCCTCTATGTGAGAACCCAGCAAGAAGATGCCAGGAATTGGGTCCTCACCAGACACTGAATCTGCCGGCACCTCGATCTTGGAGGCCCAGCCTCCAGAGCTGGGAGAAATAAGTGTCTGTTGTTTATAAGCTGCCCAGTGTGGGGTGTTCTGTTACACAGCCTGAGTGGACTGAGGCAAACGCCTTTGTTTACCTTCAGAAGGTGGCATCCTCTCTCGTAGGTAGATGATGGGTAGATGGTTGCATACATACGTATGTAGACGATATATCGTTTGTCTATGGCAGGGGCTGTCATTCCGCCCCACTGGCTGGCCCTGTACGTGCAGCTTCTCACCACCCAGCCTCCCCGCCGTCCCTCCTGGTCTGACATAGCGTTTGTCTCAGGTGAAGCTCCCCACCTTCTCATATTCTATGAATGCTGATACAGAAAACGAATTGTGCTGTTTCCACAATTTCCACATCCCCCCCAACCCAGCTCCCGACCCCCTGCATAACAGTCAGTGGTCATACAAACACACAGAAACAAGCAAACAAGCAAACCACACAGAGACCTGTGTGAGTAGCGGAGCACACAGGAGATCTGGGGACAAGAGGGCATTACTGCGGTACATCAGGCAGCTCTCGGTCAACGCCGAGGCGCTCGTTCCCCAGAGTAGTGTGGCCTCTGCCGTGGTCCTCAGGCCCCCCTTCTCCTTTGATCTGCATCCTGTTCCTTTACTTCAGTTCTGAGCAGCTCACCTCCCTTCCTCCTTGTTCCGCCAGCTCCTGCCCTGGAATCACCTTCGTCCTGGAGCTGCTTGTAAAGGAATCTGTCTTCCTAAACACAACTTTCTCCCTGAGAGGCTTTCTGGTAGCAGCTATCAAATACCTCTTCTGATTATACAGCGATATATAAAAATGCCAAAAAAACAAAAAAATCACTCACTGCACCCATAGCAAATGGAAGATGCTCATTTGATCTGTCATCATTGGCAGGTACCAAACATAATTTTCGTTTTATGGCAGATTTTACTGGCTCGTGAGAAGAGAAAGCCCAGCCCTTGTTCTAATGAGCTTAGCGCCCAGCTGGGCAGCCAAAGATAAACGCAGGAAGCAGCACACCCCGGCCACGAAGCAGTGCTGTCATATGGTCCAGGCTGTGGGCGGTGTCAGAGCTCAGAGGGAGGAAGGCAAGGTCCGCGGCGCATGGAGGACACAGCACAGATGCCAGATGACAGCGCTGGGGACATTTCCCAGTGCAGGTCAAAGAGCATCTGACTCACACAGGCCCCATGACGTTGGGGAGGTATCAATCTGGTCCTTGAAGGGAGGAGGGCTTCCAGCTCATCGATGTCCCCATTTGTCCCTTGTGTCAGCAGGGCATCAGCCTCACTTTAGTTGATTTCCACTATTATTGCAACATGGCCACAGCACCGAGGGCCCCCGCTTACATACCCACATCCAGAAACAAAGTGAGGTATCTGCAGCCTGGAGGAAACCCGATCGCCAGCTGCGAGGCAGTGAGGGTCCTGCGGAGGGACAGAAAGGGCTGCGGTTATGGAACAGTGGGAACGCAGCACTGAGTGACCAGGTAGGGGTCAAGACTTAAGTGGTGACAGAAAGAGGAGAAGGGGAGCTTGTGGTCACCAGGGCAGGAGGAAGGGCTCCGGAGCCAGACGAGGGGCCGAGGAGCTGGAGTGCAGTCCGTGCAGAGGAAGGACGGGCCCGGGGCGCCTTCCTCTGGGCTGGGGGCTTGGCTTGGTGCCCCCCACCCCAGAAGGTGTGATGAGAGCAGCTCTGCAGAAGAAACCACCGCGGTCGGGGTGCAGAACTCGGGGGGACCTGCTCAGGGGAGGGCAGCTGCCGGGAACAACCAGGGAGGAAGGGGGCCCCTTCCCATTCCGCCCTATCTCCCTCCAGGGGCCCCCGGGCCGCCCCGATGGGGGCCCAGCTAGGGAGGCAGAACCTGGTACTTACACCCCGAGTGCGACATCACCACCTCCACACAGGGAAGGACTGGCCTGACCAACATGGGACCCAGGGCCTGAGGCCACTTCCCAGTCACTGACTCTGAAAGCCGGTCTGATCACCCCAACCCTGAGCCTACGCCCTCCTGCCCCCCTGCACCTCATCCTCCCAGCGTGGGGGACCATCTCCGGGTCCACGGTGGGGCGAACAGGAGCCGCACCGGGACGACCATGGGGCCGGAGGTGGAGTCCTGTCTGCCTGGGTCTGCACCAGGGCCTCCCGGGGCTCCCTGGGTACCCACGGGACTGTGCTCCTCCCACAGGGAGGACGGTCCCCCCATGGCGTACCGCCACCACCCAGCAGGGCAGGCCGTCAGAGGTGGGCTAGTCAGCAACTTTGGGAGAAGGAAAAATAATAGCGAGGAGAGGGCTGAGTTTCTCTAATTTACCGGAAAGACAGAGGGCTGGGACGTCTGTCTGAGCAGCTCTCCAGAGGTGTCATAGAAACTCCGCGGTGGGACATCGGGGCAGCGGGGGGAAGTGAGCTGGGGCTGGTCCTCACGCGGAACTGGTGGCCCTTGCTAATGCTGCATTTCACCCTTACACTTGACAAAGGGAGAGAGGGAAAGAAGACGAGCTGGCCAGGTGATTGAGGAGCAGTCTGTTAGGGCCGGGTTTTCCATCTCCCGTGTCCCTGAAGACAGTTGGAAAGATCTAATCTGCAAGCTGCTGTTGTTAGCACACGCTCACTACCCTGATCCTTCGTTAGAAGCTGTTTCTGTTGATTGTTATCCCCGAACGATTAATTCTGGGAGCTTGAAAACCACTTAGGGAAAGTCTTCAGAATAACATTAAGAGCTTGTATCCACAGGAAGAATCTGGGCCACACTGACAGATGATCCCACCCTGTTACCAAGGAATATTTGCATTTTAGGTGGTATTTCCCAAGGAGGAATCACATTTTACAGCTTGCAAGAAGGAAGAATGGAAAACAGAATCCATGTGACATTTCAACTTGTCTGTGATTCACTATGAGTCTTTCTTTCAAAAGTTTGCTGCGAGTCTCTGTACATTTTCCTGGGAAAATAAAATTAATACATGAGATATACGCATAAAATTAATCCATAGATGTATGCATAAGATGATAGTAGCTGAAGGCCAGCAAGAAACTTACTGCTCAGGCAGTGCTCCAGAAACGTGGTGAAGGCATCACAGTGGGATCGAAGGCAGGCTTCACTTTTAACAAATTGCCTTCACTCCAACCAAGGAAGAGCTTCCAGAATATACATGCATGTGCCTGGCAGGAGTGCGGAGGGTAAGGGGAAAGATAATAAACATAGGGGGTCACGAATGCTAGACTTTGCTCATTGCCAGCTCCATTTAAGAGGTTCAGCATTAGAAGAAATTGGAAGTTGGGTTTAAGTGAAGGAAAATGTCGTCAACAGCATTTCCCAAGATGGATTCTCTCAGGTCAATGACGTGCTTTTTCTGTGGGACGTGTATGGCCGCAGCTTCACATTACATTTACTATTTGAGAATTTTATCCTCACGGGATGACAAGTAAGGTCACTGCTGCCACGTCTGTGAAGATGTCCTCTCCTTCCTTATCTGCTCACGACCGTGAGGACAGTTGTCATCACACTGAATTTCCTTGTGAAAAGGGGAAGAAAGATCAGCTCTCGCTAAAACGTCTGCTTCCCAAGCGATGTCTTTATCCTGCCTGCTTTGGTTTCGGTGTCAGCAGGAAGCAGTTCCTACGTGTACGTGCCACGGGCGGGAGTATCGCATCCTCGATGTCGGTACCAGGGACCGGTATCAGGAGTGTTGACAAGATCCCTAGTCATGGGCCACATGGGAATAAATTTAACTACTTTCATGTATGTTACTTCACCTCATCAAAACTCCCCGTTTTGTTAATTTTATCAAGTAAGTCTATTTCATGATCCCACAGGGATGCTCGAGACGGTTCAGGGCTCACCCGCTCGCTGCCTACATGAGCGGCGGACCCAGGACCCTTGGGGCTCTTGCTTCTAATCTGTTTCCTCCTTCTCAGCCTTCTCCACCCGACATCTAACTGAAGCCACGCAGCATGAGACGTCAGCCCACAGGCTTGCAGACTCTGAGATTAATCTAATAAAAATGCCTTTGGCATCGTGTTCACGACCACATGCAAAAAGAAATCTTTCTGTACGTCATCACCAACAGCGTCTCTCTGAAATATTCACATTTTGGATGAGGGATCAGTCAGCATCAGGCTATTTATACCTGGTGGAACAGTCCCGAATGAAAACTCCCAAACCCTGAAAGGCCAGGTGGGGAGACCCCAGGACACGCACTGCAGTGCTCTCATTTCTCCTGACTCGCTGCAAATAGGTGCAACATTTCCTATTTTGCAGACATGTTAAAAATCACTACTAATCACTACCATCCCCTTTCAAATAAATTCAAAATACTGTCGCACTGTTTCCACAGAGAAAAAAGAGCCACTAAGATTACAGCAAACACTAGATTTAAAATGTTTTGGGCCCCAACAGAAAGATGGCCCTGGTTTTGTCTGACTGGAGATCAAGGGGCTCCAAGAGGACTCAGGGGCCTGAAGTATTAGAACCCAGGTTTTGTTTGTTTGCCCTGAGAGCCCTGATGACCGACACCCGGGAAAGGACCCCCCTTTCCCCACACCCGGCCCACACAGGACCCCTCCCTGGTGGTGACGGGGTCGGGAGCTAAGCCCTCAGACCCCTGGCTCCCCGGAGCCTGTAGTGGGCAGGTCTCAGCTCCACGGCTTCTAGAGAACAAGAGACGTGGTGTCTGGGCTCCGGGTTCCCATGAGGTCAGATCAGACGTGCACACGCGCGGCTTGGAGCGTCTCACTGTGACAGGAAGCACAACAAGGGGCAGCCGCGTCCTCGTTCAATTCGCAGGGACCACACCCCCCCGGGCGTCCCACCTGGCAGGTGGGCATCGGCTCTCCTGACATCACAGCGGTAGGTGTGCGGCCCAGGCCTGTGACAGCTCGAGGGTACAAGGTGGCCCAGTTTCTCTCAAAAGTAAGGAGACTTCATTCACATCTTCCCATTTGTGAGGCAGGAACCCAGAGTCTATATTTCCTGTCAGTTACAGAAAGAGCTCTATTTTAAGACTAAACTTTAACTGCCAATGTAGGGAAGATGGTATGGATTTATTCTTGTTTAGGAGCCAAAAGTCTACCATAATCACTGATTCCCAGATTATGTCGGGGCCCTGGCTTAACTGAAGAGAACTTCAGACAGTCACCCTGCAGAGACGCTCGGGGAGTGGGCCAGGGCACACCTGCGCTCTGTCACATCCAGCAAAGAGCCCGCCGTACGGTCGGTGATGCAGAGATGTTTGCAGACCGAGCGGATTGGTGAATGAGTGTGGCGTTTACTGTCAGCAGCATTACTGTGTCAGTCACAATGATTCAGGATAAGGCGTTTCACGTTCACACCTGCAGGTACACTTGACTTGTCCTGTGTCGCCGTCCTGTTGTTTGTTCCTAACTCCCCCTCCCTCTTGGTGGAGGTTTCCTGGTGTAATTTATCAGGAGCAGCCCATGAATTGTCAAGAACACTGTCAATTAGAGAGAATCTCCATCTGTACATGGAATTGCTCAGAAAATGCCCAGAATGTGATGCAAAATGTCCTTTGTTCACCAGGCCTGAGCGTTTCTCCCACGAGGCTGCACGTCGTCCTGAGCTCAGCTCTGAACTGAGGACACAGAGGGTCTGTGAGATGAACATGCATTAAAACTATGCTGCTAGCCCGTCTCCACAGGACACATTCTTTCTAGAACGAGCAAGCATTTGCTGCTTTGGGCTGGGTTGTAAATTATCTTCTGTGAGATAAATCTTTTGGCTAAAATATTATTTTTAAAGATTCTCAGATGCTTAGGTCTTCCTTCCCGCATTAATTAAATTACATGCAGCCCGTGTCTCCGAACGCTGCTCACATGATCTTAACTCTTGAGGCCGTTCTTGTTATGTCATCCTGTTTACGCTCATCGCTCAGCTTCCTCGTGGGCAGGAAAGAGGAGGGTCCGATAAGTAAGGGAAGAGCCCTTCAGTTTCAGGCCCGGAATGAAGGCCTGTAGGCAGCGAGCCAGCCGTGAAGCCGGGCCACGCTCTCCAAGGCTCTTACGGTAAGAGTTCTGACCCTTCCCACTGGCCGACGAGGACTCCAAAGGCCTCGCACTGAGGTTTCAGATCTGAACTTTCTCTCAAACATACGCTGATTTATTGGCCTTAGCGTTCTCTTTTGCTCTTTATGAAGACCACGCCCAGAAAGTATCTATCGTATGTAATGCAATGTGATAGTCATTAAACTATGCAAAACTAATTAGAAGCAGAAAAGATGATATTTAAAAAATGCATATTGTGTGTCCACGAATGAGGAGGCTTACTTACACTTTCCATTCTTTATTCATCCACTTGTGTGTTCATTCATTTCTGTAACAGTGACTGACCATCTGCCGTGGGCTTTCAAAGTGGCTTGTTTTTTTATTTCAATTCTCTTCCTCTTCTACCTAAATTTAGAAGCTTTTCGAAATTCTCACCATCCACTCACTGCCCCATCAATAGCCATTTTAGGTATGTGGGACAAGGAAGAGGAAAACTGGGGCAGCCCCGAGGAGCGGGGAGGGATTGGGGTCCTGGCAAGGGTGCAGCGGAGCCCCGGCCCTGGGGTGGCCAGGAGGGCGGGCAGGGGTGTGTGCAGGCAGAAGGAGGGCTGCATGCGTCTGGCCGCTCTGAATCCAGCTTAGACGTGGGTACTGTCATCCGCTGATGGTGAATGTAGGAAACTGGACCTGCCTTTGTGCTGGAGGAAAAACCCGGTTGGAACAAAGCTTCAGATTCATACCTTTTCTTCTTCAAAATTTTGCCAGCATTTCTCTTCTGGTATTAGAGTTGCTACACAGACCCCGGAGGCCAGCCTGGTTATCGATTTCTTCTAAGGACATGGACGGATACCTGAAATGTTCTTTCTTACTCCTTGAAATTCAATAGCCTCGTCAGTACACGTCTTGATACAGACCAAATTTTGTTTTCTGTAACACAGAGTGAATTTCGCTCAGTAGTCTCAATTCCTTACTTCAGAAACATCTTCTGAGCTCAGAGTGTTTGCTTGCTTCCCACATCTTCTCTTAGCTGGAACCTCTGTTGGGATGACAAACAGGGAGAGCTTGGGCAGCTACCACCGCAAGGGAAGTCCCCCGCAGCAGAGCAGCAGGTGACGGTGGGGAAGGCGTGGGCTGTGGAGTTGGGGGCTGGGCAGGTGGGGGAGGAAGCCAGACCCCGGGCACTTTCATCACTGGAAAGAGTGGTCGGGGACGGCGCAGCAGAAGCTTGGATAATTTACATAGTCATTCTTAACTGACGGAGAAAAAGGGAATTGTTAGGGCAGCATCACTAAATACTGGTCAAAGCAGTGTCTCATAGGGCGTCTGAAACAGTACACAGACGGTGATCGCTTACAGAGTTCAGAATTTAAAACAAATACGTGTAGGCAACCTTTGTGGAGAACCTCCTGGGTACCTACCGGGCTCTGTGTAAGTGCTCTGCAACAGTTATATTATTCAAACCGCCCAGAGCTGCCATTACATCAGCTTTACAGATGAATAAACTGTGTCCGGAACAGGTGATGAGATGAACCAGCAGAGACTGAATCTGACCTCAGGTCTCCTGACCTCAGGACGGGTGGTCCTAACCACTGCGCTACACCAATTCCAAAGACGGGAGGATCTAGATATTCCCACAAAAAGGAAACAAATGAGCTATTTTTATTATCCATTGTTAACAAATCCCAAAGTTTTGAGAAAAAAAAAAAAAGAACAGGGAACTCAGAGACAGAAATCTAGAACTTTCTGCTCTGGGCTCCAGCATGAGGTGGGGCCGAGCCTCCTGGCCTGACTGGGCCACTGACCACCGTGTGGCCTTAGGGAGCGTCCTGACCCTGAAGAAATACAAGTGACAGCAGGCCAACATCCAGGGCACTGACCAAGCCGGCACAGTCCCACGGGCTAGACACTTTAACCTTCACCGAGGCTCTAGGCGGCCCACGCTTTGCTCTTCTTTAAAAGATCTTCAGTCTGTCATACAGAATGAAGTAAGTCAGAAAGAGAAAAACAAATACAGTATGCTAACACATATATATGGAATCTAAGGAAAAAAAAAAAAGTCATGAAGAACCTAGTGGCAAGTTGGGAATAAAGACACAGACCTACTAGAGAATGGACTTGAGGACATGGGGAGGGGGAAGGGTAAGACGTGACAAAGTGAGAGTGGCATGGGCATATATACACTACCAAATGTAAAACAGATAGCTAGTGGGAAGCAGCCGCATAGCACAGGGAGATGAGCTCTGTGCTTTGTGACCACCTAGAGGGGTGAGATAGGGAGGGTGGGAGGGAGGGAGACACAAGAGGGAGGAGATATGGGAACATATGTATATGTATAGCTGATTCATTTTGTTATAAAGCAGAAACTAACACACCATTGTAAAGCAATTATACTCCAATAAAGATGCTAAAAGAAAAAAAAAACAAAGATCTTCGAACATGTCGGCTCGGTGGGCCGGTTGGGAGGATGAAGAGGGGTTATATCCGTGTCAGACACTCAGTCTAGAGCCCTCCCGCCCCAGAGCATTTTTAAGTGTTGTTTATAAAACGTACGTATCTCTTATCCCTTCTCTCTCCGACAACGGCGATGAGGAAACACAGTGGAAACACACCTTCCGGGGAAGAATGGAAAGGTCGTGCTGATCTGGAGGTGAGAGAGAGTCCGGGGCTTTCAGCAGATATGCCCGCGATGAGGACGGCGGTCTGGGAGTGGCCGGGGCTGAGGTCCTGCTGGTGTTTGGCATCGTCGAGGGACAAGGGGGAGGAGAGGGGACGGCCAGGACCGCGGGGGCCGGCGAGGGGGGAGGCAGCGCTGGGTCCCACCCCTCGGGCAGAGCCCAGGGCACCTGGCAGAGAATGCGGGACAGACCAGCCACGGTGACCATGAGACGACCTAGGACGGGGACACGGGCTGCTGGGAGCTCTCTGCATGATGTGCCCGTACGCCCTGGGGAGAAGCACCAAAGCCATTTTCCCGTCTCACAGCATCAACGACACCAGCGCATTCCGAAGAAAGGAATAGGCCGCGTGCCTCTGCGGCCTGCAGCCCTGTGTGCCGCGGCAGCCGGGCCCCGCTCCCGAGGGCGCCGACGGTTAAACCCTCCCCTCAAAACCGCTTCCCGAGGAGGTACATGAAAATGATTCAGTGCTGATCTTACCCGGATAATATTTCTTTATCCAAAGGGAGGAAAAGGTTTTTAAATATTATGAAGGTTACAGTGAGGTTTTGAAAACAAACAACAACATGATGTATTTTCGGGAGATTACAAAATAATTTGAGCGTTTAAAATATAAAGTTATAGGCATGCGTCTAAAAGTATAATTTGGCCAGACAAAATTGCTGGGGATTTGCCTATTCTTAACTCATTTTGCAACATAAAACCGACCTCTCTCTCCACTTTGGTGTGGCTGGACTGGTGGCAAGGCTGCCACGTCCCCCTCGCCCTGCGCTGACGTCAGGATGGGGGACACGCCCTCGGCGCTCTCTGGCGGCCCCGGTGGGTGCCCGGAACCCCAGCAGACAGCTCGAAAGGCTCACAATCTGATGTTCAGTCACATAATCAGCGTCATGGTCCTCCTTTTCCAAATGGCTCTCGGCAGTAGATGTTTCCAGAATTCTTCCATCCATAGTCCACACGGAGCAAAACTTAAAGGAAAAATAGTCCCTTGAACCTTACGGCACCCTTACACTGCCGCTCTCCCGACCTCACTCCCAGCCCCAGCGGGCAGGTGCCGGCTTGGGCCCTGCTCCCTGCTGCCACCCACTCCTCACCTCTTGGGGGGACCAGCGCCCACCACGTTCTTCCCTCGATGCTGAACCTGCAGCCTAGCCCCTCCGGGCCTGAGCCACCAACCAGGAGCATTTCGAGGCCCCTCAGGCGGGACGAACCTCAGCACGGCCCCGCCCACTGCGGCAGCCTGATTCAGGACGTTAAATTTGGAAAGCATTGTTCAAGGACACAGTTACCTCTTCTTCTCTGAGCCCCCTCTACACATGTAGTAGAGATTGTCAAGCACGTGGTGGAGACAGGATACCACGCAAAGTAAAAGTGCGCTTTTCTGGGCCAACGTCCTGGGAAAGGGCTCCAGGGGGACTTCCTGGGAGCACGGCCCACACCCCTCTCTCCTTTGTTCTTCAGAATTCTTTACTCACTCAAACTATGGAAGACTGATTGCAACCACGTCCTGGCGGATTGAAGACACTGCAAACACTGCACAGAAATGTGCTCACGTGTCCTTTACTTTCCACGGGCGTCAAACTCTCCTCTGGCTAATCATAATCACTTTCAAACAAATTAGTCTTCCCGGTTCCCACGTTTTCTTTCTCAGACTTTGATAAATCATTTAAAAATTCCTATTAATACACTGCTTTAAAATATTCCTCAGATAAGCAGTTTCCTCCTGCCCGGGTCCGCCAGCCGCGCCCTGACCGCCCCCGCCATGCACACAGCAATTTCCCTGCGGGCTCTCCGTCTCGGTGTGGGCTGTTCCTCTGGACTTGTTTTTTGCTTAAACTTTCAATTTCCCATTTGCCTGTGATACCATATCATTATTTACCACCTTATGATTTCTAGTTTGTTCAAATTTTTGTGGAGGTCGTGAGAGTGACTTAAGGGTGTATTTAGGGACGTCCGGGAACAGTGGCTCCGCCCTCAGGCCTTCCCAGGTCTCCGTGGGGCTGGGTGTCCAGCCATACTCCGCTGGGACCGAGATAAAACCATCCATGATGAAAGAGCATTTTATCAGCTTTTGAACCAGAGGAGGAAATGCTTGTGTTGTGACTGGAAAGTAATAAAAATGAGCCCTTATTCCCCGTGCTTGGAAAGACAAAGAAGACAGCTGAGAAAGAGAACAGTAAAAGCCATCAGGTTTGCCATGACCTAAAAATAGAGAAACGGTTTCTGGGGACCAGCTTGGAGGGCTGGAGGCCCTGCTCCGGGAGGGTACGGCGGGCCAGCTGGATGCTGGCTCCGAGACTGGGTTTTATGAGCACCAAGGAAGCCACTTTAGTGGGAGAGACGTGAGCCTGACCCCACTGGTGAGTGGGCCACACTCTCAAGCTGCTGGCAGTCGCAGCCTGAGCCCAGAGGCTGCCTGGCAAGGCCGGCCTGGCCCCCATGGAGTCCACTGGCCTGTTCTGGGTGTGGAGGCTGGACCCTCAGGCTGGGCCTGGCTCCCTGGATGGGGCCCTTTCTCTCTGGCTCCCCGGGCATGGCCCTGTTGGAACATCTGTCCTACTCGCTGGCGCTGAAGCCTAATTCACACAGACTCAGGGATCCATCTCGACATCCCCAAGAGCACATCCTTTCCTGGCATGTGAAGCTATTCCTCGGTTTAATTTGGGGCCTGGACTGCTGCCCAGTGACGAACTCATTTCAGAGGGCCCGGCTCCCCAGTGCTGGGGTCTCCTGCTCCCCGAGCTTGCCTGTGTGCGTGTCCCCTGCACCACCAGGCCTGCTGGGCCTTCTCCGCCTTGCTCCATACCGGCTACTTCACATAGCGCTCCGTCTTGTCCTCACAGATGCTCCGCGCACTTGGCCCTGACTTTCACTAAGTCCCCGGAGCCAAGGCGCCGAGAAGTCGAGTCCTGCCTGCGCTGGATCCTCACGGGACCCCGTCAGGTGCAGAGACAAAGCCCGGTGACTCCCCTTTGGCCCCAGAGAGGGCCTCCCGGGGGGACTCGAGCTGGGGCCGAGTGTGGGGTCTTGGGTAAGTTCCCCACCTCCTGAGTTCAGTTCATCACTGAGCAAGGCAGAGTGACTGTGGGACCCGAGAAAACCTGTGTGAACAGGTTCACATGAAGCCTGCACGTGGTGAACCCTCAGGAAACACGCTTCACCGCTGTGCTGTCTATAAAACGCCTCCTGACCTGTGGGTGGCTTTCGTCACTATCCCGACATCATCCCCTTTTCCTCATGCCCCCAGGACTCTGCCGTCTTGCCCAGGCTCCTGAACTGTCCGGAGCCAAGCCTGGTTCAGCCAATCGCAGCCCCATCACAGCAGACATTTCCTGCTCACGTGGGGAGAGTCGGGGAGACCAGCAGCAGCTTTGGAGGACCCACGGGAGCCCCACAAGGGGAAGGTGGACTTCAGCTTTATTTTATGAACATATCCTGCACGAGTTAACCTTTACAACTTTCCTCGTGGCCGAGATTCATACAATTTCTGCAGAGCTACAGAGATAGTCGATGAGACCCATGTGATGCTATGTGGAGTAGTTACAGCTGGGAGACCCACGAGAAGGCAGGTAAATGGTGTCAGGAGTCCAGGTGGGGCGTCTCGGCACACAGCGCTCTTCAGACCCCACAGACGGGACCAGCAGGGCAGATCAGCGGGTGTGGGTGCGTTTCCAATAGCCACATCGGCTTGGCTTTTCACTGGGTACCCAGTGGGCCTGGTGTGGGGCTCAGTGCTGTCCTGATGGGCTTTGGCTGAGGCAGTGCCAGGCGAGGTGCTGGCGGAGGGCATCACTGGGCCTCGCCTCCCACCTGCTCTACACGTCCTTTCCCTAGAGCTGCCTTTTGGGACCGGACAGTGATTGGCAGGTGCATTTGCAGGAGGGGGTGGGTGGGGCGGACAGGTCTCCCATCTCCTCCGGGTGGCCCAGGGGCGTCAGGGCCTGCAGCTCTGCCTCAGCACACAGGGCCTCCAGGCAGGAAAGGGGTTGGGGCCCTGATGACCCAGCTTGAGTCTCCTCTTGTGTCCTAGGCCTTGTCTCCATGCAGGGTTAGTTCCTGGCCTCCAAAAGCACAGCTGCTTCAGTCAATCCCTCTAGCAAATCCATGCCCCTTCCTTAGTCCATTTTAGAGGGTAGACCCTCTTTCACGGGGGAGGGATCAGACCACAGGGAGGAAGTAGGGCTGTGCTGTCTTTAACCAGCCAGGTGACCTGCCAGGCCACCAAGAAGCCAACTGGATGCATCATCTGTAGTGGAGGGCACTGCACCTCGTTCAGATGCACGGGGTTGCTTTGCAGGGTCTACGTGTACATGTGACTCACGGCCTGTCCTGTCCCACTGCCTTCCTAAACCTTCCTGACTACGCTGCTTCCTGCTGAGGTTGCCTCCTGTGCGTGCTCCTGAAGTTATTTCAGATACATAGATAGATGATAGATAGATAGATAGGTAGATAGATAGATAGGTAGATAGATAGATAGATAGATAGATAGATAGATAGATAATAGATAGATAGATAGATGATAGATAGATAACAGATAGATAGATGACAGATAGATAGGTAGATAATAGATAGATAGATAGATAATAGATAGATAATAGATAGATAGATAATAGATAGTTAGATAGATAATAGATAGATAGATAATAGATAGATGATAGGTAGATACATAGATAGATGATAGATAGACAGATGATAGGTAGATAGATAGATAGGTAGATAATAGATAGATAGATAATAGATAGATGATAGGTAGATACATAGATAGATGATAGATATATAATAGATAGATGATAGATAGATAGATAGATAAATGATAGGTAGATACATAGATAGATGATAGATAGATGATAGATAGATGATAGATAGATACATAGGTAGATACATAGATAATAGATAGATGATAGGTAGATAGATAGATGATAGATAGATAGATAATAGATAGATGATAGGTAGATACATAGATAGATGATAGATAATAGATGATAGATAGATAATAGATAGATGATAGGTAGATACATAGATAGATAATAGATAGATGATAGATAGATAGGTAGATAGATAATAGATAGATGATAGGTAGATAGATAGATGATAGATGATAGATAGATAGATAGATGATAGATAGATGATAGATAGATAGAGGATAGATAAATGATAGATAGATGATAGATAGATAGGTAGACAGATAGATAGAGAATAGATGATAGGTAGATAGATAGATGATAGATAGAAAATAGATAGATGATAAGTAGATAGATAGATGATAGATGATAGATAGATGATAGATGATAGATAGATGATAGATAGATAGATGATAGATAGATAGATGATAGATGATAGATAGATGAGAGATTAGATAGACAGATGAAAGATAGATAGATGACTGATAGATGATTGATAGATGATAGATAATTGATAGATAGGTGATAGATAATGATAGATAGACAGACAGATGATAGATGATAGATAATTGATAGGTGATAGATAGATAGACGGATGATAGGTGGATAGATAGATAATGATAGATAATAAGCAGATAGATTGATAATGGATAGATAGAGAGGTGGATAGACAGATGATAGATGATAAACAGATGGATAGATAATGATTTTCCCTCCCCTCTTAAGCCAGACTGGGATAATAAGGGCAAAGGAACATGACTTTTGTTTTCATTTCCACACATAGTTTCAGTACTTAATTTTCAGGAAATAGTGATGAGTAGAGGCACTTTTATTTTCTGTTGATAATACCTCAAGTTTTTTCAGTGAAATGCTTGATTTCAGGAGATTCATTTTAGGAATTGGCTCATGATCTGCCCTCTGCAGGCTGGAGACCCAGGGGAGCTGGTGGTGTCATTCAGTCCAGGGTGGAGGCCTGAGAACCGGGAGACCTGAGGTCTGAGGCGGGAGAAGGTGGACCCCCCCACCTCCAGGGGAGAGAGGAATTGGCCCTTCCTTCCCCTTTTTGTCCTGTTGGGGCCTCGTCACATTGGACAAGGCCCACCCACACTGGGCAGTGCCCCCTGCTTACTGAGTCCACAGATTTGAAAGCTCATCTCATGCACAAACACCCTCCCAGACACACCCAGAATCCTGTCTGACCAGCCCCCAGGGAGTCCCTGAGCCCAGTCAAGTGGGCATAAAACGGTCTCTGCAAGTCCTTTGTAGGGGGCAGTTGACTGCTGTCCACAGGGGCCACTAACACACAGGACCCAGGTCACCTGTGCAGGAGGAGTCCTTACCCTTTAAATGGTTTCAAAAGTGAGGTCCAGGACCACCTTCGAGGTGAAGGAGGGCCCACTGTGACCAAGGCACATGGATCAGAGCAACGCGAATGCCATCCCAACAACCGGCCTCCACGTGTTAACATTTTTCAAGCTTTAAAGTTGAGGTCAAAGAAATAAAGCACAAGGAATATACAGGGTTTTTGTTTTCTGTTTTTTAAGAAAAAGGTTTATGTCTGAAGACACTAGTAAAATGATATGCTCTCTTTAAGCACCTAAACTCTAAATAAACAAGGAGAACTGGCATTGCTTTAGACAGTTTATTTTCCATGAACTTCGGGTACAATCACACAATGAAAAACACTCCAGGGCCTTAATCTGTATCTTTGAAGTATTGAGCTAAGAAAGCATGAGAACCTGAAAGAACCCAACGGAATCAACCAATAAAGGGGCTTTGGCAGGAAAAAGGGAGCCAAAAGTGGAGAAGGTTGGATGTAATACCCACTCATCTTGGCTGACCCTGTGAGCCACAGACCCGGGTCAGGACAGAGGGACACCGAGAGGAGGGCACCAGCCTTAACCTGGCCGCCCTGGATGTTTCCTTGAATCGACCGGAGGAGAGTTTAATCCCTATTAACTGACAAACTATTCAAGAAACGAGCATTTGATGAGTTATCTCTAGTTCTGTAAGAGAGCTCATTTTTTAGAAAACTGCTATGTTAACACATTTACATTGATAACACGTAAGTGATCTTTTAAATCATAGCTGTTTGTGTTCATATAACATTGAAAAGAAAATAATCATCTCAAATGCCTGTTTCTAAAATCAAAGCATGCTTCATTGTCATTAATAGGGGTGTTTCCTAAGCAAGGGATCAATTTTTATTATTTTTAAAGGTAGGCAAAGATTGAAGCTGAGATTCTCTCATGAACTAAACCCCACAATAGGAGGTTAAAAGACAGACCCGTCCTTCTGCTGGACGCCCACCTGCAAGTCCAGAGGCAGCCCTGGCTCTGGGCTACCCACAGCCTCTCGGGAGGGTCTGTCTGTCCTGATGCAGCTGAAGACCACATCTTTTCGTTGATAACCACTCGATTTTCTCTGTTAATATTTATTGTCTTACGGGGAGGGGTACATGGCATGGAGCTGGTCCCAGAATCAGTGCTTTTCACTTATTTTTAAAGATGGATATGAGAAACAAAGATAAGGTTTTACGCGTGCAATGCTATGCCTTTTTTCAAACAACCTGAACCTTAAGGAGTCACTTTTTTAAATGAAAAAGCAACCTTAAGCCACAAATCTCATGCATTTTTGAGCAAGTGTTCTTTTAAACTCCATAACTGGGAAATACAGCAGTTTTTTCTGCTGAGTAATTTTAAAAAAGCATTAGTAGAAGGTGCACTGAAAATGCCCCTGAAGTAAAAGAGTAAAGGCGCTGTCGTTTTTCACAGCTCCTGTCATCCTTGCCTCCATTCACCCCGTCTGGACCGGAATTGTGCGCTTTACCCTCCGCCCATCGCCCCCATCCCTACCCGCCCTCTGCGGGCCTTAGAGTCGTGGGCAGGACTGGCCTCTGCTGGCGCCGTGGTAGCATCTGCCCGCGTGCCCCCCGACATGGGCGGGGAGGGTGACCGGTCACCTCTCAGCACAGGATGTGGCCCACGGTGACTGCAGCCGGGACACAGGCCGGGGGGCTCAGGGCTCTGGCGGGTGGCACGTGTCCAGGGACGGTCACCACTGGGCGGCCGTCCTGTGGTGGGAAGTGTCACAGGCGCCACGGCCACTCTCGGCTACCCCATCCTTCCAGCTTCTCGGTGACTCCTGTCGGCACGTGGCCAAAGCCCCCAGGGCGGACGTGCTGAGGACCAGAGCCCTGCGGGTCGGCGTGTGTACGGACTCAGCAGGGCAGTACGCAGGGCGCACTTAGGGCAGCACCCGGCAGACAGTGGTCAGCGGGTGGCGGGGGACCGCGGTCACTCCTCACCAATAACAAACCTCTGGCCCACTTCTATTGAGTGTGTGCTTTGTTCTAGGTGCTCAGAATTTATCAATTAAAAAAATTAAAAATATCCTTGGGCAGCCTACATTCTACAAGCAGAAACAGCCGATAAAGAAGGGACCTAGGTAAGCCAATTGCACAGTATGTTAGAGGCGAGCATGCTCTGGGGACAGCCTCCCATGGGGAGGTGGAGAGAGAGTTCATGGAGGTGCTGGGAGAGGTGCCGGTGGACGTCTGGGGGAGGGGAGCTGGGATGGAGGCGACGGGCCTGATCACACAGAGTATAGGTGCTGCTGGTAGGTCAACAAAGGCTAAGACAGAAAGTGGCCATTGATTAGCGAGGCTGGGCACTGGGGACAGGAGCGGGGCGAGTTCAGTGGGTGGTGAGGACGGAGGTCTGGGCGGGGAGGATGGGGGGAGCGGAGGCCCTGGGGAACGAGAGTGCAGAGCCCATCAAGGAGCTCAGCTACAAAGGGAGCTGGCAGGAGAGTGTGGCCCAAAGAAGGGCTCTGCTAGGCTTGTTTTGATTGTGTTTAACTGGGGCAGACACCAGCGTGTGCTCTTGCTGACGGAAAAATCCCGTAAGAAAACAATGATGCTGGAAAAATAAGCAGAGCTCTGCTGGAGGAAAGCTATCGAGTGGGCGGGATGGAGGGCGTCCAGGACATCTGCTCAGGACAGAGACAAGGACAAGTCCTCAGAGTTCCCAGGCACCGACGCTGGGGGTGAGCGGGTAGGACGGCAGGAGCCCGTGGGGACTTGCTTCCGAGAACCGGAGAATGTTCCAGGGAGCTGAGGTGGGGATGAGGACAGAGGAGGTGGAGGCCGAGGAGAAGGGGGGCAGGAGGTGGTGACCGAGGCCCTGGGGGTGAGAGGACCGGGCCAGGAGAGCAGGCTGAGGGGCGCTGGGGTCCCTGCATCGTCCTGGGAGCTCCTCCACCAGTGACCGTCTGTTGCATAATTGCAGACACGGAGTTGGAAGAGCGTGTGATTCGATCAGAGTCCTGTCCACAAAGCAGGGAGTTCCCCAAATGCTGGGATGGCAAGAAAGGAGGAGTTTTATGGAATCTAAGCAGAGTGAGGGAGGGAGACTGGACATAGAGAGATAAGGGACTGACCCTCAAAAGGTGAAAGGTCAAAGGATTAGAGCTCTCTGTGAGACCAAAGGGTGGTTGGCGTCCCTTGCCAGAAGGAAGGAGCTGGAAGGACAGAGGAGATGGTCAGTGTGTGGGGCACAGAGACTGCAGCTCTGAGGGGCTGTAGTGACCCTGCAAAGGAGCGCAGAGGTGGTCGGGGACCAGACGCTGGGTTCAAGGAACCGAAGGCCAGGCTACTAGGAAAATGGTGCACGTGGATCGTGAAACTGCGGAAACGTGTGTGAGTCAGTGTCGGACGGTCACATGGGTTTGTTTGTTTCAGCAGAAATGAAACTCCTCTTCCCTCCCAGTGAGTCTTACAGGGTCTCAGCGGGGAAGATGGGCTGGTCCCAAAGATCAATCCCTTTTATAGCTGGATTGTGTCTCCCGGAAATTCACAGGTTCAAGCTCTAACCCCCATGACTCTATTTGGATATAAGGCCTTTAAGGAGGTGAAGTTAAATGAGGTCATAAGGGTGGGGCCCTGATCCAGTAGGACCGGTGTCCTTACATGAAGAGCAAGAGAAACCAGAGCTCTCTCTCTTTTCATATATGCACAGAAGAAAGGCCACGGGAGGGCCGTCCATAAGCCAGGAAGAAAGTCCTCCCCAAAACCAACCTGCTGGCACTTTGATCTTGGATGTCCAGCCTCCAGGATGCCTGTTGTTTCAGCTCCGGGTCTGCGAGGTTTGTTAAGGTGGCCGCTCCTATCACTGATTTCAGGGCCACAGCCTGGATTCCCCATGCAGTTTGGGTGATTGATTACTCTGAGCCTGTAGCTCAGACGACAGTGTTGAGATGGCCTTGGGTTTGTAAAAGGGAAATCCTCAGATTTCTCTCCCAGACAATCAATCACACTCAGCTCCCTGGACCCGACGGTGTGAGGCATTCTATACCTTCTCCAGCCGATGACACAGAAGAGCTGTGATCCCACTGCCGCCCGGAGCTCGCACACGGCAGCACCACCCACACTAGCTCCGTATGGACCAGGGCTGGATCTGCATCCCCGTCCTCCCTTTCCCAGCCTGTGACTCGGGGAATATTACCTCTCTCTCAGTCTTAGGATCTGGGAAATAGAAGTGCCTGCCTCATTATGGGCACTGGATGAGATGGTGGGCGTGACTTCTTGTCACATCCAGGGTCTCGAGCATTGCAAACCCTTGTCCAGTTGGAATACAGGTTTAGCTGGGGTGTCAAGGGCACCAAAATGCAGATTCCCAGGCAAAGCAAACGGTTAGTTCTTTTTTTCCCACATCATTCTCCCCAGAAAGACAGCTGGTCCCGAGCGGGTGGGCAGCTGTGCTTTAGCAGGTCCTCAGGGCGCCAGGGTGCTCATTGCTCGAACACCCTTCTGCATGTGGTCCTCAAAGCTGCTCATCAGCAAGGTGTCTGAATCCCAGTTCCTGGAGGAAGAGTCAGACTGAACCCAGAAGCAGAGGGCAAGCGTGTTCCTGTGAAGCGTGTGGACGCCACACACACTTCTGCTCAAACCTCCTCTGGAAGAGACCAGTCAATGGTCCCACGCAGCTTCCAGGGGGGCTGTGAAGGGGGTAGGTGTGGTCACATCTCTGCTAAGTTCTGGCAGAGGAGCAGAGGGGAAGGGTCCCTTCACAGCAAGGAAGGGGGGATATTCTGGAGCAATCTTCAGTGAGGGTCGCATACTCTCCTCATCAGGTGATTCACTGGGATACTTCCAAAAACACAAGGGTATTTTTCACAAAACCTTTCTTTCCTTAGAGACTGACTCAGACACGCTCTCCTGGGGAAACAGTGCCGTGGGTGGTGGTCTGTTCCTGCTGTGACTTTACAAATGTCTACAGGACAAAGTGGAGCTGGCAGATTGCTCCTTTGGGATAAGCAGTAGCGGTAAGAGTGCTGCAGGAAAGGACAAGACGGGGGCCCAGGACCTCATCTCCTGGTTACACTATGGATTCTGGGAGGTTCGTAGACTTCGGGGAAAACTGATCAGTACTGCTGGAATTTGTTTTCAAAAAATAAATTAATGTTGACTGCTGAACAACTTCCAAACTTTGGTGTCACAATTCAGCTCTGAGTTTCCGGGACCCATGATTAGAATTTGGTGGATTTCTCTCTTTGAAAACTTGCATGGGTCACGTATTCCTTACAGCGTACAGAAGGGGGACGAGTCTCCTCCCACTGCGTTTCCCAAGCTGACTGGTTACTGGGGCTTTAACAGTGTCAGTGAACCTGGGGGGACCTAGAACATTCTGTACCTACGGACCCCTGGGCCCTGTTCAGCTGTAAGCCCATGGGGAATGAAGAATCGCCAGCATCTTCCCTGGCTTATCAATAAAAATCCTAGCCACTTGTCATGTGAGCATGGCTTTGCTGAATAATCTGTCACCCGTGGAGGCTCCACAAGGAAAGTTCCAGGCTGCCCTTACAAGAGGGTCAGCAGAATCATCATTTTGGGTTACCACTGGGTTTGGAATGCTACAAACCAACTTTATCTTTTAGACTGTGATTTTTTAAATATTTATTTATTTATTTTTGGCTGTGTTGGGTCTTCGTTGTTGCACGTGGGCTTTCTCTAGTTGCGGTGCGTGAGCTTCTCACTGTGGTGGCTTCTCTTGTTGCAGAGCATGGGCTCAATAGTTGTGGTGCGTGGGCTTAGTTGCTCCACGGCATGTGGGATCTTCCCGGACCAGGGCTCGAACATGTGTCCCCTGCATTGGCAGGTGGATTCTTAACCACTGTACCACCAGGGAAGCCCCTTAGATTGTAATTTTAATTGTCCACCATCTGTGTTTGAGTTTATGTAGCTTCACGCCATTAAAGCTGATGGCTGTGTTTCTCCCCTTTCTTCTTGGAGGTCCAGAGAGGGTCCACTGGGAGCAGGGCTATTTGAACCCACGGCCCAGTGGGCGCCTGCCCTCTGCTCTTGGGCGCCTGGTCTCCGGCAGCTGCCACGTTGCTGGAACTCTTGGCAGGAGGAGGTTGAAACCCCCGACTTCTGGCGCTGGTCCCAGAGAGGCAGGAAGTCTTTTTTATTTTCTTAACAGACAAAAATTCCTTGACTCCAGAATGATTTCCAGGAATTACAGTATGAGAACTTAATATGTGAGATATTTTTTTCTTTTTGAAAAAGTAAAATAAAATCAAAGCAGAAGAAACCAGACTGAACACACCACACGTGGCCACGTTCCACTTTGTACAAAAAGTGAATGTTTCCCCTTGTCTCAGAGGGATCGCCAGGGGAGTAGCTTTTCCTCTGGGGAGACCCTGGGGGCCAGTGGTCCAGAGGCTGCGGTCTCTCATCCTGCTTCCTTCCCTGCGGTCCCGAGCATTCTCACGACCCACGTGGAGTCCCTTCCCCTTGCTCGGTAAAATCAGGGAAAGGCTCAGAAAGGCCTGCAGACTCTGGGGCGAGGCTCCGGTGATGGTTGGATCGGGAGTAGACTGGGCCTGGCAGGCGTCTCCACAGGGGGAGGCTGAGAAGGAGGCGGGACCTTGGTGCCCACAAGAAATCTGACACAACCCTGTGCACACTGGTGGTGGCACCGAGGGCGTGGTGGGCAGCTCCCTCTGTCCGTTTGGGCATCGTGCCTGGAGGGATGGTTCCGCCCAGCATCCCTTGCCAGCTGCAGCCAGGGTGCTGGCAGAGGCTGCAGTCGGGCCTGGTTGGACTGGAGGCCTGGGCTTCACGTGCACGCAGTGGTGAGAAGCCCTCAGCTCTTGGCCTCGAGGCCGCTCACGGAACTGCCTTGCGGCATGGCGGCCACTTCCCAGCAAGTCATCCAAGAGCCAGACTGACTGAGACCCAAGCCCAGGCCTCAGGGGTGACTGCCATCTCTGCTTCTGTCTGCTGGTCATACAGACCCAGCCGGGAATAGGGGGGGAAGGGCAAGAATGTGGGGGGCCAGCATCTTTGCAGGGCCCTTGGGGGCTGACTGTCACTCTGGGCCACCCTCTCCTGCTCCAGTGATGGGCCAGGAGCCTCTGGGGTGTGACATGAGCCGTGGGGATGTGTGTTCACATCATCGTGGGAAACTGCTGTGGAGACCGAAGAGTGAGCCGTAGACGGTGGGTCATTCCCGACAGCAGACAGACGTGATGCTACTTCCCTCATTGTAAAGCAAAGCCAAACAAGCCCAGGTCCACTCGGCCACTTTCCCTGTCTCCTGGGTCACTGCTGCTTTACTCTCCTTCCAGCAAATCCCTGGGGACGGTCGCCTGTGCTGAGGTCCCCAGATTCTCTCCCCCACCCCCGCTGGATTGAGACCCCTCCTGGGAAGGTCACCACACACCGTTAACCTGCCTGTTCCTCTCCGTCCTCACCCATGTGGCTCCTCAGCAGACCTGGCCTGAGGGGTCGCCTCTTCGTCACGTTGCAGGGTCACCATCTGCACCCCCTGCCTGGCACTCGCCCCAGGCACTCGTCTTCCTCCATTGCCTGCGTGGGTCCTTCTTCCCTGACCTCTTAGTGCGGAGGCCACCTAAGGCTCACTTCTCAGCCATGCCTCTTCTCTGCCCACGTGGCTTTAAACACCTTCCTCATGTCACTGACTCTGGGATATAAATCTCAGGCTCAGACCCCTCCACCGGCCCCGAACTCGTGTGCCATCTGTCTGCCGACTCCTTGTGCCCGGACATCTAACAGGCCCTGGCAACGTCACACGTTCTCCTCAGATCCTGCTTCACCCACGGCCCCCATCTCCGGGGATGACAGGCCCATCCTTCTGTTGCAGACACCTTGGCGTGTCCTGTGAGGCCTCACGCCACCCTTCATGTCCAGTCCACAATCCAGATGCAGCACCATCTCACTGCTCCTTCCTGACCGCCCTGCCCTGTCCACTGCCGCCGCCCTCCTGGATGCTTCAGGAACTTGTTTCCATCCTCCTTCTGGACAGAGCGGTAAAACCCAGGCCCTCGCTTGCTTCCCTGCCTGATCTTCCCTTGCTCTCCTCTTCTGTTGGAGCAGGAAGGCCCTACAAAGGCTCACGAGGGCCTCACCTTCCCTGTCTGCTCTGATGCAGCCGCCCTGGCTTCCCGACTTTTCCCCAGACAGTCAGAGACGCTCTTGACTTAGGACCTCTGCGCTGTACCCCCTCCTCCTGGAATCCTCTCACCTACGACAAATGCCCGGCCAATTTCCTCACTCCTCCAAGTTCTGTGCACATGTCACTCTTCAACAGACCTAACGTTTTAAGCTTCCACCTGCCCTCCTCCACCCCCTCCATCCTGCCCATCCCTCACTGTTTCTTCCTCATTGGTGTCACTCTAATCATCCTCTGACGCACTTCATCGTTTGCTGTTCACCGCATCTGAGTTCTTTCATCTCTCCCTTCCTCCTCCTTTAGAATACAAGTTTCCATGAAGGATGGTGTGTTTGTTTCTCTTTCTTCCATCCTTGCTGTATCCCCCAGACCTATGTTTGAGTCTGTCATACAGTAGGTGCTCAATAAATATTTGGTAAGTGAATTAATTCAGGTAAAGAGAAGTATGATGCTTTGAGAAGCACCCTAATAGAGGCCTAAATGAGCTCATTTTACCAGTAAATGCCTGTTAGAGGAAGATTTAGATACTAAGATGCATTAAAAAGGTTTCACTGGATTCTCTGGACTTTTAACTTCCCGTGACATCAATCTAGCACAATGGATCAGCACTCAGGATGAGTGGCGAACACACGGATTCACACTTTTGCTTTCACTTTGTAAGCATTTAACGTTAACATCTTTTTTTGTTAAAAACACGTTTCCAAGAGAAGCTAGCAGAACACTAAAAGCCCACCAACATCCACAGCACACCGACCGCTCATTTGGGAGTCTGGAGGGGATGGATTTCTGCATTAGTCATGTTTCATCAGCAAACTCCAAACCGGCAGAGGGCGTCCCTGTAACCCCCCACCAGGCAGAGGAGACTCGCGTCCAGAGTGGGTAATGCTGTACTCAAAAGGGCACATTATCCCCAAGAGGCATCAGGGTCACTGTGGCCACTCAGGCCATTAACCAGAGAGGAGGGGTAGGTGCTGTGCATTATACCTAGTCCTCCGCATGTATGGAAAACAGAGTAAACCGAGACGTTTTAGTAAAAGTGTAGTCTCTGATCATTGTGGTGCAACATTCAGTTGTAGGTTTCAGTGGAGTTTTTTGTTTCCACAAACACTTAAATTCTGTTAAACCGCATGTTTGAAGATGATGTTTCTCATTATGTAGAAGAAACAAGCATTTATGATTCTGACTTGTACAGCAATGCATAGAACACTGGTGAGCTCTCCACTCAGCTGGTAAAGTTTCACATTGCAGTTGGACTTAGTGAAATGTCCGAGTTTATTCATAAATTCATTCTGAAAATAATGTTAGATTTTTATAAACTAAAACAATGTGTTTGTTTTCTGGCCCAAATTAAAATCCTCATTTCTATCTCAGTGCCAATATGAGATTTATTCTTAAATTAAAGAAAATGATTTTTTATAATTAGATTGTCTGAGGCCCAATATTCATATGCCAACTCATAACAAATGGGTCAGATCTGAATCATCCTCAAATGTGCTAACACTTTCATTAAAATGCACAGAAATAGTTCAAGGTGTTGAAAAAAACATATCAGAAAAACAGAACAATGAATTGATTTCATGCTAATAAACATATGTCTAAATAATCATCTTTACAACACTTTCTATCTGCAAAAATAACAACTAACACTAATTAAAAGCTTAATGTCCAACTAGGAGGACACTAGTAACAGTAAGAGTAAATCTAGTAATTTTCTAGGTTTTCATTTGAGATTCACGTGAGGATATTTCATGGGCTATTTACCTAAAGTCAAACTAAAAAATTGACCAGTCACCAAAAGAAGTGAAAAGGGGGATTTCTGTTTTCATACTTTCATGTACTTCAGTAGTGAATTTATGGAGAGCAACCAAGACATCTAGAACTATGGAGATATTGGTCCCAGAGCTTAAAATCATTTCAATCCTTGCTAGGCTAAAGGTTATTTGTCACTATAAATTGGCTGCCAGAAGAAAATAAGTGCCTCTCTGGAGAACGATAATTCTCCAAAGCTTCTATAATTTTTCACAAACTATAATCAACATTTAAACAAATTTACCAGGTATAGTAGAAAAAGAATTCAAATAGAAAAGAAGATTTTTTTTAAAGCAGGGAATATAAACAAATCCACTGTTAATTTAAATAAGAAAGTTATAACAATAAAGACCTTAAATAAACATAATTAATGTGTACAGGAAAACAGGTGATATTTTGAAGAACTACATGGAGAACTAAAATCCATAAATTAATATTATAGAATGAAAAATATAATAACGAAAATTAAGAACTCAATAGATGGATGTAATAGCAATGAGACAGGATTGAAGAGAGGATTGTTTAACTGGAAGATAGGACAGAGAAAATATCAAGAAACAGAGACATCCCCCAAAGTGGAAAATATACAAAAAGAGCCTAGGAGGAATAAAGAAAAGTCTAAAATGCATTAACTAGAGACCCAAGAGAGGAAGAGAAAGAAAATGTGGCAAAAAATATTTAAAGAGCTAGTAGTCAAGTATTTCCTCAAAGTGATGAAATCCATCATTCCACAGATTCAAGAAGAATTGCAAATATCAAGGAGGAGAGATAGAAAGAAGTCACACCTAGTCACATTACTGTAAAGCTTTTGAAAGCTAAGGGCAAAGAAAAAAAAAACACTCCTGGAGGACAACTAAAAGACACATCACCCTTAATGAGCAGCAACAAGACTGATAACTCTCTCTCTCTCTCTCTCTCTCTCACACACACACACACACACGCATGCTAGAAGACAATGGAACACAATAATTAAAATGATGAAAGAAAACAATGGACAGTGAAAGTATTCTTCAAAAATGAAGGTAAAAATAATAATTTTTAGACAAACAAATACTTAGAGAATTTGACAGCAGCAAACCTTCACTAAAGGGTTATTTTAGGAAGATCTGCAGGCAGAAGGCAAATGGCCCCACAGAAATGCAAGATACTAAGAAGGGCACACACACAAATAAATACAGCATTCTATTTAACAATAATAATACAGTCCAGATCTACAGATCTACATCTAACCTTATACTTAAATGGTGAGAAACTCATATCTTTCCCATTAAGATCAGACACAAGGCAAGAAGACACCCTATTACCATTCCTTTTTTATATTATACTGGAAGTTCTAGCTAAATCAATAGAAAAGAAGAGAAGAGAAAGGAAAAGAAAAGAAAAGAAAATGTATATAGACTGGGAAGAAAAAGTAAAACTGCCTTTTTTCACAGATGACATGAGCTTCTATGTAGAAAATCCAAAAGAACAACAACAACAATAAAAATCCTGGGATTAATAAATGATTATAGCGAGTTTGCAGGATACAGAGTTAATATAAAAAAGCCAGTTGCTTTCATATGTACCAGCAATGAATAAGTAGAATTTGACATTTAAAACATAATACTATTTATATCAGCACTCCCCCCAAGTGAAATGCTTAGTTATATATCTAGCAAATTATGGACAAGATTTATATTAGGAAAACTACAGAATTTAGATGAATGAAATCAAAGAACTAAATAAATGAAGAGATAGTCCAAGTTCATGGAAATAAAGCTCAATATTTTCAACACATTGGTTTTTTCCAACTTGATATATAGATTCAATGTAATAACAATTAAATGGACTTCAAAACGCATAGCTCTGAAAGCCAACAGGCTGTATCCACACGACCCACCAGACAATAGCAAACAAAGAATCATTTGTTAATGGGCACAGAGGTCCTCACCATGGTTATCCCCCTAGGACTCAGCACAGAGGGAACAGGCAGAATCCCCCATCTCCTTCTCTTTCCCTGAAAGAGGTCCATCTGCAAACTTTCAAAGCTGCTGCCTGAGGGACAGGCTTCTAATTTAGCATACATCTAGGGGCTGGCTGCAATCCTCCCCAGAGACAGGGGAAACCAGTAGACACCTTACTCACCTTCTCCCTGTACCCCTTTCCAAGTCACCAGTAACTCCCTAGAAGGAGTTTGTACACACATCTGTGCCCCAGGTTTTGTGCTGTGGTCTGATGGACAAGTGTCCAGGATGCCTGGCTCTGACAGCCAATGAGGATTCCATTCATGAGTCCCACAGGCCTGTGACAAACAAAGAAGTAGTTTGCCATGGGAGCAGGGGCTTCTCCCTCCTATCCCCCACCCCACTCCCACAAACACAGCTATACATCAAAACCCAGCACAGAGGAAGTAGGCAAAAACTCCCACTTCCTGGCTTCTCTTTGGAAGGGGCATGACTGCATACTTTCCCAGCTAATGAGGACTGAGGGTCTGGCCTCCCCAGTCAGCCTGCATGTAGGTGCTGACTGTGACCCTCCCTTTTGGGCACTGACAGATCTACTGGGAACCACTAAGAACAAAGAAGGTGGTCTGGAAAGTCACAGAGGTTTGAGAAACAGCCAGGAGCTCAGGCCAGGATGATTGTCAAGGTTAATTACCTACATGATACCATTCTGCCAAGACTGGGAGAGACGGCTATTTTATCTAATGAGCAGAGTCAAGATAAGTGAAGAAACGGAAAAATGTGTTCCAAATGAAAGAACAAGATAAATCTCCAGAAACAAACAATAAAATGGAGATAAGTCAATACCTGACAGAGTTCAGAATGATGGTCATAAAGATGCCCACTGAGGTCAGGAGTGCAACGCATGAACAATGGGAGGATCTCAACAAAGAGATAGAACATATTAACAAGTACCAAACAGAAGTCACAGGGCTGAAGAATAGAATAACTGAACTGAAAAATTCAATAGAGAGGTTCATAAAGTACTAGATGAAACAGAAGAAAGGATCAACAAACTTAAAGACAGCATAGTGGAACTCATCCAATCAAAGGAGCAAAAAGAAAAAGGAATAGAAACGAGAGAAGGTGGCTTAAGAGACTTATGGGACAATTTCAAGTGGACCAATATATGCATTTTAGAGGTTCCAGAAGGAGATGAGAGAGAAAAGGGGCATAAAGTTGTTAAAAGAAATAATGGCTAAAAACTTCCTTAACCTGGCGATAGAGAAAGACATCCAGATCCAGGAAGCCCAAGAATATCAAATAAGATAAATCCAAAGAGACCCACACTGAGATACATTACAATTAAATTGTCAGAAGTTAAAGACAGGGAGAGAATCTTAAAGGCAGCAAGAAGAAAGCAAACTGTTACATACAAGAGAACCCCCATACGACTATGACAAATTTTTTAGCAAAAACTCTTCAGACCAGAAGAGAATGGGATGATATATTTACAGTGTTAAAAGAAAAAAGAAAAAAAAAACTGCCAACAAGAATAGACTGCCTGGCAAAGTTGCCCTTCAGAATTGAAAGAGAGATCAGGAGTTTTCCAGACAAACAAAGGCTAAAGGAGTTCATCGCCACTAGACTATTAGCCTTATAAGAAATGTTAAAGGGACTTCTTCAAGCTGAAACAAAAGGATCCTGTTTGGTTAACAGAAAAGATATGAAAATATAAGTCTCACTGGTGAAGTTTAAACATCCTAGAAGAAAATATGGAGGTTAAGCTCCTTGACATCAATCATGGTATTAACATTTTGGATTTGACACTAAAAGCAAAGGCAACAAAAGCAAAATAAACAAGTGAAACTTCGTGAAACTAAAATGCTTCTGCTCAGCAAAGGAAACCATCAACAAAATGCAAAGCCAAAGTATGAAATGGCAGAAAGTATTTGCAAACTACATGTTTGATAAGAGGTTGAAATCCCAAATATGTGACATTCTTTAAGAGTCAACCCTCAGCTCTTTCTCTTCAAACCCTCTGCACCTCTCTCCAGGCAACCTTATCTAAGCTTTATTTTCATTCCCAACCTCACTGGCTCCCTATGTGTACATACATGTGGCCTCTAAAAGGGCAGCTCTTCCCAGATGTCTAAAACCAAATTCAGTGTGTCCGAAATTAAATCAGGACTTTTTCTACCCAAACTCATCCTTCTCTGTGATGGGCACCACCATCCATTGTGTTACCCAAACAAGAAATCCAATGCTTGTGCTTGTGTCTTCCTCCATCACTACTCTATACCCACCCAGCCACCAATTTTGGTTTTCCTTCTAAACATCTCTTGTTTCAGTACCCCACCTCCCCCCCCCACCCCCCAACCCCCATCTCCACTGTCCTGTGCTTGGAGACTAGCAGCTTCCTGTCTGGTCTCTGCATGTCTAATTTGCCTCCTATTAATTCATAATTTACACCACATTCAAAATGCATGCAGGCCTGACCCCTCTGCTCGTCCTAATGCAAGTCAGTGGTTCACATTGAACAATGTGTCCAGCATCCATCTCCACGGCGGGGCCCCCACCTGCCCCTCGGACATAAGCCAGCACCACCACCCATCCTGACGGTAGGTGAATTCCTTAAAAGGGTCATGCCTACTCCAGCCATAGGACCTTTGCACATGCTGTTTCTTCCGCCTAGAACAGTCTTCTTACTCTCCTCCACCCAATTAACTGCTTCTCATCCTTCATGTCTGAACCCAAACATCACTTCTCCACGTGCTATTTCTCTAACTTCCAAACCAGGCCCAGCTCCTGATTCTGCATCTCTTTCTGAGGAGTGATGACGTTATTGGATTAATGGTTCCCCGTCTCTCCCACCCCTATCTCTCTCTTTCTGTTCTTCTGTCTCTGTCTCTCTCATCAAATTCTCCACTCAGGCAGGGATTATATCTGTACCTGCTCACAAATGGATTCCAAACATAGTATTGCACTTGGCCTATAGTACACACTGGGTAAATTCTTGTTAAATAAATAAATAGAGGATACTCCATATTTTCTAGGGTTAGGCAGAGGCTTTCTACCCAAAGTTCCCTCCACGGTCCACACTCACTTGTCTCGGTCCTGCATCTTTCCTGTATCTCCCATGGGCCTTCACTTGGCCCTGATCCCATCTTAACACCTTTTTAAACTGGAACAGCTATGAAAGGTTGGCCGAGGTGGGCTCCAGTGCCATGCGCTGCTTTAGGGCTGGTCCCCGTCCACTTCTTTAGAAACTGCTCTGCCTGAGTCCTGAATAAGGCTGCTCCTCAACTTGGCTTTCACCTTCTCCCTCCTCCTGTGGTCCTGCTGGCACTCACCCTCTGCTCTCTCTGTCCCCAAGGCCTGAGCTGCTTGGCACATATGCTCCTGGAGAGATCGGGCTGGTTTTGAGAGAAGTGGTAGATGCTCTGAGACATTGTGGCTGACCTTCTGGAGGCTGTTGAGAAAGAACAAGGCAAGGGACGTCACACGGCCTCAGGCCTGAGAACGTGGAGAGCTGGAAGCATGAGCACGTCCAGGGAAGCGGAGGTCCTGTCTGCACAGGAGGAATAAAAAGCTGTCGATTAGGAAAACGAACCTCAGCAGAGCCAAGTGACATGCGCTGTGGGTGCGGAAAAGGACTCGGGGACATTTATGTAACGACTGCCTTATTTCTGATAATGGTAAAAGCATGGAAAGCTGTAGGTTATGCTGAAGACTTAATTTTGGAATCCTTTGATCACCTCTTCTCTAAATCTGAAATCCCTTTCCTTTTGGATTGTATCCAGAGAGAAACATCTACTGAGCTGCACCATGTGCTGTCCTGACTCTTTGCCAGGAAACCCAGACCCCCCCACACACAACCGTGGCCATGTGGACTGATGGTGGTCAATGCAGGAAATGAGGAAAGAGGCTGTGTCTGCCACGGTGAATAGTGTGTCTCTGTTATTTCATTTCTTAAGGAGGAAAATCATCCCTTTGTGTTTTGATGAAATAGATGATCCTTCCACTTTTATGAGAATGAAATAAACAATTCTGAGTCCAGTTGCTTTAAAAAGTCTCCTGTTTACATATCAGTTTCTGCCTAGGATGTTGAAGAAGTGAGTTGCTGGCGGTGGTTTGGTCTCTCTTCCCCGGCAGCCACACTGCATTCATTACGTGGCCTGTGCTTCCTGAGGTGAAGAATCCCAGGGATCTGCTCTTGGCCCAGCACAGAAGGTGCACTTCCCTTCTTCAGAGAAAAGGCCTGCAGGTCACCACTGCACGGTGTGCAGAGTCACTCAGACACCTGTGGGTCGCTGACCCTGGAACAAAGCGAACGTTTGTCTTTATGGAGAATCTGCTATCAGATTTATGTTTGGAGACCACTTTTTCTTGTTTATTTCAGTGATTCTGAAGTATTTCAGAGACCACAACTGCCATAAAATACAAGCCTGGGATCTTTGCTCCTACTGATATAGCTTAAGATTTATTTCTTTATTCATGTTCCATGATTTTGTGTATCATTTAAAAATGGGATAAGCACAATGTATATTTTTAAGTTGCTGATTATCTACTTATGCAGCTTAAAAAAAGTATCCAAGAGAGGGCTTATTCAGCACGACATCCCCTCAGTCCAGGATTCCAGTCTCAGCCACATGCTATAGTGTGCTTTTATTCATTTATTGGCAAACCATGCACAAATTCAGTTTTTAAATTAACGTATATTTATTCCCCTACACATTTCTGAGCCCCACTGATTAAAAACACACAAATCATGCTTGATAGCTTTTATTGTCTCTCCACAGTACACAGCAGGAAAAAAATGCAGAAATATTTCCTAAATGAAAATGTAATTCCATAGAGAAGCTGTTTTCACCTCACAGGCATTTAAGACTAACATTCTAGGACTGCTTATACTTTATGTAAAAGTTTACATTTGTGTTCAAAAATAGTTTTGTGGATTTGTGGAACTACAAAACTAGTATTTCTAGTTTTGTAGTTCTGTAGTTTTGTAGGTAGTGATGTTTGAAAGTCTTGGAGTAAGAAAAAATACATACCAGCATGTTGGTTTGGGAAAAGGGGGTAAGGTACATGCAAATATAATGAATTAGCTGGTTAACTAAACTCAGCCCATATGTACCGCTTTATCTGCCTTCAGCGTGGGTTTGCTGATGGGATCACAACCCACAAGCGAACAGAAACACTGTCACCTCCATCACCTCCATCACCTCCATCACCTCCATCACCTCCATCACCTCCATCAGGATCAACGCCCACCTGCCATTGAGGGGCCAGCAGCTGCTCCCTTTTGTCGATGGGGTGCTGCCCCTCTAGGCCTCTGAGAAGCAGTGTGCTCGGTGGGGTAGGAATTGCTGGTGGTCCAGGCCAATTTCAGATGAAGGCATTGATGTGTGAGATTTGCCACGGGTGATGGTCTATTTGGGAAGGTCTTTAGCTGGAAGATCCAAGTGGGGTATGAATGGGATCTACACAGATTCCAGGGCAGCTCCTGCCTATTCTTTAAGGATGGACTCTCCTTATCTATTTGAACACCACCTGAGCCCTCCCTGCCTAGGTTAGGTAGGGCCCTCACCTACTCAAGCCCCACCTGCCTAGGTTGGGACCCTCATCTACTCAAGCCCCACCTGCCTAGGTTAGGGCCCTTCTCTGCCTCTGCGGCCTCTCTAACATGTCTAGTCACGGCATGCCACGTGCTCTATTTTAATTCACTTCAGACACTGTCTTTTAACCCCCTGCTCAGTTCTTCTGCAAGTGTCTTATACATAGTTGCTACAACAAGTGCTTAAAAGGAGGAATAAATGGATGTCTGGGTAACTATTGCTGGGTAGATAGTTATGCCGGGGATGGGCACTTCCAGCATACTTACTGTCTGGTAGCCCAGGGCTGGTAGAAATAAGATCAGACTTTGTCAAAGTGTGCTGAGCTGTGTTTGTCGACTGTTCCTGAGCGATGAGTCCTTATGCTGTGCTGTCCACACGGGCTTGTGCTGAGCTTCTCACCTACGCCTACCCGGTGACACTGCCTCCCCGTCTCAGATGGTACTCAGGTCACCAAAGGAGGCAGGACCCTGAGAGAGGAGGTCCCGCTTGTCAGGGACAACTGGCTGGGTCACAACTCTTGATTTTGGACAAACTTCTGAATGTAAACAACCTGGCCCTGGTGAGGGCATGGTGGGGGGTGGCCTTTCACAAGTCCTGATTCCTGAGCCTCCACTTTATCTGCTCTTTCTCGTTGGGGTGCAATTGGAAATCACACAGAGGGTCATCTCTGCCTGTCCCAGGAGCAGGCGTTTGTTGTCACTTTAATTCTGCACAAAGAAGAGACAGCTCAGCTGAAAGTCATGTGAGGTTATTTTTGAGTAACCCAATTGCATCAGCGTCAGCCACATCTCAGACATGGAAAATACCAGAACCATTACAGCAGTCACATAGGAAGCAGCACCTCTGGTCCAATGTTCCCTTCTTGTCCCAGCACCGAGGGGGCATCTACCTCCTGGAAGAGAAGCCACAGGAGACAGACTTCGTGGGCCGGTGGCATCGGGGTCAGTGCGTGGCCTCTTGGGATGGGGCGTTTGGGCCAGAGTGACAGAAGGCAGGGTGTTGGGGGTGGAAATAGGAGGAGTCCCTGCCCTGTGCAGGATCCTGACCATCCGCACATGGAGACACGGTGGCCGACGTTTCCCCATTTGAGACCATCCCACACTGCAACCCTCTGTTAGGAAAGATGCCCCCCACGCCTGCTTGGGGTAGACCTAATAAGGTGCTCAGAGCTCCCACTTCATGCAATTTCAGTTCCTTATTTATTTATTTGGTCAATCAGCCTGGAATCTAATGCTGCTTTTCACACTAATATCATCATTATTGCCCCTGAGAGCTGGAAAACTGATGGAATCAGCCAGAGAGTCTTTGTGACTCTGCATGATCAATTCACCTTAGAGAAGGGGGCAATGTGAGGGACTCAGGACAGATTAAGTACGATTCTCCACCATTTAGTTTTTTGAATTTATTGTTTTACTTGCAGGCAGTAAGATTACCTTTATTCGTGTACTGCTCTGTGAGATTTGACCAGCACGAAGCCCCACACTCATCACCACAACCCAAGGATTTCCTCCTGCTGACACATCATACATAATCAACCCCCAGCCTAGAGAACTCCTGACTTTTTTCTCCATTCCCAGCATTCTCGCTTTTTCAGAATGCCATAACAATGGAATCACACAGCCTAACCTTTTGACTCGGGCGTCTTTCACCTGCTGCAACACACTTATTCAGGCCTGCTGTGCATGTATCACTAATGCATTATTTTTTATTACTGAGTTGTATTCCATTCACCCATTTAAGAACATTTGAGTGGTTTCTAGTTTTTCGTGGTCATAAATAAAGCTTCTATAAAAAATCATATCCAGGGTTTTGTATGACTGTAGGTTTTTATTCCTATAGTGTAAATAGAAGAGACATGGCTGCATCATCTAAAAGTGTGTATTTAATTTTGTAAGAAAATGCCAACATGTTTCCAGAGTGGCTGTACATTTTATTTTCTCACCAGCAGTGTACAAGGGTTCTAGGGTGTAGGTTTGTTTCTGATCTATGCGTTTCCTGTAACACAGTCTCCTGCCCAGCCCTGGATGGTGTGCACGTGTGTCTGCGTGTTTGCTGTCCTGATGGGCGTGTGGTGTATCTCATGGTACTTTGAACCTGCGTTTCCCTAATGACCAATAAAATGTAACATCTTGTCATGTCTTATTTTCTACCTGTCTGTCTTCTGCAGTGAAGCCTCCGTTTAAATCATTCAACAACTTTTTTATGGGATTTTTTGTTTTCTCATTGTTGAGTTTAGAGAGTTTTTTATATATTATGTATATAAGTCCTTTGTCATATAAGTGATTTGCAGATACTTTCCCCCATATAATCTTTTTACATTTTCTTAACAGTGTCTTTTGCAAAGGTTTTGAGTTTTGATGAAGCAAGTTTATTTTTTCCATTTATGGATCATACGTTTGGTGTTAGATATAAAAACTCATGCTTATATATATAAAACACTGCTTTTTGCACATACTTTGGTTAAAAGTCTGGGATTTTAGCCTTTGGGTACAGACACACACTTCATATTAGGGACAAATTACTCTTCATGCCAAAGGGGTCCATTTTCACAGGTTCTCAACTCAATTCAATGAGAAAAACTTCCACCATGATTTTATAAAATCATCTTTTATAATCTCCTCAAAATATTATTCTCCTTACTTTATAATGCCAACTCAGATAACAAAGGGACACAGGAGAGACGTCTGGACCCTAACTCACCGATCATCCCCATGACATGCCTCCAAACTATTTCTATGTGTATGATCAGGAAATAATGACTTTCACTTTTTCCTTTCATAGGAGAAATATGTTTTTACATTTTTTTGTCTCATAAAGAAATAAAAAACATAAATTATGGCTATTCACAGCTCTTATTTCTTACATTTATGTTAGCTAATGAAAGAGGGCCATTCTGGATATAATTTGCCATTTTTTTGCACTTAATGCTAATTTAAATTTTACATAAGTTTTCTCTGTGTGTATTAATATTGTCTTACACTGTGAAGAATCTTACTACAGAAAAATAAATTAGTATTTAACATCAAGATATTTTTAAAAAGTTGTTCAAAGTCCATAAATTTCCTTAAAATTTAGAACATATGTATGAAAGATGAGTGAAGAATATGCTGTTGATTTATAGAGATGGTTTGGGAATGTGACAATGCTTTAAATATTTTTACTAGGCAACTCCAGCTGCATTTCTGAAATGTACACTCAGACAGCTCAGCTTAATTTTTAAATATCACAGGTGACCGATTTCCACTATATGAGCCCAATTTAGTTTTCCATGAGAACTTTCCAGCTATCTCCCTACGAGATTTTTTTTAGTCTTCCTTAGTTATTACTTTTGAACATGCTCTCTTCGGAAGGTGGGCCATTTTTTGTCTAGAAAATTCTTTCCTTTGGAATGGAAACTCCAGCTCTGGAAGGATGCCCATGGAATGGTGAGGGATGAGTTGGATACCACTTAATTTGCCAAAACAGTCAGGGTCAGCCAGTGAGCTGAGGTGGGCAGATGCCACGGTGAAGCCACCCTGGCAGCTGTACCCCCTCTTTGCCTCACCCATGCATTTCTCTCCCTTCCAGGAAAACAGCCTCACCTCTGTTTGCCTATTGAGTGGGATTCATGTCACTTCCGTATTAAGAGACCACATTCTTGACTTTCCCATCGCTGTGAACACTGGCCTTCTTTGTCACTCAGCATTTGTTTCTTGTCTCCCAGGGCACTTCAGTGTCTTTACATTCTTGGTGAGTTTGTAGACCCAAGTTATTGCTCTCACTTCTACAGAAGCCGAAAGGTCCCCTGGAGGCTCCTTCCCTCAGATCAGTTCTTCGGAGGTAACTTCCGGAAAGCTGAATCCAGACGTAAGGTCAGCCAGGTGCACACTCTCTCCCTGGAATTGACTTTTGAGCAGAAAGGCCCGTCATCCATGAAGTGGTTTGAATTCCTTTATCGTAGGTGTAGCGCTCTAACCAGCCTCTTCTTACTGTGACTTTCTTCTCCTGGTTTCTATCTCACAGAAGTCCTATATGTTCCTGATTTCTGAACCATCAGTTCTGAGAGCTCCTGATAGCCTACAAATGCATTACTTTTTTAAAATTAATGAGTCAATTTCTATTGCCTCCAAGCAGAGTGCCCTAACGTGTAAACCATTTTTATCCCAACTGTGCATAGTCTTGGGTTATTAGTGGCAGTGCTTCCCAAACTTATTCAGGCCATGGCACAGATAAAAATATAATATTTTAACAGCATCATTGGAGTTCATGGACTAGCTGTTGGTGGCCAGAGTCCATCATCCTGGGGTCTCTGGCTGTCCTATTCCCCATGGGGCTACCTTGCAGGATGAGAGGAATCAGGGAACCGGCACACCCATGGACTATTTTAAGTACACATTACATACAATTTAGAATTTATAATTTAATATAAAGCTTTTAGATATTTCATTCAAGCATGACATGTCTCCAAGGTAAACATTATGCTCTCCATGGATGGAGACTATGTGTTTTTATAAATTTGGTCATTATTCATGATAAAGTGGTTGCTGAATGAAGAGATAGTTTCAAAATAAATAAGGCTGCATAGTCAGCTAATGAATGAATAAAAGGCATGAACATTTTATTAATGGAGAGTTTTCAAGATAAATCTACATGTGAGTACATCAAATCTGACTCCTTGGAAGCATGACATTTATTAATTCATTTATGCAGCAAATATTTACTGAATGCCTACATATTTGAGATATTGGTTCAGCATGAGAGATACAAAGAAGAGAAGTTTCTGCTTCTTCTTTCTGAGAACTCAAGGACACTCATTTGTACAACCAAATTATTAGTGTACAGACTTAGATGAAGGGCCAGAATTGAGCCAGGAGTTTGCAGTACAACCAAACTCGACATTACAGACAATACACAGTCTGAGTGGTTGTTGTTCTTGCCCTACTGGTTGGCAAATAGTCTAATATTTCCCCTGATTACAAGTGCTGTAATAGAGGAAAATATAGGGTGCCGGGGTACATGGAGGACAGACCAAGGAAAGGTGTACTAATATCAGTGATAGCGGTGATAACATTGATAGAAGTTTCCCAAGGAGGTCAGGAAGAATGACCACACTGAGTCTTGGGAATGGAAGTGGATTACTCTACAATGACAAATTAAAAAAGAAAAAGATTATAAGAGACAGATTTGTGAAAACAGCAGTATTTTATACTTCCAAAAACTTAATTCTAAATCTCAAATTATTTTAATTTTCTATGTTTTAAATTTAAAAAATAGCAAACATTACAGTTGAGAGAGCTTCAAACAATTATTTAAGCAGGGGATATATTGTTGTCATTTTTGGTTAGAACTAAATGTTAAAACTATGACTATAAATCTTGAAGGAAACAGGAGAAAATCATTATAACCTTGGGTTAAAGAACAGTTTTTAGATACAACACAAAAAAAATAGACTCCATCAAATGAAAACTTCTTCTCTTTGAAAGAAAATATCAAGGGAATGAAATAACAAGATAAAATATTTGCAAATTATATCGTATCAGCACTTGTATTCCGAATATATAGAACACTAAAAACTCATTAATTCAAAAACAAACAAAAAACCCAACAAAAACAGACAAAATATTTGAGCAGACACTTCACCAGAGAGAATATATGTATTTCAAATTAGGATCTTAATGATATTCAGCATCATTAATCATCAAGGCAAGGCAAATTAAATCTACTAGGAGAGAACACTACACCCCTATAAAATGCTAAAATTAAATAGACCAACCACACCAAGTGTTGACTAGGATGCGGAGGACCTGGAACTCTCACATAAGCTGGTGGGAATGTACAATAGCACAACCACTTTGGAAAACAGTTTGGAAACTTCTTAAAAACTAATACATACAACTTATTATATACTCCATCCTAGGTATTTAACCTGGAGAAATGCAGGCCTATATCTGCACAAAAACTTGCATACAACGTTCATAGCTACTTTATTTGTAATAGCCAAATAATAGAAACAACCTTAATATCCATCAACAGCTGAATGGATCAGTGTTATACAACCATAGAATGGAATGTTCATCAGAAATGAAAGTAAATGAACTATTAATGCATGCCACTACACTGATGAATCTTACAATAATTACACTGAAAAACAGTGAAAGAAGCAAGACTAAAAGAGTCCATACTACATAATTCTGTTTGCATAAAATACAAACCATTTTTTAGCAACAGAAACTGATCTGTGGTTTCCTCAGGACCAGGGACAGGAACAGGGAAAGTGGGTGGGAGAAATTGCCAAAACACAAGTATGTTTTGGAAGGAGGTGGACATATTCATTACTTTGATTGTGGTGATAGTTTCATGGGAGCATGTTCTATGTTAAAACAGCAAATTGTACACTTCAAATATATACAATTCATTGTATATCAATTACACCACAATATACTTGTTAAAAATACAACAGGACAAGTTTTTATCAGGTTGGTAATGAAAATGTCTGTGGAAAGTGATGTGAATGTGAAAGGAGATTTGAGGGGCTTCCCATGTGAGGCAGAGTAGAAGGTCATCCTTGCAAGAACTCCACTCTTGTCTGCATGAAGACAAAGCTGATGGTTTCACTGACAGCATGTCCTTTTCATTTTGTTTTTTGTATTATTTTGTCTTTTCAGTAATCTTGGCTTTTCAAACCGGTCCATCTGCCCAACTCAGCACCACATTAACATCTGACTGACCTCCAGCTCCGTGATGGTTGGGTTCTGACTGCAGGCAGTTCTTCTCCTCAAGGGACATGATGCTTCTTCTTCCACATAATTTAAATGACCAGGAGCTTCTGGTGGACGATGCAGGAACACTGTCTCCCCAAACAACCAGACCTTCCTAATGACCATCTCCTGTTTCTTCCCTTGCACCCTGACCATCTGCCATAGCCTGATCTTGAATGGTGCCTTTGAAAGTGTATTCTCTGAGGTTCTAACTCTGCTGATTGTTAAGTGATATTACCTGAAAAAGCATTGGTGTTCAAAATATCAATAATTGAGAAGTAAGTTTAACAGAGGGTTTTGTTTTTGTTTTTTAAAATATTTTCATTGCACATCTTCCAAAGGTCAAGAGAGGTATAGTTTGCACTGTTTACCCATGTATTTTGCCATCAGACACTGTTTTGTCCTAGCATCTCATGAAAGCAGCAATCCACCAAACATACTCAACAACCACGGTGAACCTACCTGAAAACTGTAGCACAACTGTAGGGGAGAAGGTCACAGGGGAACGTGAGGCCACCGATCAGCAGAGCCCAGCTCTGTTTCTACAGGATGGTCCGCAGCATACGAGTAGAGAAGAATGTCCCTTCCTTCAACAGATTCTCAGCAAATGTGTATTTATATCAAGTCCGTTCAAGGACCTGGTGGGTGTGGACTGGAAGACAGACAGACAGACAGGGTTTCTGCTCTTTTGGAATTATTTTAAGTAGTTTCAGATGGTGAAAAGTGCTATGAACAAAGTAAGTCAGGAATGTAAGAGGTACAGAAAACAATGGGGCAGTGTGGGTACTAATACTTTTTAATCTCCTCGGGGTGGGGTAGGGCGCTTTCAAGATGGTGGAGGAGTAAGACATGGAGATCACCTTCCTCCCCACAAATACATCAGAAATACATCTACACGTGGAACAACTCCTACAGAACACCTACTGAACGGTGGCAGAAGACTTCAGACTTCCCAAAAGGCAAGAAACTCCCAATGTAGCTGGGTAGGGCAAAAGAAAAAAGAAAAAACAGAGACAAAAGAATAGGGATGGGACATGCCCCTCTGGGAGGGAGCTGTGAAGGAGGAAAAGTTTCCACACACTAGGAAGCCCCTTCGCGGGCGGAGACTGCTGGGGGGCGGAGGGGGGAAGCTTCGGAGCCACGGAGGAGAGCGCAGCAACAGGGGTGCAGAGGGCAAAGCAGAGAGATTCCTGCGCAGAGGATCGGTGCCGACCAGCACTCACCAGCCCAAGAGGCTTGTCTGCTCACCCACCAGGGTGGGTCAGGGCTGGGAGCTGAGGCTTGGGCTTCGGAGGTCAGATCCCAGGGAGAGCACTGGGGTTGGTCGCGTGAACACAGGCTGAAGGGGACTAGTACACCCCAGCTAGCTGGGAGGGAGTCCAGGAAAAAGTATGGAACTGCCTAAGAGGCAAGAGACCATTGTTTCAGGGTGCGCGAGGAGAGGGGATTCAGAGCGCTGCTTAAACGAGCTCCAGAGACGGGCGCGAGCTGCGGCTATCAGCATGGACACCAGAGACGGGCATAAAACACTAAGGCTGCTGCTGCCGCCACCAAGAAGCCTGTGTGCAAGCACAGGTCACTATCCACACCCTCTTCTGGGAGCCTGTGCAGCCCGCCACTGCCAGGGTCCTGTGATCCAGGGACAACATCCCCGGGAGGACACACGGTGTGCCTCAGGCTGGTGCAATGTCACACCAGCCTCTGCCACTGCAGGCTCGCCCCACATTCTGTACCCCTCCTTCCTCCCAGCCTGAGTGAGCCAGAGCCCCCTAATCAGCTGCTACTTTAACCCCGTCCTGTCTGAGTGAAGAACAGACACCCTCAGGTGACCTACACACAGAGGTGGGGCCAAATCCAAAGCTGAACCCCAGGAGCTGTGTGAACAAAGAAGAGAAAGGGAAATCTCTCCCAGCAGCCTCAAGAGCAGAGGATTAAATCTCCACAGTCAACTTGATGTACCCTGTGTCTGTGGAATACCTGAATAGACAAGGAATCATACCAAAATTGAGGCCGTGGGCTTTGGGAACAACTGAAGACTTGGGGTTTGCTTTCTGCATCTAATTTGTTTCTGGCTTTATGTTTTCCTTAGTTTAGTATTTAGAGCTTATATCATTGGTAGATTTGTCTATCGATTATACATATATATTTTTTTCCTTTTTCTCTTTTTGTGAGTTTTGCCATTTGTCCTAGGGTTCTGACTGTCCGTTTTTTTGTTTTTTTTAGTATAGTTTTTAACGCTTGTTATCATTGGTGGATTTGTTTTTTGGTTAGATTGCTCTCTTCTTTCCTTCTCTCTTTCTTATTTTATTACTTTTTTATTCTTGTATTTTTAACAACTTTTTTCTATTTTAATAATTTTATTTTATATATTTATTTTTTCTTTCTTTCTTTCTTTCTCTTTTTTTCTCCCTTTTCTTCTGAGCCATGTGGCTAACAGGGTCTTGGTGCCCAGGCTGGGTGTCAGGCTTGAGCCTCTGAGGTGGGACAGCTGAGTTCAGGACACTGGACCACCAGAGACCACCAGCTCCACGTAATATCAAACAACAAAAGCTCTCCTAGAGATCTCCATCTCAATGCTAAGACCCAGCTCCACTCAACGACCAGAAAGCTACAGTGAAGGACACCCTATGCCAAACAACTAGCAAGGCAGGAACACAAATCCACCCATTAACAGAGAGGCTGCCTAACATCATAATAAAGTCACAGACACCCCAGAACACACCACTGGAAATGGTCCTGCCCACCAGAAAGACAAGGGCCAGTCTCATCCACCAGAACACAGGTACCAGTCCCCTCCACCAGGAAGCATACACAACCAACTGAACCAACTTTACCCACTGGGGGCAGACACCAAAAACAACGGGAACTATGAACTTGCAGCCTGTGAAAAGGAGACCCCAAACACAGTAAGTTAAATAAAATGAGAAGACAGAGAAATACACAGCAGATGAAGGAGCAAGGTGAAAACTCACCAGACCAAACAAATGAAGAAGAAATTGGAAGTCTACCTGAAAAAAATTCAGAGTAATGATAGTAAAGATGATCCAAAGTCTTGGAAACAGAATGGAGAAAATACAAGAAACATTTAACAAGGACCTAGAAGAACTAAAGAGCAAACAAACAATGATGAACAACACAATAAATGAAATTAAAAATTCTCTAGAAGGAAACAATAGCAGAATAACTGAGGCAGAAGAATGCATACGTGATCTGGAAGAAAAAATAGTGGAAATAACTACTGCAGAGCAGAATAAAGAAAAAAGAATGAAAAGAACTGAGGACAATCTCAGAGACATCTGGGACAACATTAAATGCACCAACATTCAAATTATAGGGGTCCCAGAAGAAGAAGAGAAAAAAAAGGGACTGAGAAAATATTTGACGAGATTATAGTTGAAAAATTCCCTAATATGGGAAAGGAAATAGTCAATCAAGTCCAGGAAGCACAGAGAGCCCCATACAGGATAAATCCAAGGAGAACCACACCAAGACACATATTAATCAAACTATCAAAAATTAAATACAAAGAAAAAATACTAAAAGCAGCAAGGGAAAAGCTACAATTAACATACAAGGGAATCCCCAAAAGATTAACAGCTGATCTTTCAGCAGAAACTCTGCAAGCCAGAAGGGAGTGGCAAGACATATTTAAAGTGATGAAAGGGAAAAACCTACAACCAAGATTACTCTACCCAGCAAAGATCTCATTCAGATTCGATGGAGAAATCAAAAGCTTTTCAGACAAGCAAAAGCTAAGAGAATTCAGCACAACCAAACCAGCTTTACAACAAATGCTAAAGGAACTTCTCCAGGCAGGAAACACAAGAGAAGGCAAAGACTTACAGTAACAAACCACAAACAATTAAAAAAATGGTAATAGGAACATACATATCGATAACTACCTTAAACGTAAATGGATTAAATGCTCCAACCAAAATATATAGACTGGCTGAATGGATACAAAAACAAGACCCATACATATGCTGTCTACAAGAGACCCACTTCAGACCTAGGGAAACATACAGACTGAAAGTGAGGGGATGTAAAAAGATATTCCATGCAAATGGAAATCAAAAGAAAGCTGGAGTAGCAATTCTCATATCAGACAAAATAGATTTTAAAATAAATACTATTACAGAGACAAAGAAGGATGCTACATAAGGATCAAGGGATCAATCCACGAAGAAGATATAACAATTGTAAATATTTATACACCCAACATAGGAGCATCTCAACACGTAAGGCAAATGCTAACAGCCATAAAAGAGGAAATCGACAGTAACACAATCATAGTAGGGTACTTTAACACCCCACTTTCACCAGTTGACAGATTATCCAAAATGAAAAACTAAGGAAACACACACTTTAAATGATACATTAAACAAGATAGACTTAATTAATATTTATGGGACATTCCATCCAAAAACAACAGATTACACTTTCTTCTCAAGTTCTCATGGAACATTCTCCAGGATAGATCATATGTTGGGTCACAAATCAAGCCTTGGTAAATTTAAGAAAATTGAAATCATACCAAGTATGTTTTCTGACCACAATGTTATGAGAGTAGATATCAATTACAGGAAAAAATCTGTAAAAACACAAACACATGGAGGCTAAACAATACACTACTAAATAACCAAGGGATCACTGAAGAAATCAAAGAGGAAATCAAAAAATACCTAGAAACAAATGACAATGAAAACATGATGACCCAAAACCTATGGGATGCAGCAAAAGCAGTTCTAAGAGGGAAGTTTATAGCAATACAACCCTACCTAAAGAAACAAGAAACATCTCAAATAAACAACCTAACCTTACACCTAAAGCAATTAGAGAAAGAAGAACAAAAACCCCCCAAAGTTAGCAGAAGGAAAGAAATCATAAAGATCAGATCAGAAATAAATGAAAAAGAAATGAAGGAAACGAGAGCAAAGATCAATAAAACTAAAAGCTGGTTCTTTGAGAAGATAAACAAAATTGATAAACCATTAGCCAGACTCATCAAGAAAAAAAGGTAAAAGTCTCCAATCAATAGAATTAGAAATGAAAAAGGAGAAGTAACAACTGACACTGCAGAAATGCAAAGGATCATGAGAGATTACTACAAGCAACTATATGCCAATAAAATTGACAACCTGGAAGAAATGGACACATTCTTAGAAAAGCACAACGTTCTGAGACTGAACCAGGAAGAAATAGAAAATATACAGACCAATCACAAGAACTGAAATTGAAACTGTGATTAAAAATCTTCCAACAAACAAAAGCCCAGGACCAGATGCCCTCACAGGCAAATTCTATCAAACATTTAGAGAAGAGCTAACACCTATCTTTCTCAAAGTCTTCCAAAATATAGCAGAGGGAGGAACACTCCCAAATTCATTCTATGAGGTCACTATCACCCTGATACCAAAACCAGACAAAGATGCCACAAAAAAAGAAAAATACAGGCCAATACCACTGATGAACATAGATGCAAAAATCCTCAACAAAATACTAGCACACAGAATCCAACAGCACATTAAAAGCATCATACACCATGATCAAGTAGGGTTTATCCCAGGAATGCAAAGATTCTTCAATATACAAAAATCAATCAATGTGATACACCATATTAACAAATTGCAGAATAAAAATCATATGATCATCTCAATAGATGTAGAAAAAGCTTTTGACAAAATTCAACACCCATTTATGATAAAAACCCTCCAGAGTGTAGGCATAGAGGGAACTTACCTCAACATAATAAAGGTCATATATGACAAAGCCACAGCCAACATCGTTTTCAGTGGTGAAAAACTGAAACCATTTCCACTGAGATCAGGAACAAGACAAGGTTGCCCACTCTCACCACTATTACCCAACATAGTTTTGGAAGTGTTAGCCACAGCAATCAGAGAAGAAAAGGAAATAAAACGAATCCAAATCGGAAAAGAAGAAATAAAACTGTCACTGTTTGCAGTTGCAGTAGGATCTTTGCTAAAGATGCTACCAGAAAACTACTAGAGCTAATCAATCAATTTGGTAAAGTAGCAGGATACAAAATTAATGCACAGAAATCTCTTGCATTCCTATACACTAATGATGAAAAATCTGAAAGAGAAATTAAGGAAACACTCCCATTTACCATTGCAACAAAAAAGAATAAAATATGTAGGAATAAACCTACCTAAGGAGACAAAAGACCTGTAGGCAGAAAACTATAAGACACTGATGAAAGAAATTACAGATGATACAAACAGATGGAGAGATATACCATGGTCTTGGATTGGAAGAATCAACATTGTGAAAATGACTATACTACCCAAAGCAATCTACTGATGCAATGCAATCCCTATCAAACTACCAATGGCATTTCTCACAGAACTAGAACAAAAAATTTCACAATTGTATGGAAACACAAAAGACGCTGAATAGCCAAAGCAATCTTGAGAAAGAAAAACGGAGCTGGAGGAATCAGGCCCTCTGACTTCGGACTATACTACAAAGTTACAGTAATCAAGACAGTATGGTACTGGCACAAAAACAGAAATATATGGAACAGGATAGAAAGCCAGAGATAAACCCACACACATATGGTCACCTTATGTTTGATAAAGGAGGCAAAAATATACAATGGAGAAAAGACAGCCTCTTCAATAATTGGTGCTGGGAAAACTGGACAGCTACATGTAAAAGAATGAAATTACAACACTCCCTAACACCAAACACAAAAATAAACTCAAAATGGATTAAAGACCCAAACGGTAGGCCAGACACTATAAAACTCTTAGAGGAAAACACAGGCAGAACACTCTATGACATAAATCACAGCAAGATCCTTTTTGACCCACCTCCTAGAGAAATGGAAATAAAAACAAAAATAAACAAATGGGACCTAATGAAACCTAAAAGCTTTTGCCCAGCAAAGGAAACCATAAAAAAGACGAAAAGACAACCCTCATAACGGGAGAAAATAGTTGCAAACGAAGCAACTGACAAAGGATTAATCTCCAAAATATACAAGCAGCACATGCAGCTCAATATCAAAAAAACAAACAACCCAATCCAAAAATGGGCAGAAGACCTAAATAGACATTTCTCCAAAGAAGATATACAGATTGCCAAGAAACACATGAAAGGATGCTCAACATCACTAATCATTAGAGAAATGCAAATCAAAACTACAATGAGGTATCACCTCACACTGGTCAGAATGGCCATCATGAAAAAATCTACAAACAATAACTGCTGGAGAGGGTGTGGAGCAAAGGGAACCCTCTTGCACTATTGGTGGGAATGTAAATTGATACAGCCACTATGGAGAACAGTATGGAGGTTCCTCAAAAAACTAAAAATAGAACTACCGTATGACCCAGCAATCCCAGGGCATATACCCTGAGAAAACCATAATTCAAAAAGAGTCATGTATCACAATGTTCATTGCAGCTCTATTTACAATAGCCAGGACATGGAAGCAACCTAAGTGTCCATCATCGGATGAATGGATAAAGAAGATGTGGCACATATATACAATGGAATATTACTCAGCCATAAAATGAAACAAAATTGAGTTATTTGTACTGAGGTGGATGGACCTAGAGTCTGTCATACAGAGTGAAGTAAGTCAGAAAGAGAAAAACAAATACTGTATGCTAACACATATACATGGAATCTAAAAAAAATACAGATGGTTCTGAAGAACCTAGGGTCAGGACAGGAATAAAGATGCAGACTTAGAGAATGGACTTGAGGATATGAGGAGGGGGAAGGGCAAGCTGGGATGAAGTGAGAGAGTGGCATGGACATATATACACTACCAAACGTAAAATAGATAGCTAGTGGGAAGCAGCCGCATAGCACAGGGAGATCAGCTCGGTGCTTTGTGTCCACCTAGAAGGGTGGGATAAGGAGGGTGGGAGGGAGACGCAAGAGGGAGGGGATATGGGGATATATGTATACATATAGCTGATTCACTTTGTTTTACAGCAGCAACTAACACAACAATGTAAAGCACTTATACTCCAATGAAGATGTTAAAAAATATACATCCATACTATTGATACACACTCAAAAAAAAAAACAAAAAAACCCCAACTCCTCAAGGATTCCAGCCCAGAGTCGGAGTGGAGACTTGTGGTCTGGGAGGCCGAGGGAGGGGAGGGGTGGCCTGGCAACGTCGCAGGAGCTTGACCGGCCAGGATGAGCCAACGGGCTCCAGAGGGGAGGCTGGCCCGGAGTCCGAGGAGAGCAAGTGGGCCAGGGAGAGGGCGGACTGGCTTCAGCCAATTCGGTAAACTGAGAGCCATGGAAAATGTATTGTTTCGATTAATATTACAGTTTTACCCAGTCTTCCTCTGCCATTAGTAATATGGCAAGCCTTTGTAATCACTCTCTCCACATACGTATCTTTTATAGATAATTCTTTTAAACCACACATCTTAAGATCTGTATCATGTTGGGGACGGCCTGAAGACCTGAATTACTCACATATTAGTGCTGCCCCAGAGCTGCTTTCAGGCTCCCTTGCTCCATCTCCTCCCGGCAGGGGTCCTCCCCAGGCTCCTTCCTGGAAGATGCTGGGCCTCATCAGGGCCCCACCCATCTCAGGACCCCAGCTCCCTCCCAGGCTCATCTCGGACCCCAGCAGCTCTCCTCCAGGATGCAGGGCTTCCCTGGGAGTGTCTCCTGATGCCCTGAATCGAGTTGATGCTCGGGGGGTGCCTGTGCGTTCCTGTCACACGTTTCTGCATTTCTCCTGAGGCTGCTCCGCCTCTTAGACTTTTAGGCTCACCGCCTCGTCCACAGTCACACCTGGGAGCCTGCGACATAAGCGGCTTTTGACGGATGCTGGCTTCACCCATGAGCACAAAGGATCATTTCCAGGTATCGTCCGCAGCAAACAGTGTTCATCTGGGGCAAGAAGTGTAGCCCATATGTTACGGTGAGGGATAGATGGAGAGCAAGAGCCAGGAGAGAGTTTTGAAAAACCATTGACAAACAGTACAGGAAGATGCGGGTCCGTCAGAAAATCACGGCCACGGTCCCCAGTGTGCGTCAGAGGTTAAAGACAGGGGAAACCTAGTTTTAAGGAACACATTGTGAAGTTTTTCAACTGGAGATTTCGGTGGACAGATGTTGGTGCGGTGACTCGGGATGGGCAGGGGGTGTGTGTCCCTCCACTGGTCCACACGCAGCACAGGCCTGCGGGGCCGGGGGGATTCTTTCTGGCTCCTCAGGCCCTGAACCCCGCAGCTCATCCGACAGTTTCCAAATCGTTGCAGGGATACCGTGATGCACGGTCTGGAAGCAACATTAATAGTTATCAGATGTGACTTCAAATTATTTTTATCTTGGGAAAGGAAAACTTTGACCAAGAAATCATTACATACTTATTTTAACATTTCTTGAATAGAAACACATTTTCTTTGTTTTGTTTGCCCTTCAGCTAGCATTTTGTAAGAGTTGAAAGGAAAGAGATTTGGAAAATATAAAAAGGAGTGGGTTTTTGCTGTTGTTGTTGTTATTGTTGTTTATATGTTTGTTTTTGAGCTTTTAATACATCTGGAATATCTAAACTTTCAACCCTTTTGGGATTTTATCAGAAATATCATCCTGAGCCTTCAAATCTATTATTGTCGGTATGATGGATCCAAGCTTTCTCTGTGATGAATGATACTTCTATTCTTTAGGAATTTCTGCTTGTGTTTTCATAAATTATAGAAGCAGGTTTTACTTTGAGTTATTTTAGAGAAATAGCAGTAGAGGACACAGGCCACAAGGAGTTTCAAGAAAAAAAGCTTTTTTTGCCAAATGATATGTTCCTGAAGCATGTTTCCAGAGAACTCACCAATTTTATGAAGCATCTTGAAACAGATGGAAATGGAGATGTTCAGTTTCAAAAACAAATGATTACATGTGTTATGTGATAGACAGCCAAGCCCTGGGGAGTTCGGAATGCAGTCAAGAGGGGGCCTTGGCCCTGCATGGTGTCAACTTGGACAACTTGGTCTGATGCTTGGAAGTTTAGGAGAAGAGCCTTTTAGCTCCATGAGAAAAGAACGTTATCCTAACAGGTTACACGTAAGGTCACAGAATCCCTACCCTGCCTTGCGTCCCAGCGAAATCGGAAGGACAACTACGGAAGGTATGTGGTGTGTGTGGTCAGTGGGACTGGGTTGTTTTTCTAAGAATTATTCAGGAATCTGATTCTTGTTTATCTCAAATATCTTTCTTTGCTATTGATTGTGGATTTCAATCACAATTTGAATTTTCAATGTCAAAAAAGAAGGTTTGGGTGATTTGGGAAAAATGTAGTGGTCTAAACATTCTTAAAGCTGTCATAAGTTATTCTTGAATAGACACACCTTTGCTTAATCCTGCACCAAGTTCTTGTTATTTGTTCCTCATCTGACAGGACCTAATTCTACCCTTTCTCTGTGTCTGTGCCTTGATGCCACATGGCCTACACTTCACCACCAGGATCTATAGGGAAGGGAGATATGTTGTGCCCTGGTCAGTGCTATAGACCTAGTTCCCCAGCATTCACGAAGCCCCAGATTTCATCATCTTATGTAAATTATAATCAAGTTTACCATAGATCATTGTGTAGTGTTAGGACTCTTGACAGTTCCACTCCTTAAAGGAGCAATTTCCTGAATCTATTTTTGCAGTAGGACTTAAATTTAGTCTAGGAAATCATTATAATGTTTAAATTATACATATTTCTTATTTGCTATATAAATTTTTTAGACTATAGTGCTGGGAAAGTTAAATAAATGTCAAAAACCAGAGACTCCTGAAGAAAAAGTCCTCATTTCTTTTCAACAATCCATTGCAAACAAAAAATAAATATATTCTTTATAACTACTTTCAGGAGAAAAATTGAGTCGTCTGTCTAAAAGGATGTTTAACACATTCTCAAGGGACCTGGAATTTACAATAGATTAAAACAAACTTCCTCTTGATAGTCATATTTTAACACGAGGGCTGAGAAAGAAGTACAGTAAATGTATATGTTTACTCAGTAATTCCACCAAAAATGTTGGTTTGGCCCGATTTGGAGCACAAACATTCCAGTGGAAATTCCCTGCTCCACATTCATCATGGCCACAGGAAAGAGTGTTTCAATCCTGCATGTTTTCCAGAACGTTTCTTTCCTTTGTTTGTTTTGTACTTCACGGAATGTTACTTTTTCCAAGGTATTGTTGGTGGTGGGGGGAAGGTTAGTAAGAGGAGGAAACAATGGAAAAGGAGGGCTTGGGAGGAGTTTGAAAGCTACTGAACAAACATGGGTTTGCAGGCCTTTGTTGTCCTTGGTCCTGACAATGACTAGAGACAGTGGTGTCTCCCTCCAGGGCCCCCTGCCTCCTGGGAGTCCCCATCCAGCACACTGTCTTTGACCCCTGGTCCCCACATGCTGAAGTGTAATGTGTCTTATTAACCCACTGCCTGGAAGACCTGTTCTTGCCCATTGTAGTTTCTATGATCTACACACTTTTTTCACAGTGTGTTTAAAAGTCATTTACATCATGTATCACATAAAAAAACTTTAGTGACTCTAGGTAAAAATAGGTTTCTTCTTTCTAATTCTTCGTCTCTTAAGATATGCATTTCCCATCTCAAACAATTTAGCAAAATTGGACCTTAAGTTCAATTCACTTATTAGTGTGCTCTTTGAACTATTAAAGTCTCTGAAATTAAGTTGACATAATTTCTAGTAAATTAATTCTAATTCTCTACTAAAATAATCATTTTCAAATATACCTTGATTTAAGTATAACTTGCGTAATTAAACCCATCTGTAAGTTCTTCGATGTGATTGGCTTTGTAGGATTTATATTTTTAACCTCTATTGTAGAGCATTAGAAAGTATAGAGGTTACCCAGATGCAGCTATCCACTGTCAAATGTTAAAATGATCAGTGACCTCAGCCAAATTGAGATATTCAGGGACATCTTTGAAATGGTAGAAAACTTGCTTATGATTCCCCGTGAGATGCCTGGACACCGGGGGCGGCTTTGGGAAGATAGGTTCACACTGGTGCACGGAGCTTAGAGCACACCTGTGGGCCATACATCACTGCAGCCAACTGTAAGCACATCCTCTTGGACCAAAGGACTTAGAACTTGAGGAAATACATGATTGGTGGGTTGGAGGACAGGATTCAGGAGCTGGAAACCCTCCAGAACCGTGAGACAGTCAATTGCCACTTTTAGGCCACAAAGTTTGTGGCACTTTGTTACAGCAGCTTCGGCAAACTAACACACCACAGTATCAAAAAAGGAATGACTGGCTTATATAATAACACACACACAAACACAATATCTTGACACATTTAAAGATCACATATTTGAAGAATATTTAATGCCATCCTAAAATGTCCACCTTATAATAGTGAGTAAAATATAAACACATGAAATCTTCTGGTTTTACTACCTGCCTGTTACCCCATGGGGAAAATGGAGGTGTGTTTGGAAATGAACGGAGAACGTGTCAATAAAGAGAGACTTTGTGAACAGCAAGCAGCAAAGCCAAGCTTTATCCTTGATTTAAGGTGAACAACGGGAAACGGTTTCAAGGAAAAAGCTTCTTTTTATTGCCAAATGAAATGTTACTGCTTTATTTAGTAACTTAAAGCCTTGATGTACCATTTGAATATTTATTCATTAGAAGGGAAAACAGAAGCTGACTTTGATAATTATTGAAACAATATGTGCACTAAAAGGGCCTCGTGCTTTCATACAATTTAGTTGGTTTTGTAATAAGTTATTAGATTATTTCATATTTTAGCAAGTTTATCATAGAATTATCGCTGTAGAGTTGTGACATATTCTGAAATTAAACTTCACATTGTGGAAGTTTGATATAATATGGCCTATAAACTTTGGGCCTAATAGCTCCATTCTAGATAAGAAAACTTTGAGAGTCATGATACTTGACTTTATATATTTAAAGTGCTATCATATAAAAAGAGCAATAACTATGTTTGTGCTACTTTTTTTCTATAAATCATGATGCAGATGTCCTAAAGAAGTGATTTTGTTCTCTGTAGTTCTAGGAATTGAAACCAATGGCTGTAAAATTGAATTGATTGAGAATCTCTGCTCACTGGGGTATACATTTCATTTTGTCCTCATTAATTTCTACCAACTGAGCTCTGTTGTTCCTTTCTTCTGATGTTAAAACAAGAAAATTCCAATCACTGTCAAAAATTACAAAATATTTTTGATTATTAAAACAATCTTATTTCAGTTATTCAGTCCATTTAAAAATTTTGTAGCACAGAAGTGCTTTCTATATTACACAGTTGCATTCATATATATCATATAATGGATATATACACTTATATGTGTGTATGCACGTATGCACATACCTACATATGAGTATATATACACACATATATATCCATATATGGGTATATGTGTGTACATGTCTATATACTTATTATTTTGAAGTGATGTTGGGCTTCCAGAAGAGCTGCAAAGATAGTACAGAGGGTTCCCACCTACAGTCTTCTCAACTCTGGTTCTACAATTAATTGGCTAGAGACAGGAGGGTCTTCAGTGCTTATATTTTTATAAATTTTAATTCAATGCAATTCTGTTGATTTTTTTTTCCATGAAAAATAGACACGAGTAAATACTTTCTGTTTCATGAGGCATAAAGTATGAAAAGCTTCTGCATTAGAGATACTAAGTCAGTAATCAATTTATTCTGGAAGAGAAGCATATACCAGCAGGATGTGGGTAAGACAGGGTAGCGGGTTTTTCCCCCTGGTTTTAACATCTGTCTCTCTTTGTGTATATATCCAAAAATCCTCTTACAGTTAGGTAACAAGAAAAATATGCATCACTGTTTGAATTACTTTTCTGTATTATCCTTTAGGAGCTATTAAAAGTGATATGCTTTATATCATATTGTTTGAATGCTAAACACACCAAATGCCTTGATGAGCTTTTATCTGTTAAATTAAATAAATGGAGTTATATATACTTTTAGTTTTAAACAATGTGAAAAATATTTTTTATATATCTCAACTTATGGTACACACAGGAAAAAACACAGGAGTGTAAAAGGTACATAGTTTCTCAAGTTTTTTTATTCATTTTTAGTTGACTATATGTCTAATGAAACACGAAGATCTTTAAATATTAATATTTATTTTTATTGTCTGATTTATGTAACACAACACAAATCGCTCTACCCTAAACTAATTCCAAAGAATCCAGTTAATATATATTTCCACATTCGTCAATATATTCAAATTTACCTATAAAATTTTGGGTGGGTGGTGGAAAAGCAAAGAGAACATTTTAAAAATAGGGATTAGCTTTGAATCTGGATAAAGTTTCAGTTGTGAAAGAAAGAATAGAACGATTTCTAAAACTACATAAATTTTACATGCTTATACTTTTAAGTTAAAGAAAACACCATTGAAGGTCATATTTGTAGGCTAATTTTTAAATTAATTATAGCAATAAGTATTCAAACTATCCTCTCCTTCAAAACGTCTGTGAAGCAGAAGCAGCCTAAAAAACAGTCTGTCCTGGCAGGCATTCCTGACATGCGTGTTACTGAAGGGTCGGGCAGGTAAAGGCCGGATGGCCCAGCTGCCCCAGCCCAGAGCTGCGACCCCTGAAGTGGAACTCAGACCCCGTGTCTCTTTCTCCTTCAAGACACCCGTGATTCCCAGCAGGGTGTGCCCACAACATGCCTGGGACATCTCCCCACCATCAAGTTCCACGGTGTCTGAGGCTGCGATCGCTGCGCCCCCCAATACCCTCTTCCTGTAGCTTCCACGACACTTTCCCTGGTTTTCTTGACATTCTTTGGTTTCCCATTTTCAGCCTCTGAAGGAGTGTTTTTCTCTCCCCAGCGATAAAACACTGGGGTTTCTCCAGTCCCGGGCTGACACCATCTTCCTATCTTCCAATTCCAGGCTGTCTCTGGACACTCCCGGTCCATCCATCGTTGACCATCTGTTTGCAGACGATTCCCTTCCCAATCCAGACCCACACTCTCTGTTCCAGATCACACGTCCAGCTGGCTCCTTGATTTTTCATTCTGGTTCTCCCCGAGGCACCATGCAAACTGAAAAGTAATTATTCCAGCCCCACACACACACCTAGCTTTGCAGGTTCTAATGTTTTCTTTCAGATTTCTGGTACCATCTTCCGTTCAACAATGGAGGCCAGAGACACAGCAGGCACCTGCCCCCCTGCCCTTCCTGCTCCTCCAGAGCCAACTTGTTCCCACATCCCACCAAATACCTGTCTGCAAAGTCTCTCAGGTGTCCCAGAATTCTCCCACGTCACTCCTAGCACCCTGGTCCAAACCAGGAGCTGCCCTGGACTGATGCTCTGGCTTTCCGCCTGCCCCCTCCCCAAGCAGGAGGGTTTCTCCCTTAAGAAAAGTCCCAGGATACCTTGCACCTTCCCACTTTCAGGGAGCTTCCCGTTACCATGGAGATGTAGATGCAATACCTTATATGGCCTTCGAGGCCGTATGTGCCCTGGTCCACACACACCTCTGCAGCCACATGTCACATTCCCTGCCCCATCTTCCCGCATCACACTCACCCCAGCACCCTTCCGGTCCCTCGGGGCCACGTGCTTTATGCTCTTGGGGCCCTGCAGTGTCTGCTCCTTGCCACAACTCTGTCACACCTATTTTATGTTTTCATTCTTTCTATGCATTTCCTATCACAGGTGAGCTGGAGGGGTCGCAAAGACACGATTGGTGCCCTGAGCTGGCCTGAGGCTTGTTACCTGGGCTTTTGCTTGTAATGCTCGTCCTTGTGATGCTTTTGAGAGAGACTAAGGCTGGAGGCTGTGAATTTGCAGATGTACTTCTTCTCAGACATAAATTTCTAACTGCATGCTAGAATGGGCCAAATTGTGTCTATCTTTTTTCCGGAAAACTTGGCTGTCTATCCACCGCTTATAGAAGCAAGTAGCAACGCCCTGAAGTTTCTCAGTACTTTCAAGCTTACGTCAACCACCTTCCTGGGTTTATCTCAAGTGAAGCCTCCACATTCTCTCTGCCTGGGAATAGCCCACTTGGCGACCTTCCTCAAATACTCCTACTTTCACGTCCTGTTACTATTCAGTGAAGGCTGAGGAAGAGTCAGAACCATTCTGCTGAGAAGGCAGGAACCAAACAGCTCCATCAGAAATACAAAGTTGTATTTTTCCTCTGATTTATTTTACGTCCAATCATTTGTGTTAAGATTTAAAGAGCACGTGCCGCGTGGCCTTGTCCTTCAGGTGCTGTGTCGGCGACTTCAGGGTGAGCTCTGTGCCACCTCTGAGCCTGAGTGCACTTTCCCAGGGACGGGGTGGGGGGGACGCGTGTTGGTGACCTCGTGAAGCACCCTCACGTGTTCGCACGCCACAGCCAGCAAGGGAGTCTGTAACCCATTTTTCCTCTGTCTGGGATCTTGGCCACATGCTAAAAACAAAAGCAAGATGTGTTTCCATATTTCCTCCCAAACAATGACCATTCCTGCTTATTCGAGAGCTCCACAGCCCTTATTGAGATTCCATTTTTTTCCCTGAGTTTCTAAGAGGACGAAGCTTTAACATCCATTTCAGCGGTTAAGTTTACTCTCTCAGGTTGTTCTTTTCTGCACGAATGCCATCTTATGTGTTAAACTGAAAGTGGGCTTCCTCACCTCGTGATAAACTTTAGTGACTGTTTATTTAATGACTGGGCAGCGGAAAGCACACACACACACACACACACACACACACACACACCCGATGTCTCCAGAGCCTCCGCGATCTCCGCACACCCTCTGACGCCCCGAGGTGGCCTCCTGCATAGCTGTCCTCGCCTGACTTTTAGATCTTTAAGCCAAGTGGGCTGCGGCGGCTGTCCTGACTCTTCTCTGAATTTTCCGCACAGGGTAGCCCTTGGCTGACTTTCAAGTTGCCCAGTGTATTTTGTTTATTTTTCCCACATCTGCCAAGACCAGCTTTCCCTCACGAAGAATGAGAAATCTACACAGTCGATTGACTAGTGGGAGCTCCGAGGGATGAAGGGGTAAGAGGAAAAAAAAAGCAAACAGACCCTGAGTGGCCTAGAAATTCCTAACTGCAGTTAGCCCTCTCAGTGGGCGTGGTGGTCTCCGCGGTAGGAGAGGAATTTAATTTTACACATGAACTATTCTACAGGAGAGCAATGCCTGTTTAAGGAACACCTGTGTGGCCCCTCGTGGAAGGCGGGCACGGGAACTAGTACAGGCCACGTGCCAGGGTGCTTTTTCATGACACCACACTCAGCAGCTGGGTCTGTGGTCCGTCAGGATCATGCTATGGATTTGTTTCTAAATCCCCTTATCTTGTCCTTAAAAATATATGTACCTTTCTCTCTTATCAAAATGCTTTCTTCCCAGAAATGAAGGAGAGTCCAGTCATACCAGCGATTGCCAGCGTCATTGGAAGACCTGCCATCTGCTGCTGGGAGGTGATTTTTCCCTGTTTTACACATATGAGAAGTGAGGTTTCAGGGAGTGAAAGAATTCCCCTCAGATGGAACAGTAATGCGGAAGCTGTGATGTGAAGCCTTAGAGGTCTGATTCCAGAGAGGGGCTCTTCTTCCTACAAGGCACCAGCCACAGGGGTTCAACTCTTTCATAGCCTTGCGAGGGCTCCTTGGTGAGGGTCTGTTCACATGGTTTCCTGAGTTGCAATGTGGCACTTATCTAGGATCAAGAGAAAGAATTCTCGAAGAGCGGCAGCTGGGGTCTCTTGGTCCATTCCCAAATACTTCTATGGCCACAGTCTATTTATTAGGGTCCTTGGCGATGGCCAAAATTCCAACTAGGGGTGTGGAGAACTCTGTTTGACCCCAGTCCCCCGCTGCCGTTTCTTTCATTAGTTCAGCTGAGCTGATTGAGGGCCAGTATATCATCCCAGGATACGGGATCCGGAGACGCAAGTATCCTGCTACTCTCGGGCCACCCAGCGCTCTGAGGGTGGAGCTGGTGTGGGAACCCGACTCCTGTGGTCCGGTTTCTTTGTTAATGCAGGCTGCTCGAACAGACGTTCTCATGTACAAAGCTTATTTTGGATGGTGATTCCATCATCAGTTTAAGTTTTCCCCCTGAAAATTCTGGTTTTTCATGGCTTCTCAAATGCACACTTTTAAATTCAAACATCATAGTATCAGGTCCTTTTTTGTCCCCGTGTAGGTATGTGATGTGTCTGTTTTTCTCAAGGCACTTGGGAAGCTGGATGTATACATTTGTTGCAATTCAGGAGGAGCCGCTCTTCTTGTTGGGAGGGGGGAGGCGTTGGAGCCAGGGAGGCTCATGGTCACATTTTCAAATGGCCTGAATTCCTCCCTCTAACCCAGCTGGATCGCGCTGGTCAAAATGTTCTCCCTGGTTCTCTGGAAAAACTAATTCAAATATTCGCCGTTTTCTTCAAACCTTGGCTCTCTCCTCTCATCTTTCATTCTGGAAGCAGGTGAGTTCACCTGAACTCCACAGGGAAAATCGCAGTTTTTCAAAGGAACATCTCCAAATTCCTTACAGCAAACAACCTGCCCACATGTAATTCATACTCCTTTATTCCTCCTGGTTTTTAAGTTTTAAAATCGCTGTGTATCATGGATGTAAAATGCACCTGTGCTGGGCGTGTAGCTCACTGGGTTTTTACAGGAGACTGTCACCAGCATCCAGATGGAGACGCAGGCGAGCCCAGCACTCCGGAAAGTTCCACACACATCCGCAGTCAGTAGCATCTCCTCAGCACCAGAGGCAGGCGCACTGCGGCCAGTGATTCACTTTATCTTCCCTGTTGCTTCTCGTCAGTGGATGATTCGGTTCCCGCATTCCTCGCTGCTCTGGCTTCTTTCATCGCCTGTACTGCGTGTGGGTTCCCTGGAGTCATCAGCTCTATCGCGACTTAGCTCCTTGTCCTGCCCTGTCCTCTCCTCGGCTCTGATGGATGGCCCACAGTTCTAACTTGGTGGCTTCACGTCACACCCACCTATCCTCTCCTGGTTGTCTGAGCTGAGGTCGGGCTCTGCCTACCTGGGACCTCTGCTCAGGGTCGCCCATGGCTGCCGCTGAGACACTCAGGCCATGTCCCTTCTGGACCACGGTGTTGTGAGTCAGTTCCCTAAAGTCGCAGGATGGCGGCCTCCCCCGCCATGGTTTCCCCCACGTGCCCCCCTTCTACGTGGCCGCCTTCCCAGTGGCCTCCCCCCACGTGGCCTCTCCCTGAACACCTTACGCCACTGCAACCTCTACAAGGCCAGCGGGGGGCGGGTGGGGGTCACCCCTCAGTCATCAGAGTTGGAGTCTCACAAAACATAACATAATCTCGGGGGACACTCCCACCCTTGCCGTGTAGCACAGCCTGTCCGGGAGGGATGTCCGTCACCTCTGCCACACGACACGGGGAAGCACGTCCCAGGGCCCAGGGCACTCGGGGAGGAAGGTGCCCAAAGGATTGCGGAGGCCGTGGCACCTGCTCACAGGAGAGCGTGTGGAACTGCACGGCCACATTTTGCTTTAGACACTGACAACCAGCTTCCCCAAGTGCTGTGCTGATTTACGCTCCTACCAGCAGCGTATCAGAATTCAGATCTTCACCTTAACAACATGGACATGGTAGTTTTGTGGTCTTGTTTTTCACCAGCCTGGACACAAGGATTCTGAGAGAGCATGGCCGGGTCCCACTGGCTTGTTTATTGTGACATCAATCAAAAGTAACATTTTGAAGGATGATGGGAATCCACGTTGAAATGCTCTCTGGAAGAATTTATCTGGATTAAAATGCTTAAAACCAGGTCCAGGTCTGTCCGGCTTGCATTCCCTTTCTTGAGATGTGTTATCTGGGTTTCTAGGAGGGCTTCCCAACGTTTGGATGAAATGTCATCTTTGTGCAGCTGTGAGGGCAGAGGAGCTCGGGTCCAGGCTCCCCTCCGGGCGGGCGGATCCCCTGTCAGATCCCAGCAGCTCTGTGACTACCTACCGTGGGGACTGCGTCATCGCCTCGAGAGACTGACTCATCAGCCGTCCACTCGCCTCAGCCTGACTCACGCTCAAGATCAAGGTTCTTTCTGCATTTCTTCTAAGCCTCCTTCAGGCCCACTGTGTATTTGATTGCTAAGTTCCTCTAAAATTATTAGCACAGGATCCTTGGGGAGAGCAGAGTGAAGTATTTGGAATTAGTTTCTTTTAAGTGGCTTCAGTTTGGCACCTGCTAACTTTCAAAACATCTTCCAGAAAATGACCAAAATTCTCCACTTGTGTCTTCCCATAAAACACACTGTGCATCTGACATTTGCTTCTCATCACACTGTAAGCACATAGAACATCCTTTTTGTTGAATTTTAAAGAGAACACAAGGAGCTACTCAGAAATCTAGAAGTTGAATTCACTGGCCACTCACACAGAAGGCTGCCCTCTCTTAGTTTTCAACGTGACAGTGAGGCTGATGAATGTGTTTTTGCCTCTGTATTTTGGACAGCCTGGGTGGAAACACAGCCCAGAGGGGAAAATCAATTGGCAAAGGCAAAGGCAAAGGCAAGAATTCTCTTAAAATTCATCATCATCGTCATCATCATCATCATCATCATCGTCATGACCCTTTCTAAATACATTCACCCTAGAGCAATCCTTTTAACGCAGCTCAACTCTAAATACTATGTGAAAATGAGAACACAAGCATTCATAAGTATTGACACATGTCACCTGGTGTGTGATTACTTGTCTATGGTGCTACAAGTCAAATACACTTGAATTTCCTTTGCGCTTCTGAGTATTTCTTTTGTTCCTAGTTTCCAGTTCCTCGAGGTTCATGGATGACTCTCATGGAGAGCAGAGACGAGAGACTCTTCACCCACATGACTGGACACAAGTTGTGCTTTTCTTCCTACTGATTTCCGCTCATTCCCCTAAGAACCACCTGAAACCTGCAGGTGGTTCAATGGACATTTAGGAGTTCCAAATTGTTTAAAAACTAACCCATGCTTAGCTGCCTGGGATCTACAAGGAACTATGATTTAGCCTAATTCCCAGCGCTAACACCTTGCTTTCATGCATATACCTGGTACACAAGAAAAAGATGCTATTGATTTTAAAAATCGTTAAATTATAGAAGTAGTAAGAATTGAGAATTTGATGGGCTATAGTGCAACTAGGTTAAGACCCTTTGCCTGTATCATGGGAAATACAGTGACTTAGATGGAAAAGTATCGAATTGAGGCGGCTAGAATGTGGGGCAGGCATAGCTGGCAGGAGTGATTCATGGACCACTTTAGCCTCTAGGTTGTGTGTCCCCAACCCTGACCCTCTGCATCTGCCGATGTCACCGTGCTTTGTGAAGAGTCAGGCTTTGTGGACCCGAAAGGACAGCTTGACTAAAAGTGGTCTTTCCTTTTCTTGCCTGAATTTTTTCTTTTCTTTCTCCCTGCCTCCCCGTCTTTGTTTAAGGAAACTTGGTGATTTTTCTAGATTTCTTTGAGGGGAAAAAAGAGCAGATTTAAATGAAGTCATAGTGAGAATAATACCATGTGGCTGCGTTTATGCCAGGCAAGTGATTCCTGGTGCAGTATTATGTGATCTGATCTTTTTGTTCTGTGGCAAAGGCATCTTGTAAGACAGAGCAGGAACTTTCTGGGTCAATGGACAAAGCAAAATGCAGATTAATAGAGGATCAAACCATTCACCTATCTGAAAACCCGTCTCTTGGGGCTGAGTTACTAAAGTACCAAAGTTACTAAAATACTAAAGTTACAAAGGTACTAAAGTTACTAAAATTGCAAAAGTATGAAAGTTACTAAAGTACTAAAGTTACTAAAGTAAGGGAGATGTCTTGAGGGGTTTTGTTTTTCCTTTTGGTTACTAAAAAACATCACAGATGATCTAATGCTTTAGAGTTTACAAAGCATTTTCTCCTCCACATGCATTTTATAGATGTATTCTCTTAAAAGCCCTGTAATTTAAGTGGAGCAGTTATTCATATTTCATAAAAAAATATGGTACAGATAGTTGAATGACCTGCTCTGAACCACCCAGAGTCATTCCTGACCCCGACAAATATTCATTCATCCCTTTGTTCATTCATTCATGTACTTATATGGCAAATGTGGGTAATCGCTACAGGCTTCCATCAATTCTGACACCCTGAAAAATACAGAGATTATCTATCCTAATCAAACTTGACTGTGTGGGAATATGTTTGATGACACTAAATGATGTTACCTTATTTCAAATGTATTCAACATTTAAAAATAAAATATTAATACATTAAACTACATGTTAGGAAATGAGGATGCAGGACAGAGTCATGGTATGTGATCAAATAAATATTATGGATAAATATTAATTAGCTTTTCTTTAAAAAAAGAAAAACCTGGCAACTTTCCAACAGCACTACACCTGCTGATGCCTGATGCTGACCATGCACCACGTGTCTGGTCCCCTCCTTTACCTGCAATAGCATATAATCAGGTAAACCACAAACATTTAAGAGGCAATCTTAAATTATTTTCTAGATGCCTGAGTACTAAATCAAAGCCTTCAGGTGATACAAATGATGATGAAATGAGCACTATCTTAAATATTAGTTGTTTGTTCCATTATATGTCTTAGAGATAATGCAAATACAAAATTTTTCTTAAATACAACAGCATGAAAAAGATGAATATCTTGGAGACTGCCTGACTAATAAATAGGTCATCTTATTGAAAATACCAAAATGCAGAGACACTTCACATGCAGTTTTAGTGTCTGAGAATCTATGTTACTGATCAAGACAAGTCAAAAGAATATTTGCTTTTGCAATTCACCTGCACTGCACTGAGGTTGTATGGGAAAGAATTATGAACTTAGCATGAAGTTTTGGAAACTAAAATTGACATGAAATAACTGTGAATAAAAGTTTAACGAAAGTATGTCTGGAAGATATTATGCAGTAAAATATGTTAGTTGTAAAAATGATACAGCCTAAATATTTTATAGACATCCTGGAAAGAGTGAAGTTGAAATCTTTCTGTTCCTTGAAATATATTTTTTTTGGTCAATGCATTTTACACAAATGAGTCCTTAGCTAAGTAACCATTACCCAATTTAAATAATGGAATCACAATTCAGGAAAGTGTGAAATGGGAGGGTGGCTGCACATGAAAGGAAGGTCTGGAAAAGTCAAGTGGAAACAGGTTTTAGAGGAGCATAATGAGTGGGTTAAAGTTGATTTATTGAGAAAATTACTGCATAAAGTATAACCACAGGCATATAAGTATTATTTTTTTAAGGTTGTGAGTTCAGCCAAAAATAAAGATGTAGAAAAAGAAATAAAAATTCCATACCTAAATATATGTTTTCTTTTCCAAAAACATGATCAAATATTCTTTGAAGTCAATGTTCAAAACCAATAATATTGTCAAATATTGTGAGTCATTACATATTCTTCATCTTAAACGATAAGGGCAATTTTTAGAGCTTGAAAGTTAGGATGGGTAACCAAAATGTTGCTATAGAAAGTATATATTTTTTGAAATGTATTGGAAGCTCTTTTTAAAACAATAAAATGATACAAGTTTAGAAATATTTTTCTACCAGAATTTGAACAATAAGATTCAAGATTAAATTCACACTAAAATGTGAGCTTTGTACTTTTCTGTTTTTCATCAGCAGTCCATCTCATTTCAAGCCTTTAAGGAAGATTCTGAACTTGAGACCCTGCACTGGCTTTCCATTGGCCCTTCATGGTTCAAAACTTTAAGTCACTTAATTGTTCTCCAAATTAATGGTAAGCAAATAACTCCAATTTATTTCAATATTTGTTTTAAAATTAATTAAAGTACCAGCATTTAAGGAAGAAATATTACCAAATCTCTACAATCTTCTTCATAGGGAGAAGCAGAAGAAATACTTCCTAACTCATTTTATGAGGCCAGTTTTACCCTAATACCAAGACCAGATAAAGACAATAAAGGAAAGATAACTACAGAATAATATATGTCATGAACATAGATACAAAGAGCCTCAACAAAATATTAGCAAACTGAATCCGACAATATATAGAAGGAATTATATGTCATGACCAAGTGGGATTGATTTAAGGTATGAAAGGCTGCTTTAGTGTTTGAAACCGATTGATGTAATCCATCACATGAAGAAACTGAAAAAGAAAAAATCACATGATTATATCAACAGAGACAGAAAAAGCATTTGCCAAAATCCAACACTCATTCATGATAAATAACTAGGAATAAAGAGAGACTTTTTCAACTTGATAAAACTATCTACAAATATTCACAGCTAACTTCATACTTAATCATGAGAAACTCTAAGCTTTTCTAAGATCCTGATCAAGGCAAGGATGTCTACTCATCACTCCTTTTCAACACCATACTTGAAGTTCTAGCTAATGCAACAAGGCAAGAAAAGGAAATAAAATGTGTACAAACGGGGAAGGAAAATGAAAAACTGTTTTTGTTTGCAGGTGACAATATCATCAATGTAGAAAATTTGAAAGAATTGACCAAAAAACAAAAACAAAAACAAAAAATGGAAAGAAGTGAAAAACCCTCCTGGAACTAATATGTGATTATAGCCAGATTGCAGGATACAAGGTTAGTGTAAAAAATAATTTTCTTTCCTTTATGCCAACAATGAACAAATGGAATTTGAAATTAAAAGCATAATTCCATTTACATTAACACCCCCCAAAAGGATATACTAAGATACAAAACTAATAAATTATGTACAAATCTATATGAGAAAAACTACAAAACTCTGGTGAAGAAAACCAAAAATAACTTTGAAAATGGAGAGATATTTCATGTTCGTGGATAGGAAGACTCACTATAGTCAAAATGGCAGTCCTTCCCAACATGATCTACAGATTCAATGCAATCCCAATCAAAATCCTGGCACATTACTGTGTGGATATCAACAAATTGATTCTAAAGTTTATATGGAGAGGCAAAAGACCCAGAATAGATAACATAAAAGAAAGAAGAACAAAATTGGGGGACTGATGCTACTCAACTTCAAGACCTACCATAAAACAACCGTAATCAGCATCCTTTGGTACTGGTGAGACACTAGATAAAATAGGTCAATGGAACAGAATGGAGAGCCCAGAAATAAAGCTCCATACAGTCCACTGATCTTTGACGGAGGACAAAAGGCAGGACAGTAGAGCAAAGACAGTCTTTTCAACAAATGGTGCTGGAACAACTGGACATCCACATGCAAAAAAAAAAAAAAAAATGAATGAGACACAGATCTTACACTTTTCACAAAAATTAACTCCAAATAGATGATAGACTTAAATGTAAAATCATAATGATAAGACTCCTAGAAAATAATATAGGAGGAAACCTAGATGGCGTTGGGCATGATGAGACATTTTCGATACTACACCAAAGGCACAATTCATAAAAGAAATAATTGACAAACTGGACTTCATTAAAATTAAAAACTTCTGTTCTGTGAAAGACAATGTCAAAAGAGTGAGAAGACAAGTCACATACAGTGGGAAAATATTTGCAAAGGCACTTCTGATAATGGACTGTTATCCAAAATACACAAGGAACTCTTACAGCTTAACAATCAGAAGACAAGCAACCTGATTAAAAAATGGGCTAAAACCTTAGCAGACACCTCATCAAGGAAGGTATACAGATGGCAAATAAGCATATGAACAGATGCTCCATATCATGTGTCATCAGGGAAATGCAAATACAACCAGATACCACAACTCAGCTATTAGCATAGCCAAAATCCAGAACACCAAAAACACCAAATGCTGTTGAGGATGTAGAGCAACAGGAGCTCTCAGTCATTGCTGATGGGAATGCAAAATGGTACAACCAACTACTCTAGAAGACACTTCGGTGGTTTCTTACAAACCTAAACCTGCTCTTATCATCCGACCCAGCAATCATGCTACTTGGTGTTTACCCAAAGGACTTGAAAACTTATGTTCACACAAAAACCTGCACACAAATGTTAATAGCCACTTTATACATAACTGCCAAATCTTGGAAGCAACCAAGATGTCCTTCAGTAGGGGACTGAATTGATAAATTGAGGTCCATCCAGACAATAGAATATGATTCAGCACTAAAAAAGAAATGAGCTATCAAGCCATAAAAAGACATGGAAGAACCTTAAGTCCATGTTGTTAAATGAAAGACACCAATGAGAAAAGGCTCCATACTGTGTTATTCTAACACATGACATTCTGCAAAGAGTAAACATGAGACAGCAAAGGACCAGTGGTTGCCAGAGGGTCAAGGCGCGGACATGAACAGGCCAAGCACAGAGGATGTTTAGGGCAGTGAAAATACTCTGTATGATATTATAGTGTTGGTTATGTGTCATTATCCATTTGTCCAAACCCATAGGATGTACAACACCAAGAGTGAACCCTAGGGTAAACTATGGACTTTGGGTGATTTTGATGGGTCAACGCAGGCTCATCAATTGTAACGAATGCACCCCCTAGTGGCTGATGTTGATAATGGAGAGGCTGTGCAGGTGTGGGGGGAGGGGGTGTATGGGAATCTCTGTGTCACCCTCTCGATTTTGTTAAAAACCTCAAACTCCTCTTAAAAAATAAAACTGACTAATTAAAGTGACCAAAGATTTTGGATTGATATCTTATACAAGAGTTTGATATAGAAAATTGCTACAAGTAAAAGACGTACAATGTCTCTGATCAGTATTTGGAGAGGAAACAGCTTTATATTGTTTGATACGCAATGTAAAATTCAGGAAAAAGTGATCAAAGCAGAGGATTCAGCTTAGAAAATTGCATTACTTGGTTTACAACTTTTTTGTACCTGCCTAGGTCTCTGGGAAACAGATGTTGAACAGGAGTTAGAAATGCAAGAGATTTATTAGGACTTAACACTTGTGACAAAAAAGAGGGGAGGAGACAACCAAGGCAGGAGAGCCTTCGGTGTGAGAGGCAGGTCTGACACATGTGAAGGATGATGGAGAAGAAGGAGGGTTTGGTGGAAGGAACCTCAGACGGCGTCTCTGAGAATGATGTTCATAAAGTGCCATGGGGGGTACCTGCAATACGTAGGGGGACACAAAGGAATGAGAGGTAAAAACCCATCATGAAATGAGAGAGTAAGTTTTTCACATTCTTAATATTCTACCAAAATAATCTCACCTTCATGGAGTATTGTCAGCCCCCAAATCAAATGCAGAGACATATTTTTGTCTCTATAAACTAAGGGGGTTGGAAATTATGGTCTCAACTTCCAAGAGAAACTAATGAAAATAGTAGGTAAAAAAGTGTGAAATGCTATAATGGACGTGAATGCAGGGCATTCTGAGGGCTCAGGGCTGTTCATTTTGCACAAGTTAACAAATTCCAGGATTACCGCATTTCGTCCATTTCCTGCCCCAGAATTTTAATTCCATTTAAATGGAATGATTTTAAAGTTAGTTCTTCAATAAATTTAAGAGAACACAAACTATGTATAAGAAAAATGACTTTTTCCCCCCGGACATCTGCAGTTTAAATCCAGGATCCAGATTGCTGAGCATGAATCAAACCCATTTGGGTTACTTTAATCCTGATAAATGCCTGTCAAAGCTCCAAGGCCTTTTTTATCCCAAATTTAAGTGCATCTTTCAAGATACTAAAATCTAAAGGCCACAACTCTTTGCATACAGTAGCTGGTGTTCCAACTTCCAGAAAGAGAGATTTCAATCTGGTGAAAGACCCTACACTTAGGGTAATCCCATGGGCTTGGAGTTTTACTGCACCTTCTTTCAAACGAGTCATTTAGAAGACCAAGATCCATCTTTGGTATCCAGATGTGCTGATTATTTAAAAATGGCACATGTGTTTCAACAGGAAATAGGTTAAATATGTGGTTGTATTTTAGAAGAAGATAAAGCATTTTAAAAACCTCATTCCCAAATTTATATCTTGAGTATAGAAACAACAGGCAAAGCATTTAGTTGAAGAAAAATGAAATAAGATTTTCTCCATCATCCATCATTTTCTTCTCCACTTTAAGAGGAAACTTTCCCAGAAGCAAGCCTGGCATTGCTGAGGCAGCCTGGAGACGAATGAAACGTGTCCCAGGCCACTAGGCTCCAGAGCTCCTGGGGCACAACCCCTCTCACGTGGCAATTGAAACAGAGAGTATAAGACCATCTTTTTCATTGTAGAAACTCAGTAGATTCAAAGAACAAAGCAAGAATATTAGTTGAAAGAAAACTTAGAAATGACATTTTATTTAGTCTTTTTATTCTATAAATATAAAAACGAAGCCTAGAGAGATGAAGCTATATGACCAAAAATCAGTAGACAGTTGATGACAGTGGGAAAAGAAATGTCAAGAGAGGAGTTATAATAAAAGCTTTGATTTATCTAATTATGATATTATGTTAGAGAACTATAAAAGTAGAGTAGTGTGGTGCAGGGGTAAAACTAGGTAAATCAATCAATCAAGAAACACTTAAACATATAGAAATTGATTTTATTAAGATTAACACTAAACAGAACAGAGAAAGGTTGGATTCCTCTTGGGAAAACTGACCAAACTTTGGGCAAAAATTAAAGTTAGACCATAAAACTGTATTTCAAACAGTCTACAATTTTACTGTAAAATTAAATCATGTGAAGGTACCAGAAACAAATGTAAGTTGATAAGCCAAGGTGAATGCTTTTGGCATTTATCCTGCCTGGTGTTTTCTGGGCTTCCTGAGTCTGTGGTTTAGTGTCTGACGTTAATTTGGGGACACTGTCAGACATTATTGTCTCAAATCTCTCTTCTTCCCTGTCCCTCCTCCTTCTCCTTCTGGTATTCCTGTTACACGTGGGGGATATTCTGCTCTGTTTTCCTGTCTTTGTTCTCTTTGCTTTTCAAGGCTGGAGGTTTCTACTGTGATGTCCTCCAGCTCGGGGATACTTGCCTCAGCTGTGCGGTCGGCAGAGCCCATTAAAGACGTTCTTCCTTTCTTTTACCTTTTCTTTTATCTCCAGCATACTTTGTGGTTCTTTCTTGGAATTTCCATGTCTTCTTACATGGCTCATCTGTTCTTGCCTGATGTGTCCATTAAAGTCAGTGGCATAATCATCACAGTGTCTTGAATTCCTGGTCTGCTGATTCCAACACCCCACCATGTCAGGTTACTATTCTTCTGCTTCCTTTACAAATTGTGGTTTTTGTCTCTTAGTGTGCGTTCTAATTTTTCTTTGATAGCCAGACACGATGTACCAGATAAGAAGAACCTTTGAAAGTGGTCCTTGAGTGATATGGTGAGGTGGGGGGAGGGGAATCGTTCTCTAGCCCTGCAACCGGGTCTCAGTTTTGAAGCACATGTGCCCCTGGACTTGACCATCACCAGGGCGTTGCAGGTTGTCTAGAGGGGCCTGGAGTTGGGCTTCTCTCTTTCCCCAGGTCAGTTAAGCATGTGTGTGCATATGCACATGTGAGTGGAAACTGACAAATTGATTCTAAGTAAAAAAGGCCAATAACAAGTTAGGAGGGCTGGCCATGCTTGTATCAGAATTTACTATAAAGCTACAATAATAAAGGTAGCTTGGTGTTGGCACATAAATAGTTAACTAGGTTAATGGAACAGAGTAGGAATCTAGGAATTCACCCTCATGCACATGGGCGCAGGGTATATGACAGAATCCCTGTACAGGACAGTCAGGAAATGATCATTTTAATAAGTGGAGCTGGAATAATCATGTATCCATATGGAGAAGAAAAAGAGAAATTTTACTCTTACTTTGCAACGCTCATAAAATTCAAGTCTTGGTGGATCACAAACGTAAATGTGAAAGGCAAAACAATGGAGCTTCTAAAGATAATATAAGAGAATTTCTTCATGGTCCAGAGTAGGAGAAGCATTTTATAGACAAGACGCAAAACTGCTACAAACACTAACTTACTGCTAACACTAACTTCTAACTAAATGGCAAGGGAACCCATAAGATGCTTCGTATGGAGTTTTAGTTTGCATAATCGTTTTAAGCTCTGCCTTTATGTTTTCAGCTATATTTTCAAAACTAAATGTGTTTTTAAAAAGTACCTCACACATCATTTGAAAATTCCCTGCAGGAGTGAAGAAAGAAATTCATATATAAATGCACATATTTCTTTTTTTAAAATTCAAGTATAGTTGAATTGCAATGTTGTGTTAGTTTCAGGTGTACAACATAGTGATTCAGATATATATATATACACACATATGTATACATACATATATATATATATATATATATATATATATAAAACTAGTTATATATATATTTTTTTAGATTTTTTTCCGTAACAGGTTATTACAAGGTATTGAATACATTCCCTGTGCTATACGGTAGGTCCTTGTTGTTTATCTATTTTATATATAGTAGTTTGTATCTGCTAACCCAAAATTCATTATTTATCACCCTCCCTTTCCCCTTTGGTAACCATAAGTTTGTTTTCTATATCTGTGAGTCTGTTTCTGTTTTGTAAATAAGTTCATATATATCATTTTTTTTAGATTCCACATATAAGTGATATCATATGATATTTGTCTTTGTCTGACTTACTTCATTTAGTATGATAATCTCTAGGTCCATCCATGTTGCTGCAAATGGCATTATTTCATTCTTTTTTATGGCTGAGTAGTATTCCATTGTATATATGTACCACACTTTTAACCATTCATCTGTCGATGGACATTTAGGTTGCTTCCATGTCCTGGCTATTGTAAATAGTGTTGCTATGAACATTGGGGGGTATGTATCTTTTTGAATTAGAGTTTTTGTCTTTTCTGGACGTATGCCCAGGAATGGAATTGTTGGATCACACAGTAACTCTATTTTTATTTTTTTAAGGAGCCTCCATACAGTTCTCCACAGTGGCTGCACCAATTTACATTCCCATCAACAGTGTAGGAGGAATCCCTTTTCTCCATACCCTCTCCAGCATTTATTGTTTGTAAACTTTTTGATAATAGCCATTCTGACTGGTGTGAGGTGATGCCTCATTGTAGTTTTCATTTGCATTTCTCTAAAAATTAGAGATGTTGTGCATCATTTCATGTGCCATTTGGCCATCTGTATGTCTTCTTTGGAGAAATGTCTATTTAGGTCTTCTGCCCATTTTTTGATTGTGTTGTTTGTTTTTGTTTTTTTGATATTGAGCTGTATGAGCTGTTTGTATATTTTGGAAATTAATCCCTTGTCAATCGCATCATTTGTAAATATTTTCTCCCATTCCATAGGTTGTCTTTTCATTTTGTTTATGGTTTCCTTTGCTGTGCAAAATCTTATACATTTGATTAGTTCCTATTTGTTTAGTTTTGCTTTTATTTATTTTGCCTTGGGAGACGGAACTAAGAAAGCATTGCTACGATTTATGTCAGAGAATGTCTTGCCTATGTTTTCTTCTAGGAGTTTTATGGTGTCATGTCTTATATTTAAGTCTTTAAGCCCTTTTGAGTTTATTTTTGTGTGTTCTAATTTCATTGATTTACATGCGGCTGTCCAGATTTCCCAACACCACTTGCTGAAGAGACTGTCTTTTCTCCATTGTATATTCTTGCCTCCTTTGTCAAAGATTATTGACCATAGGTGTGTGGGTTTATTTCTGGGCTCTCTGTTCTGTTACATTGATCCATATTTCTGTTTTTGTACCAATACCACACTGTTTTGATTACTGTAGTTTTGTAGTATTGTCTGGAGTCTGGGAGGGTTATGCCTCCACCTTTGTTCTTTTTCCTAAGGATTGCCTTGGCAATCCTGGGTCTTTTGTGGTTCCATGTAAATTTTATGATTATTTGTTCTAGCTCTGTAAAAAATGTCATGGGTAATTTGATAGGAATGACATTAAATCTGTAGATTGCTTTGGGTGGTATGGCCATTTTAACCATATTAATTCTTCCAATCCAAGAGCATGGGATTTCTTTCCATGTCCTTGAATCATCTTTGATTTCCTTTATCAACATTTTATAGTTCTCAGTGTATAAGTCTTTCACCTCCTTGGTCAGGTTTATTCCTAGGTATTTTATTTTTTTGACATGATTTTAAAAGGGATTTTTTTTTAACTTTCTCTTTCATTGTTGGTGTAAAGAAATGCAACAGATTTCTGTATGTTAATCTTGTATCCTGCTACCTTGCTGAATTAATTTATCAGTTCTAATAGTTTTTGTGTGGAGTCTTTAGGGTTTTCTATATATAGTATCATGTCATCTGCATATAGTGGCAATTTTACCTCTTCCTTTCTAATTTGGATACGTTTTATTTCTTTTTCTTGTCTGACTGCTGTGGCATAGGACTTCCAATACTATGTTGAATAGAAGCAGTGAGAGTGGGCTTCCTTGTCTCATTCCAGATTTTAGCAGGAAGTCTTTCAGCTTTTCACCATTGAATATTATATTGGCTGTGGGTTTGTCATAAATATTTTATTATGTTGAGAAATGTTCCCTCTATACCCACTTTGGTGAAAGTTTTTATCATGGATTGATGTTGAATTTTATCAAATGCTTTTTCTGCATCTATTGAGATGACCATGTGATTTTTGTCTTTTCTTTTGTTGATGTGGTGTATCCCCTTGATTGATTTGTGTATGTTGAATAAATGCATATTTCTCACTGGGAAGTATGATTATGGGGCATTGCAAAATTTATAAGTAATCCATTTTTACAATAAGTATATTTCATAATTGGTTGGGAAAACAATTTCAGAGTTGTATGTCTAAGTTTTATGTGGTAACAAAACAAGTGCTTGAATAATCTAAACTGTTAGCAGTGGGCTCAATGGCTAGATATTGAAATAGCACACAAAGATTTTGTCCCAAGGACTTGGAAATTATCACAAAATGATTTAAATAGAAACTAGCAGGATACTTTAATCAGACTTTATGAATACTGAGATCCCAAACTGAATATTTTGTTGTACAACCATTTATTTTTCTAAGGTTTAAAAATCACCATATGTATGAAACTTCCTGGATAAAATTTCAAAGAAATTAATGTGTACAATACTTTAGGTGAAATTTCCATGGAAAACTGCAATTATTGACATTTGGGCCTCTGAGATGTCAAAGAAGCTGGTGCAGGACACGAGGTTCCGGGGGGGGAGGCGCTAACCATCAGCCCTGCTACCTGCCCCCTCCCGGCTATCACGGTTGCTCCTGGTGCGGGGCAGGGAGAAGGGGAGGCAAGTGTTTAAACTGCAAATTGAAACCTTGTAACATCTGTGTGAAATCACAAAATCACATGTAATTATAAGTGGCTTTTTGTTCTTGACATACTGAGTTTGAACACAAAATTATATGAATTTAGCTGAAAATGTGGAGGCAGCATTTGACTCCTCTCTCAGGAGAATGGCCATGCTAGAAGGTCAGTGGCTTCAGCCCCAGGACACTGGAGGCACGGTCTGGCCTCCCCAGGTGGGCTCCCCACACTCACGGTCTTAAGGTGAGATACTAAAGCTTTGACTGCTAGGTTGGTTTTGACTATTTAAATTTCACATCTTTGATTGTTGGGGAACACTGCCCCCAAAAAAAATCATGCTAATTCACAGGTTGTTCTGGTAGGTCAAGAAAAAGCACCCAAGTCTTATCGGCATCCCATCAAACCTTGGAGCCCTTCCAGCAGAAGCCAGGAACAGGCTCCCAGGAATAGAAAGAAGTAGGAACCTGTCCAGGTAACAAGACGGCACCACAGGGCACTCAGGGAGAGACAGCCTGCCCACACCTGTTACAGGAGGGGACTCTGGGCTCAGGAGAGGTGCTGGAGGAGCGTCCAGCACCAAGCCTAGGTCCTCAGTTTGCTGTGCTCTTTCCTCCAACATCATGGAATCCTTAGGCTTGCGGGGATGTCGTTCCCACCTGCCTGCCCCACCCGTGTGTGGTGTCTGATGATCATGCACCTGTTCTCCAGCCCTGATGCTCTCGGGGTCCCTGCGGCCTTTGGGAAGAACCCATCCCCTTAGCGAAAACTGCTTGGACGCAGCTCATGCACTGCGGCCACCCGTCCTCTCCCATCCCTCCTGTAGCCTCCGAACGATGAGAGGACGAAGCCTACAATGCTCACCTTGGGACCCTCAGCATCCAGCACAGTTTCTGGCCCATCGTAGGTTCTGGTAAATCTGTACGGAAGGAGATTAGATTGAGGGACTCATCAAAGTCCTACCAGAGAAGAACAGGGAGGGGTTTACAGCAAGAAACCAGCTTTGAGATGGTGGGGGCTGGGAGAGCAGGGGAGACCCCAGTGGTGGGCGGGGACCTTCAGGGCCAAGGCTGGTCCTGGTTCCCACAGAGGGTCTTCTCAGCCACTCCAAGGCCTCAGACTGATTAAGTCAGGCCCACCAGGGTCATTGTCCCCTTGGCTTAAAGGTGACCGACTAAGGGCTTTAATCAAGTCTGGAATGATAATCTTAGACTTGGTTATATAAGAGAAGGAATGCAGATTTTAGTTTTGGTGGCTAGATGCATTTATGGTGATATTTCAACATTATGTAGTTATAGAAAGCAGCTGGATAAACATATCCTAACATAAACCACAGAGAGCAGATGAGTTAAAATGGGTAATTCATTTAATTCAATACAGGAAATAGTATCTTCGCATTCAACGTATATATTCCAAATATTCACCCCTCAATGCACACAAAAATGTGAGGCCTAATAAAATACAGATTATAAAAATAAAATCTTTCATACTAGCTTTATTATAAAATACTATTTCTAAGCCCTTCTGTTATCTCAAAAATTATTATTTTTCTTATATAAGGTAGTATAAGAGGTATTGTACAGTCATTTTTTAAAAATGAATTTATTTATTTATTTATTTTTGGTTGCATTGGGTCTTCATTGCTGCATGTGGGCTTTCCCTAGTTTCGGCGAGTGGGGGCTACCCTTGGTTGCGGTGCGCGGGCTTCTCATTGCAGTGGCTTCTCTAGTTGCGGAGCACAGGCTCTAGGCATCCGGGCTTCAGTAGTCCCGGCGCATGGGCTCAGTAGTTGTGCCTCGTGGGCTCTAGAGTGCAGGCTCAGTAGTTGTGGCTCACGGGCCTAGTTGCTCTGTGGCATGTGGGATCTTCCCGGACCAGGGCTCGAACCCATGTCCCCCGCATTGGCAGGCGGATTCTTAACCACTGCGCCACCAGGGAAGTCCCTGTACAGTCTTGAAGAAAGTTAAATTTCATAAAATTAACTGGTTATTGCTATAGACATCAAATTTATCTGTGTATTTGAAGCTCTGTTCTCACTTTGGACACTCTCATTCTGTAAAAACGTTGACAGGGTGTTTGTTTCAGCCCGAATTGTGTACAAAGTGTAGGCAGAGATGAGGGCTGACTTGGTGGGTCCCCCCAGGGCTCGGGGGGGAACTGTGACACAGGCAGGGAGAGACCCTTGGGAACCCAGAGTCTGCTCGGCCCTCCCTCCATGCAGCCTTGGGAAGGACGCCGTGGACCCTGCACAAGAAGCTCCATCCCTGGCGCCCGGCAGCTGGGGCATCATCACTAAAGCGCTGTCCGCATGTGCATTTGACGAGTGAAAACATGTGGCCATTGTTGGGACCTGGGCCCAGGGTTTGACAGAAGGTAGCAAAGATCCTTTAAGTTCTGAGTGGAGCTCACAGAGGCTACACGGCCTTTCTCTCCACCGGGAAGGAGAGGACGGAGCTCGGAGCCTGGTCCAGGCACAGCCCCGGCGGCGCTCGGGGTCGGGGCTGGCGGTGGGACTGACTGACCGTGAGGGACTCCAGAGCGCCCGTCTCCTGCGGGTCATTCTCCTGAGCTGAGCTTCCCGACTGTTCGCTTTTCACTCTTTTATTTTCCTCTGTGGGAGAAATTCTCTGAACCAGCTCTTGTGAAAGGAAGGAAGCTGCTGGCATCGCAGCTGTGTTCTCCAGTCACACACCTTGGCGTGTTCTGACTCACAGCGTGTCCACTGTGCTGACCGACAGGCCTCGCCGCTCAGGCCCAAACGTGCTCTGTCTGTACCAGGTTGGAGCAACCAGGGCGGGCAGGGGGAGATGCAGCCTTGGATAGATACATCGAATTTCTTCTAGCACGGCATCTCTAGAACACTACTTATTTATTTTTATTATTATCTCGAGCTCAGCGGTTGGTACTTCTCAGTATCAGAAACTCAGGGGTGTTCTCCATGTTTACATGTGAGCCCGTCGCAGGGGCGATTGTAGGAAGCTGCCTGGGCCCGTCTCCGTGTGCCTCTTGCATCTGCTGGGAGCAGCTGAGAAGCAGCAATGACCTGGGGCCTCCTGGACGCTCTTCTGTTGCTTTGGGAAGGAGGCCATGGACAAACAAGATAGTCCAGAGGCACCTTCTTCAGACGGAAGAGGAATTCCCAGCTGTGGGGGTAATCGCGTTAATCATATTGAACAATACAAAATTTCTTGGGAAGTTACTTTATTCCATTTTCTGTTTTGAAAACTTTGCAGCATCAGCTGATTTATCCCTCACAAGAGTCCTCTGAGGGATTTTCTGTGATTAGATCCTTTTTGAGGATAAAACCAGGAAGCACAGTTTTGAGGATGGATGTTAAGTGACTGATTATGCTAAATCAGTCCTCTTCTCCTTTGTCATTTAGAAAACAAAGCACCAGAACAGAGGAAAGTTTAAATATCCAGTAGTGTTCAGACTCCGGGTAAAGTTTCAAAATTGCTGGAGTTTCCCATTTAATTTAACAGGAAAATGGCCAAAACATGTTGACCAAAAAGGCACACTGTGTTAGATTTTCATTCAGAGAGCTGTTTATCATTGTGACAGTATCCCTAATCTCTGACTTCCTTAAAACGTTTATACTAAGTGAAACTCAAGTTTGGGGAAGAAAGTGTTTTGGGAACGGCGCTCTCGTGACAGTTTGCCTGCTGCGTGCCCCCCGGATCCTCCGCTTACCCCCCAAGCGGAGGCCTCTGCTGGAATAGGGACCTCAGTCTTTCCACCATGAGCCCTGATCGCCATCCAGGAGCCGGCGACGGACACACGGCCGGGCCCCATGGACGATGGGCCAGGAGCATTAGGACAGCATCCGGGAGCGGGGAGGGAAGGCCCAGGAGAACGTGGCTTCCTTTTCTTCAGAGATGGAGCGATCCACGGTGTTTCAGAGCTCGAAGTAAGCAGAGGTACTGAAATAAAAATGCTTCGACTTCTTGATGACCAAGCCCATGTTGGAGCAGTGAAGTGAGTCTCCGTGTTTGCAGCTGCTCAGCCCCCGCTTCCCCGTGCAGGACCCTCCAAACCCTCCACTGAGCTCCGACCCCGAGGCCCAGGCGGGTGTGTGAGTCCCGACCCGCCCTTGGTCCTACACGTAGCAGACCTAAGAGCGAACAGGGAAATCAGCCATGTTCCACAGGGAACACCCGCTTACGGGAGGACAAAAGGAAAATCAGCGAGCCCTGGAGTTTCTGCTTGGTGTTACGACAACGGGGAGTCTGCGGGAATGTACAGGGTTACAGCCTGCTCAGAGGTGAGGACTTGGGGTTCGGGGCTGGTAGGCCACCTGCCCAAGTTCACAGGCCCCGCCGCCTGCCCAGGCCCTCGCTGTGTCGTCCGCTGCGCGAGGCATCGTCTTCGTCAGAATCCACGAGCCTCCGCTTTCTGTGAGAGTTTGGTCTTTTGGGAGTGAATATAACTTTATCATATTTAGGTTAAATAAGCCAAGTAGCAAGTTCTGGTCTAATTCGGCATCACTCATTCAGGATGTTTGAGGAGTCTGGGCACAGATTTGGCTGAAATAGCCAACTGTGCGAAGGACACACCTCAGTATATTTTTTACCTTTTCAGGTCTCACATGTGGAATATGGCAAACTGAGTTCTTTTCTGCCCTGTAGGAGGGACTCTTTTATAAATATTTAACTGTTTTAACCAGTTAATTGAATTCTAATATTGCCCCCAATTTAAACTCAAGCAGATCCTTCTTCCTTTTGCTGCCAACGATGGAAAAATCCCTGTGTAGCTTCAGGCTTGTGAGCTGCGCTGGAAATGGTTCTGTATGTGTTGGCATAGTTAGGAGTTTGAAGTAAAATGCTAAGTGCAGTATTCACTTTAAATATAAGTGGTTTATTTATATGAGAAAAGCAAATCCATGGCCTAGCCTTAGGAAAGTGTTACAGATTTAGCAAGGTAAATGTTCCACAGTCATAATTCTTTTCCTTTGTTGAAGACAATTCCCGTATTGAAATATTCGAGTCCTATCGGCTGATGCCTCTGTTAGCTTTTCTGATGATGCAGAGAGCTTTAGAAGCTCTTGCCCAGGAAGCCACTCAGCGAAAACGTTAGGGAGATCCTGGGCTTCCATCATCACTGTTTTCATAAAGGAGCAATCTAGTCTAAACACAGACAAAGATGCCGTAGGGTAAGGATCAAATAATCCCTGGCAGAAACAGAACAAGAATCAGAGGTCAGTCTCTTCCATGTCTTCACCTGCCCTTTGGACGTGGCAGGTCGTCTCATGGTCCATCTCTGCGTCTCCCTGAATCCTTGCCCTTCCTCCCTCCCCGAGGCCAACCCCGTGTCCAGGAGACTCTCACTCCCTCTGACCTGGTCTTCTGTCTACACAGGCTGCCATCACAACAGACACATTTCGGCCCCCTTCACTTTTATTTCCCCACCTCCCACCACGGTCGCATTTGCCCCCCAAAAGGCATGTTGAAGTCCTGACCCCTGGTGCCTCTGAATGTGGCCTTTTATGAGCAAGTTAAGATGAGGTCATTAGGGTGGGTCCCCATCCTACAGGCCCGCAGGGAGAAGCCCCCCGGCGACAGGGGCAGGGAGGGAGGCATGCATCTCACGCCGAGGAGAGCTTGTGGTCACCAGCCCCACTAGACGCTGGGCCTGCTGATGGCCCTGCCGACACCTGAATGTTGGATGTCTGGCCTCCAGTCCTCCAGGACTGAGAGCATGCATTTCTGAGTTTGAGCCGCCCCAAGCGTGGCACTTTGCTGCTGCGGCCCTGGGGTACTAGTGCACTAGGAACCTCTCAAGCCGCTGCCCTGCCCCCGTCCATCTTTTGCCTCACTGCACATGGTTCCACGTTGTCCGTGATATTTGCTCCTGTTCTAATTTCTTGTTTATTTGGGTGCTTGTTTGTTCCTTACCCTCCTACAGTCTCAGGGTTGGTGTTTGGAGACCTCCTCGGTACCTGTGGGATGGTGTAGAGAGGTTGGTGGCAAGATCCTTCTCCTCATTCATCATCACAGGCCCTTTGAGAGACCTTGTCACCTGTGACTCAGATTAGTAAGGCAAAGCCAGCCTATAGCACAAAACAGCACCTTTGAATGCAAAGTTTAGAGAAGGACGGCTCTGGCTATACTGCGGCTCTTGGGGCTAACTCCTCCCTTACACGTCACTTCTCCCATCAAAACACATTCTGTTTCCGTCCGCACGTCAGGAGGCACCTGGGCAGCGCTGGTGCAGCCCCTGGGTTTGCTTCTAATCTGGGTTATAAAACCACCAGGGTGATGCCACAGCCCGAGACCAGGCACAGACTCAACCCTCGTCACCTGTGGATTTTCAGGAAGTGGCTTTCGTCATCGTACTGGTTCTCCTCTGCACTGGCTCACGTGCATCGTCTGGTTCTCATTAGCAAACTGGGAACTGGATGATCCTCACGAGGATCTGAAGAGCTCACAGAGCCCCGTCACCGGACCGGACCCGCTGCCCCCTCCCTCCGTCTCTCTCTCAGTTAGTGGTTTTGTCCACAAGGCTGAGAAATATATGAGAACAATGGAAACAGATGCGATACTTTGAAGATAAAAGGTTTCTCGGAACGATCTGCTCCTGAACCTACAGATGTGCTCCCATTTTTCATTCTCACTGACACCAGTTCAGCTCAACTAAGCGGCAGTGACCCTGGGAACACACGGCCTTCTTAGATCCATGGGAGCCAGGATCAGGTGACCGCTTGTCTTTAGTGATAATCCTGATATTGGAAGAGCAGCAATTTAACCTCAGACATGAGAGACAGTCAGTTAACTAACGAAAAGATATTTCTGCCCTGCACGGATACCTAAAATATTTATGGTTTCTAATTTGGGGAAGTTTTATTTTATAATTTGAAAAAAAAACACTAGCTAAAGCATATTAAGGGGATTATGTTAGTTTGCTTAAGCTCTGCAGACTGTTGCCCTGGGTGCGTTTATTTGTATAAATACACCCACACTTGCTGCTTTATCTATGCCTATGTGCTCACGATGCCGCGTCTCATCAATGGGACAGCAGTTGCAAACGATACTCTTATTTCAAAATTTTGTTCCCCCCTCACGTGTAGTTCACCGGAAGAAAGCAAGCACAGACTTGGGAGCTGAGTTTCCATGTTGGTTTGTTCTGTATCGTGTTCACCTTTTCACATCCAGTGTTGTTAGAGACCTGGCGACACCTGACGTCAGTTTTTTTTCTTGTATTTTATTTATAATTTTTTCTTGAAGTGCTAGGAAAAGTCTAAGTACTGTGAACCCCCATCTTAACAAAAGTGACATCAGCTAAATTCTTCCCAATGGTAAATTAAAACATTTGACTTGATATCTGTTGAATTAATTACTCATTAAATGCTTATATATTGACAATGCTTAAAAATTTATACCAGTTTTGGGAAAGGCAAAATCACAGCACGAATGAATCAAGACAATGTCGCTTTGTTGAATTTTTATTAAATCTGTTTCATACTGTTTATGGAAAAAAATTCTTTGCTGAAGCTTGAAAAGCTAGACATGCCTGTGGTACTTATAAAAGTCAGTCTGGTGTTTCCAGTAACTCACTCGGTACGGGCACAGGATCAAGAAAACCATCCTATAGGTGAGAGGGCTCCTGCTACTTGCAGCTGCTTCAGCTCTATCACAGCTGACCCTGAGGGGGTCACACGGAGGAAGACGAGATGCTCTCAGACCCGCTTTGCGAGGACGGCTCTTTCCGGCCACCTCCCTGAGCTCAGCAAGTGGGGCACCGGCTGGGCCTGGCGCTGGCCACTCTGGGCGTGCATCTCTGCCCCTCCTGGACCCCAGCCAGCTCAGACCCGCCAGGGGCCCGTGGGCTGGCTCTGCCCCTCTGCTCGGAGCTGCTCTCCCTCCCGACCTCCATCCTTGTCTCCCTTCCGAGGGGGGAAGAGAATCAGGTCCCCAGAGGGCCTCCCCCCAGCCCCATTCTTCCCTTCCTGCGCTGCTTGTTCTCCGATGGCTAAGCTTCTCCTTGGGTGAGGGGCCTGCAGGGACGTCTAGGGGACCCCAGTGGGGGCCTGCCTCTCGGGTCCTCAGGTCAGGATTAAACACCCGGAAAAACGCACGTGGGTTACAGCCATCGTCTCTGTCTTGAACATACGATGTGTGAGGACAGATCATCCAAAAGAAAGGACTCTGTCACCCATCTCAGGAAGGAGACCAAGCAGACGCAGCAGAGAGAGGGCGCCCAGACGCCCCGTGGGGTCCCGGGGCCCCAGCAGAGCAAGGATTTGCTCCTCAGTGTCGGGACAGGGCTGTGGGCCACCCCTGGGTGCACATGGCCACGAGAGGTTCATACGTGGGGAGATCAGGGCCACAGCCCAGGGCCGCCCCGCAGCAGATGGGAGCGGATTTCACACCATGGATGTGGTCGGCCCGCACGCTCAGACGTCCTTGCAAACGGCAGCGGCTGGAGCTTCCACCATCCACCCCCCGCTGTCCCGTGTCCGTAAGGTTGAAACTGACACAGGAAGCGAATACATGACACTTACTGCTGATGGGAACTTTGGAAAGAAAAGCCTTTACGGGAGCAGGTTCTCCAGGGACCAACCGGTGACACTGTGTCCGGAAAGATAAATAAAGCGTTTATGACCATGTGTGCCCTCCAAGAAAATGGCTATTCATGGGTAAATCCATTAAATAGTGTGTAGTTAATTGGTCCGTATGGTTATTTTGCTCTGCGGATCCTTGGTTTCCAGGCCACAGTCCGCTTGGCGGCAGAGGAGTAGCTTCTTTAAAACCCATGCGACTGTTTATTGACGGCAGCGTGTAGACGGGGGTCACCCACCGCCACCCGCTGGGAGCGCGCACAGGCGGTCGCCCGGGCGGGCGGCTCTTCAGTAACCTAGTCTCGCCCGGAGTTGTCCCCGCGCCTCCGCCACCCCAGGCCAGTTCCTCTTCTCACTGGGAGACGCCTTATTTCATGCTCTGGTTTTAGCTTGTTGTGACTTCCGCTCTGACCCTCCGTACAGACCAGAGCAGAAGCCCCCAACCCCATTCTGAAGGATGAACCGTCCAGGCCCGGCGGGCACAGGAGGGGCGCGTGCCGTACTCTCCCCAGCGCCTTCGCTACACAGCAAAGCACCCCGAAGTTTAGTGGCTACAAAACCCTCTAAATCACACTGCTCTCAAACTCGCAGCTTTGCAGGGCTTGGGGGCATCAGCTCGCCCTGGTCTCTCGGCGGGAGGACCTGCGTCCCAGCACTTCCATCCGGGCGCCTCCCAGCACGTGGCCTCTCGTGGAGGGGGACCTCGCCCGGGGCCGCCTGCTCCGGGGTCCGCCGGGAACCGGGACGGGTCTCGTGGCCAGGCTGTGCTAAGCTGCGCGCAAGTGCGGCGAGGGAGGCACACGCCCAGTGGTCCCCATCTCTGCCCCGGGGTGGCGCTCCTTCCCTGCTGCCGGCCCCGCTCTCCATGCTCTGCTCACCGTTTCCAAGAGATGCTGCTTTTGCTGAATTTCAAGTCTCTGCTTTGCTCAGTTATACCTGAACTCACGCTCACCCTGCACGTTTAATGCAAACTCATCCTGGTCACCTGAAAGTGTCTTGCTGCCCCTCATATGACTGTTCCATTGTACCAGAGAGATGTTAGAAATAATGCACAGTAATTAGTAGTCACATTGAGAGCCTGGTAAAGAAAACGAGACGTGAGTCCCTCAGGGGCGGAGAGGAAGCAGGCGCGGTGACGAGGCGCCGGAGAACAAGGTGCAGGCTGTGCTTCACGGGGTGGCCTTCACGGCCTTTCCAGCAGTGGCCTTTCCCCCTCCCTACTGAAATCTCACATTTCTGTTTGAAAGTGTGAAGGTTCTGAAGGCCCGCCCACTGGGCCGCCCCTTCCTCCTCAGGCTGTGCTGAGGGTATCACGGAGTAGAAGGTGAGACAGGGTCCTGGCCTGATTAGGAAGGACACTCGGGGGACAGGGAACGTGTGTAGCTGCCCACTGGCGTGTCAGGACCACCAGACCATAAGTTTGGGGCACGACAGTTGTGACCATCCCCAGACTGTAGAACTCGGACTTGTGATAATCGTTGCCAATCCGCTTGGCTTCAGTTACAAGGAGAGAAGTGAAGCCAAGGATGAAGGAGGTGGGGGATGGGAAGGGGACCACTGGGACCAGGATCGGGGTTCTGAACACAGATGCTTTGCAAGGTCTACATTTATGATCCATGAGAAGAAATGGGATTAGGGATAAAAGTGAAATGAATCAACTCAATCAGACTTCCCTACGACCACGGAGCATGAGGGGTGAAGAGACCTATACAAGAGCACAAACGCCATGTAAAGCATCAGCTGGATAAACAGATGCTGGGAAAGATGCCATGAAAGGAGAAAGCATCCCTCTTGCCTACAGAAGAGTCATCTTCCTGAATGTGGCAAGCCTGGAAAGGACATCACCACGTCTGCCAGGACTCGGGCTTTGAACTCAGCTATTTCACCAGAGATGTTTAAATTAGGGAAAACCAAAGTCTGTTTGAACTCAGTACAAAAATAGCATTTGTGCTATTTGCAGACTTCTCTAGCAGATTTAATTACGGTCTTTCCAGTCAGGTAAATGCCCTACACTCTTTTTTTTTTTTTTTTTTTCTTTTCTTCTTTTGGACTGTTTTCCAGACAAAATTTTCCTCTCTTTCAAAAAGCTATAATTATGTCAAGGAATTGTCAATAAATTATACTCATTTAATTTTATTATGGGAGTGGAGCCTTGAGATGTGTGCCTGATGGTGAAATATCAGGGTGTCGTATTTGAACCACACTTTCCAAGAGTCAGTCGGGCATTTGTAGAACCTTCAAGAGTTAATGAACAGAATAATGATGTTAATTTCAAGCAAGCAAGTCCAGATGGAACATAGGAAAGAATAACAAATTTTTAACATAGTGGTAAGCTAAAACATTCATGTTACAGAAAAACAGCAAAGCAACAATTCTAGAAAGCACCCTCTTTACTTCTCTTATGGAAAATGTTTCTCTTATAGAGAATTTTTCTCTTATAGGAAAAAAATATATATGTATTTAGGTGAGAAAATGTCAGTGCATTTTCATTTTTCATCCTTGGCTGGAACCAGCGAAGTTATTTGTACCCATCACTTCACGACTGCTCATTTCCAACAGGACCAATGATGACTCGCGTGGTCACACCACACCTGTATCACGGTTACTATATGGCCACCACAGATGGATCCTGGCTCTGTGAGCTCTCGCTGCAGAATCAGGGACTTTCTAAGATGGCTACTGGGGACAGATTCTTGTGCCAGAACACGGAGACACCCAAAATCTCTGCAACACCATCCTACAGCTGGTACAATTCTAAAAGATGGCTGCAAACAAGTATGGCAGGGGACGATTAGCAGTTGGGGTGAGAAAACTGCACAACCTCTGATGGGTCATAAGGGATGCTGGCCCCAACTGAAACAGAACTCCATCTATCAGCGCGAGTAGGCACAGAAAAATTAAGTTATATAAAAAGTACCAGAAACTTAAAAAGAAACTAGACTCAGGAAGTAACAGGCATATATGGGTACGTAGAATAAAGGGGGCCAAGCTGAACAGAATAATTGGAGGAAGCAGGAAGGGAGAAAAGTAAATTAATTTGCACACACACACACACAAATAGTTTGTCAGTGATATTTGTTCTACATCAAACTGTCATGAAAAGATACAGTCTGTTAACCAGAAGTAGTTATCGCAGGTAATGAACCTCTCTAATTTGAAGACAAACAGACAAAACTGATCGCAATGAGGAGAAGATTGGTTATTGCAGGAAAGAAAATTGAGCAAAGTTAAGGTGTAGCTTGAGGAAGACCAGTAGTCCTGAGAACAATGGAAACAGGGTCTTGGGACCCTGGGAAAAAGCCAAGGAGACAGACCCCCACATTGCCTACCCTCTAACTGGGGCTGGCTTCACTGTCAACCATATTTTCCAAACAGGATTGAAGAATGTATCTATTTTAATTAGGCAGAACCATCTGAATTTGCAGATATTCACCTGTCTTTGACCAGACCTGCGAAAACAAAGGCGTTTCCATGTTGTTCATGTTATTTATCATTTAGTCATCGTGACTTATGCTTTTTCTACTGCGTGAAGCCCAGGGCTGGCTCCGGGTGGTCCCGAGAGCACTGACTGGCTGCGTCCAGCGGCCCTAGACTGGGATCCCCTCCCTCTGGGTCCTCGGAGGAGCCGTCGACACCACTGAGTCTGTAAAATGGGGATGATAACGTCGACTTCAGAAAGTTGTTTGAGGGAAAAATGACATGAAGAACAAAAGTCCATCGCACTTTGTCTGAAACATGCTCAAGGATATCAGTTCTCACAGTTCCTGTTCCTGGAAGCTTCCCTCTCCTCCCGGGACACCCCCAGCCCCGCTGGAAACAGACAGGCCCTCTTCCTCATCTCTGCCCCCCGTCCACTGATGGCTGCTCTGCCTTGGAGTCTGGATGCCTGTCAGGTCACTCCCACCTCAGCTTTCAATGCTTGGCCTCTCTCCTGTTTGGCTCCATGCATTTGAGCCAGACTCATGGAAAACAGCCTCGAAATTGAAATTGTGAGCCAACTCCACCTGACGTCCAGATGGGCACAGCCCCGCCAGCTTAGGTGACGGAGAGGTGAGGGCAAAACAGCAGGACGGACGCCAGGCTGAACATCCGGATGGACTTTCTAGTAATCCCAGTGGAACCCAGGACTTTCTAACACGGTATCTGCAGGGCTTTACCAAATTTCCCTTACCACCAGCAACCTTTTAATCCCGAATGAGAATTAGCTTTTTCAGTTAATCTACAAATGTAAGAATGAAGGAATCACTCATGAGAGCAGATTGTGTTGAAAGAGGGATGATTTGAAACAAGCTGCGTTTTTGGATTTTTATCTTTCACCAAGCCTGAAGACATGATTATTTTTCAAAATTTCCTTTTGGTAAGCCTGGCATGCCATTTTATAACACTGACATTTTTCTTTATTTATTCAAGCTGAGGATTCAGAACTTATTGAAAGCAGGAGTTGTGGGTTGCTGCATATGTGCCCAATAAGAATAAGTTTTCATCTTGCTGTTTGAAGACCTAGTTATAAAATATTTTGAATAAAGCAGCTCTACCTACTCACAGGCTAATTTTTATTGCTGATGTGGATTAAAATCCACATCCAAACTTTATGTCTAGTGGGTTTTACCACTGATACAAACCACAGTGTTGGAAAGGATTCCAGAAATGGCTGAAGGTAACGTGGCCGACACCCCAGCTTCTTCCTGATCATCTTCAGACATCCGTGGACACCTACGGAAGCCTGGAGGCTTCCAAATCAGCAAGTAAAAATGCAACAGTGGTGGGTGAGGAACCAGTCAGAGTAAAATAGAGTAAACTACAGATAAATTCCATTTGTGAAAATGAGAATGGTTTCCAAGGGGCCAAGCAATGAAATCTGGAGGAAACACGAATAAGAAGGTAGGTGGGCCCTTCCAGGGCATGGACAGCACCAAGCACTCACCAAGAAGGGACTGCTGAGGTCCCCCGCCCCCATCTGTAACGCGGGGGTCTCTTCAGAGGACTGGTGTTTGTTGTTTCACATTTGTGGACCTGTTTACTGAGTCAACCAATTCTCAAAACTTGTACATGTTTTTGTTTTTTTTCTTTTTTTTTTTTTGCAAAAGTAAAAAAAAAGTAATAATAAAGCTATTGTCTTCATTGTAATTAGTGAAGAGCTAGAAATGTTTTTTTACATTCGTTATTGGTATTTGGTATTGCTGGGTTGTATCATAACAAATGTGTAAGTAACTTAGTGGGTGGTGAGAGTGGAAACGTATGTAGACTTCTTATTAGGTTTTAATTCCAATGGCCCAACTGTAAGTAGCTTTTTTATTCCAATGGCTATAATTTCACTTTTTTCACTGCTAGGTCTATTATCTGAGCACAGTCAGTGCAGGTTATAAAAAGTGATAATATGAGATTAATGATTAGGGGCCAGAGAATATCTTTTTCACTGAACAAATTTACACTGAACAAATTTCAATAATTCATTTCTTCATTAGCTATTTATTAAGCACATCTCAGGAGTGAATATTTGTTTATCAGAGAAGATACAAAGATGATCAGAGCAAAGGACACTCACTCTCTCAGGAGCTGGCAGGCCAGAAAACACATAATAACATTTTTTTATATAACCTAGGACTTTTGAAAATACCAAGATCATTTAGGAGAGGAAAAAAATAACTCACGCTGCTTAGGGAAGAAAGGAATAACTGCACTGTCTCCTGATGTCAAAACCCACGTGACACAAGTGCAGCTGCAGGTGGTGCTGGACCCAGGAGCTCTTGTGCCCTGGGATCTGGTCTCACCTGTCTTTGCCTCTGGTCTCTTCAGACCCCTTGTGATGCAGTTCACCTGTGGGCATCTCCCCACTGCATGCTCCCAGATTCATGTCCAAGGGCAAAGAGAAAACACCTGCCTCATCGTAAGTCCTCAGTGGATTCTGACAGGGTCATATATCCACATTCAAATTGTGATGCTCTGATTAGCTAAGCCTGAGTTAAAGTCCAAATGAATAAACTGGAGAAAAGAAAAAAAAGTTGCAGATTTAGAAGAAATCACCAGAGAAATTGCTAGGTGCAAAATTCAACGTATTTCCATTCCAAAACTACTAAAACCTTTATCTTCTTGTGAATTTATTTTTTAGTGACTTTTGCCCCAGTTTTATTGAGAAATAATTGACATACATTACTATATATATTCACGGTGTGCAACATGATGATCTGACTTGCATATATTGTGAAATGATTACCACAATAGGCTTAGTTAACATCCATCATGTCATAGAGTGTACATGAGATCATACAATATATTTCTTTCTCTATCTGACTTATTTCACTTAGTATAATGTCTTTAAGGTCCATCCATGTTGTTGCAAATAGCAAGACTACATTCTTTTTTATGGCTGAATAATATTCCCTTGTATATATACCACATTTTCTTCTATTCATCCATCGATGGACACTTAGGTTGTTTTCATGTCTTGTTTGTTGTAAATAAGCTGCTATGAACATGAGGGTGTGGATATCTTTTCGAGTTTGTGTTTTAATTTTCTTTGAGATATTCCCGGAAGTGGAATTCCTGGATCATACGGCAGTCTTATTTTTAATTTTTTGAAGACCCTGCATACTATTTTCCATAGTGGCTGCCATTTACATTCCCATCAACAGTGCACACGTGTTCCCTTTTCTCCACATCTATGCAGCATTTGTTATCTTTTGTCGTGGCAGACTGAAAACTAAGTCTTTGGGGAATGTAACCTAGTGGGATTCTTAATCAATACTTGAAGAGTATTGATGATGACAAAAATCTCCTGCTGCTGTCAATTGTGCCTGAAAAATAAATTTCCTCTCTTGTGTCCCCTCAGTACCCAATCCAAGAGCTACACTAAAGAGAGCTCAGTGTCACCTGTGCCACATAGTGACACTATGCCCTAAGAGTTTTACATGAAAATATTATCAGATTAAATTAAACCTTACAAGTGTGTCTTTGGAAAATTACACAACATGGAAACAATACTATTAATCACTTAAACTTAATTGACATTTATAGGACATTCCAGCCCAAAACTGCAGAATAGATGCTCATTTCTGTTATACATAACATATTCATCAGGCAGTATGGTCACATTCTGGGTTATAAAACAAACCTCACGACGTAAAAAATGCTTAAAATTGTGCAGAGTACATTCTCTCACTATAATGACGTTGAGTATAAATCAATCACTGAAAGATATCTGAAAAATTTCTAAATATTTGGAACTAATCCAACATACTTTTAAGTAATTCATGAGCTAAAGAAGCTATGAGAGAAGCTAGAACATATTTTCCAATAAATGGATATAAAACACAAAATTTCAAAAATTGTGAGATACTGCTGAAGAGATACAGGGAAAAGTAGAATTTTAAATGATTATAATAAAATTAATGCTTTCCTAAGAAATGATAAAAAGTAGTTCAAAGTAATATCAAATTAAGTAGAACAAAGGGAAAATAAAAGAAAGAGTGGAAAATCAGTTCAATAAAAAATATATAAACAATAGAAAAATCCATGGAACCAAAAATCTTTGAAAATATCAATAAAATCTATGAAACTCTAGCCAGGCTGAATAAGAAAAAAAATAGGAGAAGATACTATTTACTAACATGAAGCGTGAAAAATGAAACATTTCTAAGATCTTACAGACATTAAAAGAATAATAAAGGCATTTCAAGTACTATTTTATGGCAACACATTTGACAAATTATATGAAATAAACATATTCCTTGAAAGCTACAAATTACCAAAACTGACTTAGGAAGAAATAGAAAACCTGTAAGGTCCTTTATACATTAAAAAAAAAAAAATACTGAAAACTTTCCACCAAAGTCCGTATATATCCTAGCCCATGTAATAAGGTAATAAAAAAAGGGCATATCGATTGGAGAAGAAGTAAAACCATTTTTATTTATAAATGAAATGATCATGCAAATAAAAAATTCTAAAGACTACAAAATAGCTACTAGAACTGATAAATGAGTTTAGTGGGGTCATAACACACATAATAGAAGTGCAAAGATCAATTGTATTTCTATATACTACTATGAAAATTAGGAATTTGAAATTGAAGTATTATTTACAACAGGATTAAATATGACATACTTAGGAATGAACTTAAAATATGAACAAGATCTATACACTGAAACGTACATAGGACTGCTGAGGGAATTAAAGAAGACCTGAATAAATGGAGAGATAGATGCTGTTCTTGGATGGAAAGACTCAATATTGTTATAGTGTTAACTTTGCCCATTTTGGTCTATAGACTCAAAGCAATCCTAGCCAAATTCTGAGAAGACTTTTTTTTTTTAGAAAAGAACAAGTTGATTTAAAATTTAGGTGTAAATGAAAAGAATCTAAAGAGTCAAACAATCCTAAAAGAAAAACAAATCTGTGTGTCTCACTCCGTCTGAGTTTGAAATTTACTGTAATGACAGTGTAATCAAGATAGTGGAGGGTTAGAAACAGAATCGCTTCATCAATCAAAGGAGCAGATAGAGTCAGAAAAAGCAGTAGACACAAATGGCCATTTGATTTTTAACATGTTCAGCAATACCAATTGGGAGAAATGACAGTCGTTTCAACAAATGGTTCCAGGACAACTGGATAGAAATATAAGGGGAAAACACCTCGACATCCACTTCATGCCATAAATGAAAGTAAATTAAAAATGGATTGTGGACTTAAGTGCAAAAGCTAAAAGTATAAAACTTCTAGGAGGAATCATAGGAGAAAATATTTGAGACTTTGTGGTAACTTCTTATTTAGGAAACAAAAAATATGTATAGTAGAAGAGAATTTTCATAAGTTGGACTTTATAAAATTTAAAAACACTGCTCTTAAAAAAATGAAAAAGAAGCAAAAGGCAAGCCACATATTGGGAAAAAATATATGACAAAGAATGTGTATTCAGAATATAAAGAGAACACATAACTCAATAATGTGATGAACAAACCAATTTCAAGAGGGGCAAAATATTTGAACAAATACTTTCAAACAAATTGTTAACAAGCACGTGAGAATATGTTTAACAACTATGGTTAACAATGAAACTTAGAGCCTCCATGACCACTGCAGACACAGTAGAACCTATTAGTCTTAAATTTGAAAGACAAATATCTTTTCTGAATATTTTCAGTAATCTAGGTGTGAACCAAGTCTGAAGACAAAGAAGGAGAGGAAATAAGGTAGAAACCAATGTTCATTGCTGCCCACTAGAAGCGGGGCTAGACTAGAACTCTGCTGTCCCCAATTCAATTCTCACGTTCCTCAGTGAAGACTGTTATCCCACTTCACACGTGAGGTGATGTAGGGTTAAGGCCAGCTCTCTTTGGCCAAAAATCCTTGTTTTATCTGTGGTATCGCATGGTCAGTGGGGGACACACAGCAAGATCACCTGCCACGGGATTCCTGTGTTTCCCTTTCTGGGATCAGGCATCATCCCCACATTTGTGAGTGGTACTAGTAACAGTTAAAGTTTGAAGGGAGGGCAGACCAATCCCTACAAATCTTTGGGTTCATGCGTCTTCTTCAGAAGGAATTCCTTGGAGCGAACATACCTTCAAGCTATGGAAAAGCAATTACCTTCAAGGCAGTGTATTATCTCTCAATCTTTGACAAATTTTGTTTGAACTCTGCTTGTTTGAGGAAAAATACACCATTAATTTTAGCCTGAGCATATAAACCCTAAGATAGTCCAGGGAACTGGCAAAGTATCCAGAAAGCTATCAAATATGTTAAAAGAATTGAGTTAAAAATTACTACAGTTTAAAATATGTTGAGAGAAACAGCACATTCCTTTTGCTCTATATTACGTTTAAATCTTTCACACATGGCTTAGTCACAGAATTCTCAGGGCATGTGGGACTAGCCTTATTTTCATGCTGAGGGCTTGATGGAGAATTTTTATGTCCAGTTAGGGGCCTGAGGTCATGCACTTCCCTGACTCACAAATAATATTTCAATTTGTCATCTAAATGATTACATCTCATATGAACTTGGTAAAGTGGAGCCAACTGAAAACAAGCAACTACTAAAAATAGCTTCTAGTTCCTCACCTAGACAATCTCCCACTTGAAATTAGGACAATCCTTCCAAACAGCTGGCAGATTGACAAGGGAGGGTCCTGTGTCCACCTGAGACCTCCAGAAAGAGAAAGAACAACAGAGGTGGCTCTGACAGGTCTATCATTTGCTGACAAGGAACACTGCAAAGTTCGCGTATTTTCTTTTTGTCCATATTTCTGACCACATCACGCTTCCCCTTGGAAGCTGCCTTCTTCACCTGCTGCAGGCCATACTATCTCCCCTCTGCTCTCCCTGCCGTGTTGGGAATTACCTTCTTTCATACCCTCTGTCCCTTTATTCTTCCTTCCCCCTTTCCTGCCATACTTTGGGGTAACTAGGTACTTCCTTAGACTTATGTTTTTATCTCCTCTATTGTTGGGTTTTTTTGGCTATAACTCTTCACATTGTATTTTAGTATTAGTATAGGATTTATAAATACCAATCCTTAATTTAATAAAATCTACTCTGAATTAATATAGTACCACTTTGTTCTCTTATCTTTGTGCTATTGTACATTTTATATATATATATAATATATATATTTTATTGAAGTATACTTGATTTACAATACTGCCTTAGTTTCAGGTGTATAGCAAAGTGATATATAGATACATATATATGTGTGTGTGTGTATATATATATATATATATATATATATATATATATACATAACATATATACAACTGAATTCAGATTCTTTTCCATTAATATGTATATATAAAACTGAATTCAGATTATTAACCATTAGAGGTTATTACGAGTTATTGATTATAGTTCCCTGTGCTATAGTAAGTTATATATTTTAATTCAACATATATCATAGGTTCTACAATGCATTATTATATCACTTTAAAGAATCAGTTTACTATTAAAGATATTTAGTAAAAAAAAGTATTTTATACTTATCCACATTTTTGTAATTTCTAACACTCCTATAAATCCAAATTTCCATTTTCCTTTAGTCTGAAAAAGTTTCTTTAGCAATCATGGCATGCTGGCAGCACATTCTTTCAGCACTTGATCCTGTGAAAATACCTTTATTCTGCCTTCATTTTGAGGGATATTTTAACTGCACATAGAAATCCAGATAGGCACTTTTCATTTGTATCACTTTAAAGATGTCATTCCATCTTCTTGTGGTCTCCAATGTTTCTGATGAAACAGACTCTCACTGTTATCATTATTCCTCTCTAGGAAATGGGTTTTTTTAAAATATATACTTGCTTTTAACAATTCCTCTTTAAAATAAACCTTTTATTTTAGAAGAGTTATAGATTTACAGAAAAATTGCAAAGATAACACAAAGTTCCCATATGCCCCTCACCCAGTTTGTTATTAAAATCTTACATTGGCATGATCAATTTGTCACATCTAATGAAACAGTCTTGATATATTAATATTATTATTAACTGAAGTCCATACCTACTTGAGATTTTCTTAGTTTTTCCTTATTATCCTTATTGTGTTCTTGGATCCTATCCAGGAACCATATGACAGGTAGTGGTCGCCTCTCCTTAGCCTTCCTTGGCTATGGCATTTTTCTCTTTCCCTGTTCTGGTGACCTCTGTCCCAGGTGGGATTTGTTGGGTGTTTTCCTCATGACTGGGGTCAGATGGTGGGGGAGGAGGAAGCGAGGAGTACAGTGCTGTTTCCATCTCCAGCATCTGGGTGTATCTCCTCTCTGCTGAGGTTACCCTTGACAACCTCGCTGAGGTGGTACCTGTGAGGTGTCTCTCCTGTACAGTTACTCTTTTTTACCCCCTTTGCATGCTGTGATCTTTGGCAGGATTTCACTGTGTGTAGCCCACACTGAAGAAGTGATGCTCTACCTCTTAAAGGGCAGAATATCTGCATTAATTATTTGATGTTCTGTGCATGTGAGAGGTGCGTTTTCCCCCCATTTTAAATTCATTTCATCATTTATTTATATAAGTATGGTACTTTGGGTTATGATTCAATACCTTTATTTGTTCCTCCAGTTGTTCCAGTTTTAGCCATCGAATGCTCTTTAAGATGGAGCCAATGTCTCTTTAACAGACCTAATCTTTGTGCATTTTTGTGAATCACTTCCGTACTCTCTGTCACGACAAGATGCAGCAAACTCATATGTGTGCTTCTTGCCTCATTCTCAGAATCAGCCATTTCTCCACGGAGACATGGTAGGATTTCCTCGTATCTTCAGTTTGATGGAATTGACCATGGGGTGCCCGGGTTTGGTTTTCTTTGTGTTTCTCCTCTCGTTGTAACTGAGTTTCTTGTATCTGTGGGTTTATACTTTTTATCACGTGTGGGAAAAACTCATCACCAAACCCATATAGATCATATAGATTTTTACCCTGTGTTATCTTCTATGAGTTTTATGGTTTGTGGAGAGTGTAAGGTCTTTGTCAAGATTCATTTTTTTGCAGTTGTTCCAGCACCATTTATTGAAAACTCGATCTTTGCTCCATTGTATTGTCTCTGCTCCTTTGTCAAAGATGAGTTGACTGTATTTATGTGGCTCTCTGTTCTGTTCCATTGTCCTGTTTGTCTATTCTTCTGCCCACGCCACCCTGCCTTGATTACAGTAGATTCAGAGTGAGTCTTGGAGTTGGGTAGCATCAGTCTTCTTAGTTCTTCTCCTTCAATATTGTGTTGGCTGTTCTGGGTCTTTAGCCTCCCCACATATGGAAGGTAGAAGCGGAGAGCAAGAACACAGCTAGAAAGAGCCAGCAGTGCTAGATTGGAGAAAAAGAGAGAAAAAAAATGATGATTTAAAATCTTGTCTGTGGTCTCTCTTTGGTAATTTTGAAAATTTTTAGGAAAGATTTTGATGGTCTGTCAATTAACTTTTGGTTTTATAACTGTTACGTTTTGAATGATACACTTTGGGGAGACTGGGTTTTAGGAGAAATCAAGAAAGCTCTGCTTTATATGAAAACACAAAGATAGAGATGTCCCAGCAACTTATCAAATGAAGACCATGGAATTCTGAAGAATGATGGCTGCTCACCCAGCATGCCTAACATCACTGTGTGATTGTGTAGGCCGAGAAACTGGGTCATCCATTACAAGGCAAAAGGCATTTAACGTCTACAACATATTCTGCCATGTTTTATCCTAAGGACTGTTATTAGCTGATGTCACTCAGTGCTGCCATTTCCATGATTTTTACCAATCCCTTTTTATTTTATGACATTTCTCAGAATAAATAGTATTACCTGCCTTTATTCTTGTTCCAGACAATTCTCTTCAACATAGTTTTCAATATGCGATTTCTAAAACACAGATTTGATTATGTCAAGTTTTCTCCAGCTTAAAACCCTTAATCAGCAAGTACCCCATTGTGTATAGAAAGTCAGTGTGGCTCTGTGGTCAGGGAGACGGGTAGCTTGTTCAAGTCCAAATCCCAGCTCCAACCCTGGGAAACTCAGTCTGGCATGGACTGCCACACTCTTGTCAAAGATTCTTCATCTGCGTAATTATATATTGTTGTGAAAAATAAATAAATATATAATATTGGTTTTATTTATAAAATATTCATGATTTATATAAATATAAAAACATACTATCATACATAGGTATAAAATATAAAATGCAAATAAAACATAAATAATATAGACATGAACTATACAGCAATACATATTATGAACATGTGTTTAATATACATGTCACACTATAGTGTCTGGTGCATAACACATGCTCAAGGCATGGTAGCGATTACAATTATTAGCATCAAAAGATCTCATTTGCATTACATCTGAGGTCCTAAGTGATCTGGGAACCAATCTCCTTTCCAATAAAATTTTACTGACTTCATTTCCTTTATTTGTGCTCTTCTTACCCTAATCACAAGTTGGTTTTGCACACAGAGCTTCTGTAGAAACGGCATCCCAGAAGGGAGCTCGGTTCTGCCATCCACATTGCTCCCCTGTGGGCCTTTCTCTTGTTGACTGAACGTTCTTACAGGTCAGAAGAGTGGCTGCCCAGGGCCCTCCTGTTCCCATGGAGGGTGGCTTTTTCATCTGCCAAATATCAAGCTTTTAAATAGACTCAAGTTTTTAAATGGAATCAAGCTTTTTAGTGGAATATCAATAAAATCCTGCCTATATCATTATAAGATTGATTTTCTAATGCTTTTCTCACTCTATCTTCACCCACATCTCCAACCCTAAGCTTTTAGAAATGACTTTATGATGTTGTCTTGGAAAGTCCTTGAGTTCACTTTGAGGTTACATTTCTTATGAAAATGATAGTACTGCTGATTGGGGCAGCATTGAGATGATAGTACAACAGAATTTCTGAATCCTGATTTAACTGGGACTTTTGTTCTCCTCCATGACGTCTTAGAAGGAGTTGTTTTAAAAAGAGAAAAAATGAATCACAACACCCCTTTATTTTGAATGGGGTTGGGTGAGAGATCCCAATGGCCTCAGATCCCAATATTTAGTGCTTGCAATGGACCACGTAGAGGGCAGATCTGAATACTCTCAACTCCAAGCAGGCACATATACAGGTTTGCTCCCATATATTTCCCTTTACTGCCTAAACCGTGGTATCAGCGATCACCAGCGATCACCATTTAGAGGATCCAGGTTTGCCAAGGGCCAGGACAGATGCAGATGGAGAGAAGCCTAGGGCTGCTTCCAGCCACCTTGCCTAGAGTTCCAGGGACCACAGCTTTGCACCGAAGCTTAGAGCCCCCGCCCCGGCCGACTCCACTCTGCCCACACCCCCCGTGATATTCTGTGGAAGAAGAGAGGGCTCTGAAGAGGAAAAAAGAGAGAATTAGTGTCTCAAAGCGTCGTCCTATCCAGAGCACATTCTTGTAATTTTTTAAGGAAAGGGGTTGGGGGAGATCTTCTGTTTTATATATAAAAGAAAAACATAAACATTTTGGATTCCCAGGAAAGGTAAGACAAGAGGGCATGATCTCGGACAGCCTGTTTTGTAGTTCTCTTCACATTTTGGAGTAAAGAAGAGGAGATGGTGATGGGCCAACACTAGGGTCCCTCCCAGCCGTCCACAGACAAGAGTCCCTTGCAGCCAGCACTTTAAACCACGTCTAGGTGCATCGCCCGCAAAGGTATCAAGATGGCCCCATACACGTTCAAATGATAATTTAAAAACATCAAGACTGGTCACTTTATAAAACATAGTAGGTGTCTCCTTCCATTATGGAATCACTTATCCCCACAGAGAAATCAAACTTCCATTGGAACATAGCTTCCTCTTTTTTGCTCCCCAGAGAAAATCTCAATATATGGCCCTTTCACTTTTCATTCTGTTCATGCTCAAACCAAAAGCTGAAAGAACAGCCCTTATCTGACGACTGATTTGCATAAACTTCCATTTTAGCCTATGGAATCATTTGTAGGAAGCCAGAGAGGGGTTTTCTCAAACCCAATGCACTCCCATTCCTCATCTTTCCATGGTTCTAGGATCACTCAGTACGGATAAGCATAGCACAGCAATGACCTGACACCCACAGAATTGAGGAAACAGAAATAACAGAAGCAAATGTGAAGACTGCAGCAACTTGAACCCCGGCCACCAGTCCTTGGCTGCTGTCACCACCGATGCAGTCAGCAACGTCCACCGCCCCTCAGCCCTGCCCACTGTGTCGTTATGACGTGAGTCATTGCTCCCCTTTCTCTGCCACTTCACAGTTCTTTCAAACACACCCCAGCATCCTCAAGCCCCCGTGCATCAGACAGCACAAAGAACAGAGAAGCCAGAGACGCATTTCCCTTCAAGTGTACCTTCACGTCCACACACTTTTCTGCATCCTGTGCGTGCTTTGTCTTCCCTCCTTCCTAGAGGCTAATCTCACTGCGTGGTCTGTGGGTCTCGTCTCCTCATTATTCCCTTCCCCTCTGTCTCTCTCTCTCCTCTCTCTTAGTTTCTTTATTTTTTAATTTTCTAAAAATTTATTTTATTGAAGTATAGTTGATTTACAGTGTCAGGTTAATTTCTGTGGTACAGCAAACTGCTTCAGTTTTACACATATATACGTCCTTTTTCGTATTCTTTTCCATTATGGTTTATACCATAACTATATTCCATATAGTTCCCCGTGCTCTACAGTAGGACCTTGTTGTTTATCCATTCTGTATATAATAGTCTGCACCTGCTGACCCCAACCTCCCACTCAAACCTTCCCCCACCCCCTCCCCCTTGGCAACCACAAGTCTGTTCTCTAGGTCTGTGAATCTGTTTCTGTTTCATAGATAAGTTCATTTGTGTCATATTTTAGATTCCACATATTAGTGATATCATATGATATTTGTCTTTCTCTGACTGACTTACTTCACTTAGTATGATCATCTCTAGGTCCATCCATATTGCTGCAAATGGCATGATTTTGTTCTTTTTGATGGCTGTCTCTCACCCTCTTTATATTTATAAAGCCTGCATCCAGATGCTAAAATGCCTCCCCTCAGCCCACATCTTCAGTTACCACTCTCCTCCATGCCACCCATATATCAAGATTTTAAATGGATTTCAACCTATTAATTTTTTCTTTACTTCTTTGTTTGTTTTGTTGTTATTTTACACTGTGGTAAGACACACACAAGATAAAACTTACATCTTAACTATTTTTAAGAGTGTAGTTCAGTGGCATTAAGTACATTCACACTGTTGTACCACCATCACCACCATCCGTCTCCAGAACGCTTTCATCTTGTAAAACTGAAACTCTGTCCCCGTCAAACAGTAACTCCCCTTCTCCCCCCTCCCCAGACGCTGGCACCCACCGTCTACTTTCTGTCTCTGTTATTTTTACTACTCTAGGGATCGCACGCAAAAGGAATCATACAGAATTTGTCTTTTGTGACTGGCTTATTTCACTGAGACTAACGTTCTCACGGCTGATCCATGTGGTAGCAGGTACTAGAATATCCTCCTTTTTTAAAGCTAAAGAATGTTCCGTTGTATGTACCCACTGCATTCTGTTTATCCATTTCTCCATTGATGGACACCTGGGTTGCTTCCACAGTTTAGCTTTTGTGAGTAAAGTCGCTAAGAACATGGGGGCACTCATATCTCTTCAAGACCAAGCTTTCAATGCTTTTGGGTATGTACTCAGAAGTGGAATTGCTGGATCATGTGGTAATTCTTTGTAATTTTTGAGAAATCACCATAGTGTTTCCCACACAGTTGTACCATTTTACATCCCCACCAGCAGAGCACAGTGTTCCTCCCACTTCCTTTTCAGTCACTGTGAGCTTGTTTCATACCAGCTACTTAACTGAAACTATCTTGACAGGATTACTTTTCCTACCACTAAATCCAGTTGTTCCTGTTCAGTCCTTGTTTGTCATAATTTCTCATGAATTTTCATTCATTTATAAATATTTATTGAAGGCTTAGTATATGCCAGCCCACATTCTACTTTCTGGGGAAGTAGTAATAAATGAGACAGACAGAAAAAACAAACAAACAAAAAAGAACAAAAAAATAAACCTTGATCTCATTGAGGTGTGTTGATTAAAAATAAAAAAAGTAAAATAGAAAGCATGTATGTTAATTATAAGTGGTAAGAGGAAAATGCAAGGCAGAGACAGTGTATAGAAATTGTTGATGAAAAGATATTGAAAACTTAAATAACTGGTCATGGAGAAATCACTGAAATGATGGCATTTGTGTAAAGACAAAAAGGAAATGTGTGTCAGACTGTACACTTAAGGATGAATTTGTGGAATGCAGCTGATACCTCAATTAAACTGTTCGAAACAAGTAAGATATAGAAATTTATAGTTGTTATCAGTAGGAAAATAAAGAGAAGAATCTGATTTGAGAACAGAGGATATTTTGCCTTATTAGACAAGTTAGTTTTGAGGCCATGGTAGAAAATTAAGGGGAAGGTGCCCAGTGGGGTGTTGGACCCAGGAGAGACCCCCAGACGTGAACAGTATGTAGACACTGCCTGAGACCAGCAGACCACACCCTACTTAACTGCTGATCTTCTCCCAACATTCAAGATAAACATCTTTGAAAGTTTTATTGACTCCTTCAAATCACTAGTTTTTGGTTATCCTATTTATAGTTTACGTACTGAAAGATTATAACTTACACTACAAGACTACAATTCTATACTTACAATACATTGTTAAATTTAAAGGTAATTTAATTTTCATGAGATGTATAGCCACAGTTACTTAAGTAAATGTCATTTAGGAAGCAACAATGGTAGAGTGTTATTTTGAAAGAAGAACATAGAACACACTCTATATAATCTATGTTGCTTACGGAGTTTTCAATCTTTTTTACATTTAGTCAAATAGAGAGTGCCAATTGTAGAATCAAATTCAAGGCACTGATTTCACAAATTCAAGTTTCGTTTCATTTCAACAAAAATGGGAAGATTTGGTTCAAAGAAAAAGATTTCCAAGGATTTCTGGTCATTAAACATTTCTTATAAAGAGCTTTTTCAAAGGCTTAAGAGTAACTTAATTAAATGCACATGGTTTAATGTTTCTTTGCAAATCCAGTGATTGAGGGAAAAACAATTTTGTGCAGAATGTATTTGCCAGAACTTTTCAAAAACAGGTTAAGATGTATTTTGTTGAAAATGAAAGGGTGCTGGTTTCGCCCATCCTTATCAACAGATACCAGTGTTGAAAATAAGTGATCCAAAGCCCTGGAGGATCTGACACTCGAGCCAGATGTGGATTCTCACACAGGAAGATTTTTTTATGATGTTCCAAAAAGCTAACAATACCACTTTGGTTGCCATCAAACGGAAGCTTTGCAGCTGATGGGGTTCCAGGCCTTTGGAAAGTAGTCCCGGGGTTTGTTCCAGGAGGGATTTGTCTCCTGTGCCCAGGCCCGAAGGCTTGCTGTTATTCGTCTCTAAGCTAATATTCTTCCATATTAGCCCAAATCTTTAATCCATCTCTCTCTCTCTCTCTCTCTCTCACTCTCTCTCACACACACACACACACACGTATTGCCTTTTCTGAATTAAACAAAACTCTGCTGTATTGCATAAACTTATTACATAAACTTGCATGAGCCTAGGATTCATTAGTAAAATGGGAATAACATCACCGTCCTTCTCCTTTGTTGTGACAGTCGGATCTGTGATGCACCCAGTTCAGAAGAGCAGCTGGAACGAGGTGCCCTCTTGGTAAGTGGCAGGAACCCAAGGGTCTTCAGGGTCACTGCAACCAGCCATGTTTTGGAATCTTTCACTGCATCACCACACTTCTGTGTCTAATTTATGTGGCAATCCATATTTTTTCAGTTGTAACAGAAATCCAACTCGAACTAGAATAATAAAAATAGGATTACTGGACAAGTACAAAGGTAGATGACAAAATTATTGAAAAACCTAAAAGAGTCGGGGCATCTTGCAGCGTGACTGTCAGCAAACTCTCTCCCTGTCCACCACCCACCCCCCCCGCCCCCCACAATATCTCCATATTTTGTCTTTGCTTTTTGCTTTTCTCCCTGTGTCAGCTTCATGCTCTTGTTTATTTCATGGCCACACAGATGCTGGGAGCTCAGGAATATCATCCTTAGAGAGTTGGGAGGAACGTAAAGGAGACTTCTCCCCCCAAGAGTCAGACAGGAAACTCCTGGAAAGTGCTGCCTGGCCTGATGGGGTCACCATTTCTTCTGGACCAACCATGGTTCTGGGGGATGGGGCACGCGATTCACCCAGACAGTCAGGGTCAACCTAGGCCGGAGCGGGTGAGGGCTGTGAGGGAAGCAGTGCAAGAACCAGATTGTCAGGAAGGAGCCTAATCCTTTACCAAAGGAAGAAAGGGTGTGGTTTCCGGCAAAATGATTTTTGTTCACTATAGAAGCAAAAAAAAAAAAACCCAAAAAACCACTAAACTACAATTAATACCATTGGGTGTGTTAGTGTCTGTATGTGATTTCACTTAGCCATCCTGTCTTCAAGGCTTTCCAAGCATATTGAGATATGAAAATATTTAAACAGCATGGGTTTTTCAAATCATTAGAGTATTTTTAAAAATTAAGGTAAATAAATCTTTGTCCAAATGAGGATGATAGTCTGTTCACTGCTGTAAATGAGCAAAGAGAAAATGTAACGTTGCCATGGATTATTCAGATGTTTTTTCAACAAAGATGTTTTTTCAACATTTGCAGCCCCCTTGTCCTCAATCATGACCTTTGATTCTTTCCTTAAAGTGCCCAAGAGCGTCAGATTTCACCCCACTCATTTGTTAAAAAATGAGATCTCCTCCATCTTCAACCTCCTCTCTCGTTCACTTAGTGATTAAAAGTATTTATTTAGCACCCACTGGGGGCTGAGCAGGATTCCAGAAATTGGTACATAGCAAGTAATATTACTCACAGTTTATTCCTTATGGAACAAGGTTGATGGAACGCCTTCTACATTCTGGAAATTACTCCTTCATTGTCCTACAGGCACTATTACATCCTTCATCATTTTCTTTGTTGCAGTTAACGAGGCATTTTTATACTACACTATTATATTGTTTAAATATTATCTTCCATGGTCAGAATATTTTCAAAGTTCTATTTCCTTTTGGTTGAATATAGTTTTGCTCAATAACGTTTGAGTAGCTGCTGGGGATTCTCCGGGCTGCCCTTCTCTGCTTTACTTTATCACCATAGCACTCCTTACTTCCTAAAATGCTATAACCTGTACTTATTCATTACACTGAATGCCCATCCCTTCCACCAGAAAGCGATTTCCATGAGGCAAGGGCTTTGCCTCTCTGTTTGCTTCTCTATCCCCACACCAAGAAAAGTGTCTGGCATCCAGCAGGCTCTCAGAGTATATTTGCTGAATTGGGCACAAATAGGACAGGATGTCAGTCTTTGAAGGGATTCTGTCTAGTTGGGAAAGCAGGAATCTACAAGGTAACAGCAGATGCAAACGCTGCCAGCAGAGGGGTCTCCACTCACACTGGGACCAGAGAGACATGATCATCTCAGCTATTTTCTACATAAAACAGATGGGAGTAAGGTCACGGATTCTGAGTGTCTCATGTCGAAAGTATGTTTTCCTAATAACCACGCTGTCTTTGAAAAGGAAATTGGTTAACTGGCTTTCGTGATTTAACAGAAAGCTGCCTTTCATTATGAACTTAGAAGAAAATAATAGGAAAATGGCCAAATGGGATATTTTTAAAACTCAACCTGTATTGAACAGAAAAATACAGATATTACTAATGGAAATGCCTTGGCTCCGAGGAAGTCTTAGCCTTTTCCCCTTTGCCAGTTCAGGAATGTAGGGCAGGTGGCCAGAGGCAACGTGTTTAAAAAGGGTACAGACACGGGGCCCCTGGCACCCAGGTCTGACGAGGTGGACGCTAGAATAAGCTGATGGAACCGCCAATGAAGCTGCATCATCTGCTGGGCCGTGGAGACTGAGGGCCGCCTGCAGACGGCAGGTGAGCAAAGTGAGAAACTGTAAGTAAGCAAATATTGAGACTAAACTGAGAAGCTTGAGGGCAAGACCTTGACCTCATGCCACGCTGCCGGCCCATGGAAAGCGGCCAGCGACGGTTTTCTCATTTGAGTTGAGGTTACCACCTATAGGTGGCTTAGCTTTGTGTTTCTACGAAGGAGTCATCTTGAAAAGTGTATCTTGGGATCAGTCTTTCTCACTGAGACAGTTACTAATTTCACTTTGAATTGGATGTTATTTGGCAGGTGTAGAGAGGACACGGGGAAAGTGCCAACTGGATGGTGAATTTGAAGATCTCGGGTATCCACTGCCAGGAAAGTCACCATCACTTCTCTGAAAAAACACCAAATTACTCACCAAATATAATTCATAAAGTCCCAAATGAAATAACAAATATTTCATAGTGGTTCTCAAATGCGAATGTGTCAAAAGAACATCCAACAACATTTTAAAAACGCATGTTTCCAAGCACCATTCTAAACACGCGTGCATTTGCACGTCTGCGTGCATGACACACACATGTGCACGTGGTCATTTACACATGCATACACACATGCACGTATATGCATGTGGACACACATACATTTACCTAAACATATATACCCAGATACATACCTAGACATGCATACGCATGTACGGAGATACATACGCACATATACAAGCATATGTAATTTGTTCTAGTAGGTTCCAAATGGAAATACTTACATTTGTGTGGTCATCCCTAGGCATCCACAGCTGGCGGTCTTAGGAGGCCTGCACCATAAGCAATGCTGCGGAGGTGGCCCTTGCCCGGTCCTCGGGTTTTGGTGACGGCAAACACAACAGGAAGCGTTCACATTGTGCACGGTGCAGAGCATGTCGGCGGCCACCTTGCTGCAGTTTCCTGGCTGCAGGGTGGGCGGTGAGTGTGGAGAAGGGAACCAGCCCCGATGTGTCAGACACGGAGAAGAGATTTTCATCCACAAGCTCAGAGGTTCACACAGCGACCCTGACGCTGGACGCGTCCTCTTTGCGGTACAGCCAGGAGAGCTGAGGTCCAGGGTGACCAATAACTCACTCAAGGCCTCACCGTCTGTTGGTGGTGGAACTCCTGAGACTCCGGGGGCCGGCCTCTCCACCCCCTGGCCGCACCCTGGGCCTGTGCGGGGCTCTGAGCTCAGGCGTCGATTCCAAGCGGGAGATGCCATCTGGGGACGTGGCGGGGTCGGGGGGGAGGGGGCGTGTGTCCTGATCCCAGAGGTGGTTGTACACGTACATGTGCTTATTCATCAAGCAGTAAATTCTGGATTTGTGTCTCCTCTGCAGTGTGTATGTCTATCTCAGTGATTAAACAAACAAACAAATTTTCCTCAGAATTAGACTTGGGAGTTAGAACAAACCAGTTCATTCCTGACAACAAGGTTCCTGGAGCGTGACCCAGCTTTCCAGCAGAAGCAACAGTGGACGTCCTGGGGACATGTGTGCAGCCCCCAGAGACCCGGTGACTTCACCCTCGTGAAATGCTGCAACATGTGAGCAGCCTCTAGCTTCATAAAAACTGCATTGAAAAGATAACTTCCTAGCTAATGGAGAAGGCCACGGCTGGTAGTGAATTGATGATGGGATAAACTGAGAAACAGGCATACAGCAGGAAATGAATTTTCAAAGAAAATTGACAGGAAATGAGAATTGATGGGAAATGAAATCAGTGGATTCTTCTACAAGTCCATAAAACCTACAGTAGGAAACTGCTGTTCTAATAGTTTTTGAACCAAACCCTAACCCTATGTAATTCTGTGGTGATCACATACTCGGGGAATCCCGTGTAATTGTGAGTTCACATTGTCAGACAGGATCTGAGGCACTTTCTTAAGGCAGAAGCCACCATGTTTCTTCCGAGCAGGATCTGGGCAGAGGAGCACAAAACATGACTCGTTATCGAACTTACTAACAAAAGTTGCCCTGGAAGAATCACTTCGATGGGATGGTGGCAGCGGCAGGGTCAGTCCCTTCGTCGCTGTAGCTGGAGATTAACTTACGCTTATCCTGTCCCTCAGTTGCACCTTATACATACAGACAGACTTTGAAAGCAGTTCAAGTTTGTGTTTATCCTTAGCTCAATCTCGGATGAGTTCTGCAATTGTATAGAAGGGAGTTTCTGTGCGTAGATATGAAAAAAATGAAACCAGCTGAAATCCCCTCTGGAAATAAATCTCTCACCAATGTTACTAACAAAAAAAAAATAAGATCTCCTGTTTCTGGGAAAAACATGATTTGAAATAAGTTGCAGGGGTCTTCAGTGTCCTGGCCACACTCCCTTCTGTTTTCCCCTCTGTAGGAGCATTTTCGGAGTTTGGAATCAATGACTTAGTTCTGTGATCCTTTATCAACGCCCTCTCCACCGCCATAGGTAAGTTCCAGGGACGACGCCTCTCTTGTTCACAGGTCATCTCCAAGCCTGGGACAGCACAGGGGCCGTCACAGGAAGTTATCAAACGCTAACTAAGGTGCTCAATGAGAGTTTCCTGAGAAGGGTGGATGGCGGTACCCTGGGTGTTATTCAGACCTCCAACACACAGTGGCCCTGGGTCCCAAAGAGCATTTAATTGAGTTAGAAAGGAAAGGTTACTGTGTAGAAGAATAATAAATAATACAGAAGCGATTGTGAGTGGGCCTCCACGAGGGGGTAGGATGTGGATAGATAGTGGGGAATCCAGGGAAATTTCCAACAAGGGAGCAGCAAAAACAGAAGCAAAACTGGCTTTCTGGAGACAGTGAGATTCCTGTGTAGATTTGGGATGGAAAGTTGACTGCGGTGTGCGTGGTTATGGACAGGCGGGGAAAGGGGCTGGAGCAAAACAGCGAGCCTACCCTGATGTGGGCGGGTGGGAGACCCCTGGGGGTTTAGGACGAGAGGGTGTCGTGACAGATCCAGGGTGGCTTTTAGGGAGAAAGTCTCAAATGTGGGAAGTCAAGGTCAGAAACAATGGTGGAAGCGAGGCAAGATTATCTGTTTGGATGACAGCAATCTGAGTTGAGACAAAGGAAGTGATGTGAGAGACATTTTAATGGAAGAACTCATATAGTTTCGCCATCTGGTGTGGATACTAAAGGAATGAAGTACAACAAAGCTGACCTGTACAACCTTTGTGATTTTGAGAATGATGTTTCCATCCACAGGAGACTTTGGGCAGGTATCATAGAATGGGTGAACAGCAGGGAACCTAGTGGGCTTGGCTTTAAAGTTATTAGATTTGTGTGAGAATAAAGCTTCCTAGTGAGCTGTGTGGCTGTAAAAAGTCATCTATCTGGGGGCTTCCCTGGTGGCGCAGTGGTTGAGAATCTGCCTGCTAATGCAGGGCACACGGGTTCGAGCCCTGGTCTGGGAAGATCCCACATGCCGCGGAGCAACTAGGCCCGTGAGCCACAACTACTGAGCCTGCGCATCTGGAGCCTGTGCTCCGCAACAAGAGAGGCCGCGATAGTGAGAGGCCCGCGCACCGCGATGAAGAGTGGCCCCTGCTCGCCGCAACTAGAGAAAGCCCTCGCACAGAAACGAAGACCCAACACAGCCATAAATAAATAAATAAAAGCCATCTATCTGCTTATCGTCATTACTTTTATTTAGACACATTGCCTGTCAGGTCAGATTTATTGTGGCTTAAAGTTTTGTGATCCCGTGACACATCAAATATACATTTGGGAGAGAAGCTTGTGGGGCTGGTCAAAACCCTGAGAGTGGATGAGCTTTTGTGGGGAGAACAGAGGAAGAGAGAGAAAGAGATCCAAGCTGAAGCCTGAGGGATTAGCGCAGCTCACAAATGGAGAAGTGGGAAGTCTGCAGTAAACACACAGTGTTTGTAAAAGCAGACTCAGTTTATATTTGGGAGGATTTACAGCAAGAGGATAGAAGTGCTGGACAACTTCACCCAACGACTGGAAACTTGAAAAGGGCTATATTGAGCATGAATTCAGCCCATGGAAGAGCCATTTGTACACATCTGTGTTAATAGAAAGGAAAGAAAAGAGAAGCCACGCTGATTCCAAAAATGTGCAAATAAGCAAAATGTCTAGCTTTGTAGCCGAAGTCTGTCTGTCTCTCTCAGAAGCCAAGGAATGATTAAAGTGTACCGGCAAGTGCAGATGCTGCTAGGAGGATATGACCTTATTCTTGGTACTGCTGACTTACTAAGAATACCCACTTCAGGGAGCCGTGCCAGTGTGAAGCCAAAGTTTTCTTGGAGCCCAAGATCTGTGTTCACAGCTGTTCACAGCTGTGTTCACATTTGCCCCAGAGGAAACACTTATCTGACTCTCTGAAAAACTCCTGAGATTGGATCTAGGTCTGGTCACTGGGTGTCATCTGGCCTGAGAGAAGGGGCCCCTCTCCAGATCCAGGTGGCAGGATCTGTCTCACTGTCTCCCCTGAAATGGCCACACCACCCGCGTGAATGTGGATCTAGGAGGGAAATTGTGAGGGAGAACGGCGACTGCCACTTGGTGAGAACAGAAGCCACCGCCCTGAGGCTACTTGGAACTCAGAACCTCAGAATCCGTGAACACGCTTGGCGACTCGTCTTGGGGCCACCCTCAGATATGGTTTACTTGGCAAGTTCCCTGAATTGCTGACACATATATTTATGCTGCCCCCCTAGGGGTCCAGAGAGCCAGGACTCAGAGTCCAAACACCAAGCATCTGGATATTGTGGTCCTTCTCTATTCACCCAGACATATCAGAGATATGTTTAATAATACAAATAACATGGACAAAAATGATGTAAATTACAGCTGTGTAATCTCCATTTATAGTAATAGCTTGTCATATTAATGTAAATTTCACCATTTTGTTAAATTTACCACGTTCAAATTCACTGATTTCATTTTCAAAGTGTTCCATGAACTAGGTATTATTTTCTCTATTAAATGAGCAAGTGCCTAGAACAGTGCTTGGCCTCCATAGTTATTAGTAATCATTATATCCTGGCCTGGAGAAATTTGAGTGTTTTCCAAGGAAATTTAGAGTTTAGGTTGTCGGAGAAACTTGAGTCTACAGACCCTGGTGTTAACTAGAACTAAGTCCTAACCACGAATCTTACTTGCTTTAAGCATATCAGCAACTCTTTCTGAGATTAATTTTCTGTAATACAGAGATTAAAGATGTTAATCACCTCACTTTGTTGTAAAATTATAACATAAATGCTTGCAAAACAAAGGCTTTCCTCATTTTCTTTTGCCTCTTACATCAAGATATTGCACTTGCAACAATTAATGAGCCAATATTGACACATTTTTCTTAAGGGAAGGCTGTACTTGATTCAAATGTCTTTAGTTTTTGCCCATGGTCTTTCTCTGTCCCAGTTCCCATCCAGGATAGCACATGACATCTGGGGGTGAGAGGCACTCCTTGTTTTGATGACTTTGAGAGTTTTGAGATGTATTGTCAGGCGTTTTGCAGAATGCCCTTTTTTGGAATTTGTCCCGTGTTTTTCTCGTGGTTAGACAGGGATCACAGTTTTTTGAGAGAAAGACCTCAGAGGGAAAGTGCTGTTTCCAACACATTTTATCAGAGTTGCATACTTTCAAGGTGATTTATTATTAATGATGTAAACCTTGATCACCTGACTGAGGGTGTGTCTGTCTGTCAGGTTTCTCACTGGAACGCTACTAATTTTTGTCTCTCCTTAATGTACTCTTCAGGAGAAAGTCCACACTTAAGCAGGGAGGAATGATTTCCTCCTCATTTGAAATTCTTCTGCAGGGAGATTGGCCTCTTCTCTCACCTCTATTTACTTATCCAATCATTTATTTATATCAGCTTGTAATCGTGAATATGTATGCTATACTTTTAGTTATAATCCATTACTACTTTCTTTTCTTGCTCTAATTGTTCTAGATTTATCCACGGGGGTGGAGGGGGTGCTTTCAGCTGTCTCCCGTGACTGTTTAATGTACTCCTACCAGTGGGGGCTGAGAGACATTGGCCTGTAGTTTCCCTTTCTTGTCATGTCTTAGTCTGACTTTGGTATAAGTGTAGTGCTGACTACATAGATTGAGTTAGAAGATAATTCTTCTTTTCCTATTTTTTGGAAGAGAGTGCAGAGAATTGACATAATTTCTTACTTAAAGGATTGGTAGAGTTCACCTGTAAAGTCGTCTGGACCTAGCACTTTCTCTGTTGGAAAGTTAATAATTATCAGTTCAGTTTCTTTAATGGATGTGGGCGTATTCAGAACATTTTCCCTTGAAGGTGTTTTGATAGCTTGTGTCTTTCAAAGTATTGGCCCATTTCATCAAAGTTATAAATGCAGTATGCATAGAATTGCTCACGGTATTCCTCTGCCATCCTCGTAATGTCCATGAGATTTGGTGGTGATGACTACTTTTTCATTTTTGAGATTTGTAATATGTATCCTTGTTCTTTTTATCTTGGTTAGCCTGGCTAGAATTATATCAATTTTATGGATCTTTTCAAAGACGCAGTTTTAGCTTATTTGGTTTTCTTTATTTTTATGTTTTCAATTCATTGACTTCTGCATTAATTTTTAAAATTTTGTTTCTTCTGTTTGCTTTATATCTAAATTGCCCACCTTTCTCTAGTTTTCTAAGATGGAAGTTTAAATGATTGATGTTAGATCTTTCTTTCTTACTAATATATACAGTCAACACTATACATTTTCCTCAAAGTACTGCACTTGCTGAATCCCACAATATTTTATGAGATGTATATTCATCTTCATTGTTCAAAATTTGTCTTAATATTTCTTGAGACTTCTCATGTAGCATATTTATTTAGTAGTATGTTGTTTAATCTCCAGATATTTTCAGACTTCCCAGCTATCTTTCTGTTATTGATTTCTAGGTTAATTCCATATGGTCTGAGAACATACTTTGCATAATTGTTATTCTTTTAAATTGGTTTGTGTGTTTATCTTTGTGACTTTACATATGCACTTGAGAAGAATGTATGTTCTGCTGTTGTTGGTTAAAGTATTTCATAAATGTCAATTAGATCAAGTTGAATTATGGTGCTGTTTGGGTCAAATATATCCCTGCCAATATTCTGCCTGCTTGATCTAACAGATTGTTATGTCTTCTTGAAGACTTGACCCCTTTATCATTATGTAATGTCCTTTTTTATCCTTGGTAAATGTCCTTGTTCTGAGCTCTGTCTGAATATGATGTAATTACTCCAGCTTTCTTTTGATTATTGTTAGCATGGCATATATCTTTCTTCATCCCTTTATTTTAATCTATGTAAGTCTTTATATTTAAAGTTGCATTTCTTGTATACGACATAGAATTGAATTTTTTTAATCCATTTTAATAATCTCTGTCTTTTAATTAGTGTATGTAGAGCTTTAACATTTAAACTGATTATCAATATAGTTAAATCAATATTTACCATGTTTTCTATTAATTGTTTTTTTTCTTTCTTTCCCTCTTTTTATGTCTTTTCTGGTTTTCATTGAGCATTTATATGATTTTATTTTCTGTCCTCTCTTAGCATATCAATGAATACTTCTTTTCTAAATGGTTTTAATGGTTGCCCTAAAGTTTGCAATACGACTTTTTAACTAATCTAACTACAGTTTGAATAATATTATAATGTTTTACATGTAGTGCAAATACCTTAAAACAGAGTATTTCCAAATGTCTTCCTCCTACCCCCCTATGACACAACTGTCATTCATTTCATTTATGCAATATCACTCAACATATTGTTGCTATTATTTAAATAGTTACCTTTAGACAATAAAGAATAAGAAAAATAAAAGATTGCATTTCACTTTTATTCCATCTCTAATGCTCTTCTTTTCTTTGTATAGATCCATGTTTTTGTCCTCTATCACTTTCTTCCTCCTTGAAGTGTGTTTCTTAACATTTCTTGCAGGGCAGGTCTGCTAGCAATGAATTCCCTCAGTTTTTGTTTGAGGAAGTCCTTATTTGCCCTTAATTCTTGAAAACTAATTTCACTGGATACAGAATTCTAGGTAGGCAAGTTTTTTCTTTCAACTCTTTAAATATTTCACTCTACTCTTTTCTTGCTTTCATGGTTTCTGACAAGAAGTCCATTGTACTTATTATCCTTCTTTTTTTATAGATAAAGTTTTTGTTTGTTTGTTTTGTCCTTACCTCTGTCGTCTTTCAGGCCTTTTTGATTGTCTCTAATTTTCTTCAGTTTGAGTATGATGTGCCTTGGTATTAATCATACTTAGTATTCTCTGAGCTTCATAGATCTGTGGTTTAGTTCATGTCTTTAACTTTGGAAAATTCTTGACCATTATTACTCCAAATATTTTTTCTGCTCCATATTCTTTTGCTTTCCTTCTGATTTTCTAAATACACACTTGTTAAACCATTTGAAATTGTGCTACAACTCTTAAATATTATTTTCTGTGTTTTTAAACCCATTTTTGTATTTGTATACAGTTTTGGAAATTTTTGTTGACATACCTTCAAGTTCACTGATTCTTTTCTCAGACCTGTCCAGTATACAGATGAATCCATCAAAGGCATTTTTCACTTCTGTTTCACTGTTTGTGATTTCTAGAATTTCCTTATGAATCTTTTTAGAGTTTACATTTCTCTGTTTATAATCCCCATCCATTCCTGCTCATTGTCACTTTTATCATTAGAGCTCTTAGCACATTAATCACATCTATTTTAAATTCCCTCTCTGATAACTCTAAAACATGTGTTATACCTGAGTGTGGATATCTGAGTGTGGCTACAATGCTTAATTTTTCTCTTCAGACTATTTTTTCTTGCCTTTTCACATGGCTTATAATTTTTTGTTATTGTTGAATGTTGAGCATGATAATCTTATTTGTTTTAAGTATTTTTTTAAACATTTATTTAATTAATTAATTAATTTATATTTATTTTTGGCTGTGTTATGTCTTCGTTTCTGTGTGAGGGCTTTCTCCAGTTGCGGCAAGCAGGGGCCACTCTTCATCGCGGTGCGCTGGGCCTCTCACTGTCGCGGCCTCTCTTGTTGCGGAGCACAGGCTCCAGACGCGCAGGCTCAGTGGTTGTGGCTCACGGGCTTAGTTGCTCCGTGGCATGTGGGAGCTTCCCAGACCAGGGCTCGAACCCGTGTCCCCTGCATTGGCAGGCAGATTCTTAACCACTGCACCACCAGGGAAGCCCGAGCATGATAATCTGATAACAGAAACTAATACAAGCCTTTAGTGTGAGATTTTATGTTAATCTGGTTAGGAGTTGAGCTATGTTTAATGTTGTATGCCAGATCTTTCCACTTCTTCTAGTTTATATGTGTTTGTCTCCACTGTATACTGTAGGCTTCCCTAAGTATTCCTCCTCAGAGAAAATCTGAGGTTTGCAGCTCTTTCAGCTGTAATTCACTGGAGCCCTCACAAGTGGTAGTAAGGTATAGGGGAGGGAAAATACAGAATTATTTCATGTTTTAGAAGGCTTCTGCTCCTGATTTGTGACTTTGCCAAGTATTTATTTGTTTCTTCCATCTTTAGGTAAGGCAGGAAAGCTAGAATGGGCTGGAGTTGGGTAATTGTCCTTTTCTTAGCTCTGAAAAGGCTAATATATATATATATATATATATATATATATATATATATATATATATATATATATATGTATATATATATATATATATATGTATATATATATATATAAACTCCATACAAACATCTAGAGTAATCTCATATCTAATTGAAGATTCAAGAACCAAGGAGAGGAGTACTATAGTTTTTTCTATCATTAATAGAAAGCCAAAGCCTTCTTAATTTTGTCATGTATTGTAAATATTGAAGGATCTTTTCAGGACACAGTCTAGCCAAGCATTTACAGAAATATTGACCATTGCACTAATGTGTGGGAAAGTGACCAAATTTCTCTTGAAGTGCCACTGAGTTCCTGGAGTAAAGGACACTGCTGAGAAGCTCTTAATAGGTGTTCTGTTTATAAGAAGAGGACCGAATGTGAGCAAGACTGTGTGGATGACGGTCACATTAGCTTAGCCTCCAGCCTCTTCTGAACAGCCTCCCTTCACACGGTTAATAAAGACAATTGCTAAGTACAAGGTCCACATGGGCAACTTTTGCCATCTGTTCTCTTCACAGGACAAAAGCCAAGCATAAAACAGACACTGAAAAATATCTGCTGCAAGAACCAAATGGTGAAAGTTAGAGAGTGGGGTAGAAAGAAGAGGCATGGAAAGAGCATAGAGATACTGCTCACCTTTCTAGAAATAGCCAAATATGACAAAATAAAATTACATACCCCCTCTGAATTTTAGAAAAAATGGAAATTAGTACTATATTTACTGGATTGAATCAAGAAATATGTGTGATACAGAATACCTGATATAATTTACTTTGTATGTTTTGAATGAAAACAAGATGAATGGCATTGTTTTCTTAAATGATGCATATGAATACTTGGCAAGCCTCAATGTGATGGCGTGGTGCACCTAACTGTGCCTTTTTAAAAAGTTCCTCATTTCTGGTTCAGGTCACACATGTTTGATAGAGGTGGAAGCTCCAATTTACATTCTTTTTGTGTTTCTAATAACTTTTATCCAACCCCAGGGCTCTCACTGCCAGAGGTCCACAGACATTCATATTTCATGTTGCTACATCCCTGGATCCCAAACCCAACACATGGCTGTTCTCACTCTGCACTCTCCACCCGTCTCCATGTTATCCATTCCCGTGGTCCCAGCTATGCCCTTTATGCCCTGATCTCCCAAGTCGACATCCCTATCGTAATCCTCTCCCAGAATTTCAGAATGCAGCCCTATGCTTCAGTTTTCTCTAATGTAAGGTTGAGTTAATAGTATTACCCATCTCTGAGAGCTTTTTGAAAATTCAATAAGTTACTATTTGTAAATTACTGGGAAAATCACCAAGTACATAATTAATAACAACAGCTCACAATTTAGTTGCCCCAGCAGCATCTCATGCTCAACATCCCAAATTAAATTCATTGTTATCCTCCAGTGGTTGTGTACCTGAGATGAGTTCCCCATCTCAGCTGGCCATGTGTCCAACCGTAGCATGACCCAGACTGTGAGTCACTCATGAGTTACCATTGGCTACTCCCCTCTCTCCAAACCAATAAATCACTAAGACTTATTAATTTTGTTTTACAAGTACTTGTTGATTTTATGTCCATATCTCCATCCTTACTACCCCTTGGGTTTCATCATAATGTGCTGGATTACCCAATGCCTTCCACTGAGTCTCTCCAACCCAATCAACTCCCTCTCAAAATGTATTTCTATAGATACAGTGCCATGAACTGTCAAAATTACAAGTCTGATTCATTTATTTTCATCTATACCTTTTGCCAATCTCCCATGATCTTCAGGATAGAATAACAACTCATTGGCATGGTAGGAAAGGCCCTTCACAACCTTGACCCAGTCCCTTCCCCACCCCTGACCCTGAACTCTACACTGGGCTCCTCTTATCCAATCTGCACGTGGTTCTTTAACATTTGATGCTTCGTGCTTATTTTCAAATGCATTTTTAATCTGTCTGTCTCCTCTCTCTGCAACATATCTCTTGCTTTTCCCAAGTCTTGCTAAATTTTTATCCACCTCTATTTTCCCATAACAGACACAAAGTTCATTACAGACACAAAGATGGGTGTGTGTATTGCAGTCCAGCTAAGCAGATCATTAAAACTGGATACTTTAATATAGAAGAGCAGGCTTCTTTCCTCTTAGAAGTAAACGTTTTCTAATTTTCTCTTCTACTTGGAATACATCTTCTAACCACGTACTAGATTCTTTGCCTTTTAACCTCCACCAATATCCTTGTCCCCAATCTTCAAAGTTCTATTTTTTTGCTTACACAGAACGTTTTAGCCACCATTTCATCTGATACAAGCTCCAGAAAATACTTAGAAAACCTCATAGTCTTAACTAAATGCAGCAATCATGAAAACATTCTAAGAAAATCAGCTCTTTTCCTTAAATATATTCATAAATTACTCCCTTCTCTTTTCTAGGACATAAGAAAATATATTTTATTATTTTATCTCCCAAGATAATGTGATTTACTAAACTATTTAAGGAAGATTACAGATAGAACAATTTCATCACATAGCTTCTCTTCCAAAGATTCTGGTAGAATAGATCCTGTAAAACAGATGAATAAAGTGGCAAAAACACTTCAGAAACAAAAGCCTTGGTGTGAGAATAGGATGTAGTCATACATTGTACAAGCATTTTACAAATATAAAACAAAAGCAACTTAAATGACATAAAAAACAACACAAAACAAAAATCTAAGAGGAGAAAGAGAGCCAGAGTGGCCCAGAAAGAAAAATACAGCTCAGTGGGAAAATATCCAATTATAGATAACAGCCTCATTTTTTATTCTTAGTGTAAATTCCAATCTCATGTTTGGACCAAACTTTTGGGAGTGGGTTTGATCCCTCTCCTTGGAACTAGAGCTACTTGCAGATCCATTTTTTAAAAATTGTGTATTCTAAGGGCCATGAGTTTTCAATGAACTTTTGCAAATATTTCATATCTAAAGCACATAGTCATTTTTTAGGATTGGAGTTTGGGAATATTTCTGAATATATCTGTATGGAATTTTCTTTACATGGTAGTCTTATTAAACTAAATAGAAAAGGACTTTTCCACTTAATTTAGATGTGTGTGTGTGGAGGAAAAAGAGAGAACATCTCATTAAGAAGTTCTTGAAGGGTTTCCCTGGTGGCGCAGTGGTTGAGAATCCGCCTGCCAATGAAGGGGACACGGGTTCGAGCCCTGGTCTGGGAAGATCCCACATGCCACGGAGCAACTAGGCCCGTGAGCCACAACTACTGAGCCTGCGCATCTGGAGCCTGTGCTCCGCAACAAGAGAGGCCATGAGAGTGAGAGGCCCGCGCACCGCGATGAAGAGTGGCCCCCGCTTGCCGCAACTAGAGAAAGCCCTCGCACAGAAACGAAGACCCAACGCAGCCAAAAATAAATAAATTAATTAATTAAGAATGGAGAAAAAAAAAAAAGAAGTTCTTGAAGACATGCAGGAGCTTGTGATCTTCTATTAAACCTTTGCTGTGTATTACTTAGTTTCTTCAAAAATGCAGAAGATGAGATAGAAAATTTATCCCCATATCCAGTCCTTTCTAAGCATAATAGGAACACTAAGCTTCTCCATAATTCATTAAAGCAAGACTCAGTTTAAATATCTGTATATTGTACTTTCTGAAACATCTGGTAGCACAATAATTATACGGGCTTGTGAGTTATAATAACTCCTTTCATTTTTGCACTAATATTGTCATGCTTATTCTACTCAAGGAATAGCTCAACAAGCATTTTAAAATAATTTTTCAAAGAGAAATAATTAATTCATCATAGGTAAACAAATTTAGAGAAGCAGCATCATTTCAAGAAATACACCATCAAAGTGTACTTTGAATAGAGCTCCAACTATTCTTTAATACAAACATGATTTAACTGAAGAAAGAAAACATTGCTGTATTTTGTGTCACTGAAGTGGTTTCTCACCAGCTGTCATGCACCACAAGCTATGGTGTGTAGAATTGGAGTTTTGAAAGGTGAGTTAGACTCGGCAGACAAAAATGTCAGATTGTATAACGGCACAGGTATGGGAAGCACGATTCACAGATGGATGGTTTTGCGCTGGTCCATCCACATCCTATCACCAAATACGTCTTTGTAGAAGTCAGCCAAGATCGTGGGAGGGAGGGGGGGATGTCAGTGACCTCAGAACAGAGTGAAGCAAATTGGCCACACCACGTGATGGAACAATAACCTTGACCTTATCACATGGTTACAACAAATTGAGTTAGCCAGCCTCCACCGTTTTGGTAAATCCTGACAGACTCACAGTCATCTATGATTATTTAGCAACTGCACACTCTGTGTTATCACCCACCAACCTCACAGAGTCTGGGGTTAGTAACACTGTACAGACGGGATAATTCGAAATACCTTCCTTCCTGCTCAGTATCAAGAATATGAAACATAAAGCAGATGGTTAAAAGCATTGCCTACTCCCACAGTTGGTCAATGTTATTACAGAAAAAATTTAATGTTAGGTTATATTCTTATTCACATTCCTTATTGTTTTAAAGTATATCATATGTTGATAATCCTTGATAATGGAAGTAACAAAGAATCAAAGAAAAATTTGTCCAGAGGAAGCACTCCTGATCTATGAAAATATTCACAAGTGGTGGATGCAAGATGGCATTGTTGAATCTTCATAGGTGGTCAGAGAGCTGTGTAAGTTTCCTGGGCACAGAGGCTATGTCCTGCAGTCACGGCAGCAGGAGGATAAAGTTCCTCAAAGACTATTAGACTCTTCAAGGTCAAGGTGAGTGAGTTCAGCCAAGCTGCTAGCAAAGTGGAGATGGTGGAATGGACTGGAGTCTGGAAGAGGACCAAAGGAAACAATAATTTGCTTGTCCTGATAATTATCCCCAGCCCAACCCCAACTTTCTAGGGGAAAAAAAGGAAAAACAAGAAAAAGAAAAAGGCAGAGAAGCAAGGACTGAAAAACAATTTGCACAGTTTTGCTTAATGTCGTGGAGCTTGGGACTGAGGGTCCCAGTACGGCCAAATCCCACCTCCTTCTGGATCAATCACACACAGTAAAGGTAGACCAATCCCTCTACTGTGCATCACTGTAGGTGTGGAAGAACTGAGGTTGGCCCAAGCAGAGGGGAGCTCATGCCTATTAAAGAACAGTGTGGTTCTAGTTCAACATGATGTTTGGTGAAGTACAATCACTTCCTCATTTTATCCAACAGATAGAGAAAAGACCTCACATCCTCTGGAAACAAGCAAGCCAATTAAAACTGTTAAAACAATGAGACTATTTCATATTCCAGTGCCCTTCCACATATAATGTTCCACACGTCATAAAAAATCATAAGACATACAAAGTAATATGAGGCTTACAAACAAGAGAAAATAAGTAACACAACGGTTTGCTGGGTCCAGAAATGGAGCTAGCAAACAGGACTTTAAAAAACCATGGTAAGGGCGTGGAGAAAAGGGAACCCTCTTGCACTGTTGGTGGGAATGTAAATTGGTGCAGCCACTATGGAAAACAGCATGGAGGTTCCTTAAAAAACTGAAAATAGAACTACCTTATGATCCTGCAATCCCACTCCTAGGCATATATCTGGAAGAAAACATTAATTCAAGAAGATACATGCACCCCAGTGTTCATAGCAGCACTATTTACAATAGCCAGGACATGGAAGCAACCTAAATGTCCTTTGACAGAGGAACAGATACAGAAGATGTGGTACATATATGCAATGGAATGCTACTCAGCCATAAAAAAAGAATGAAATAATACCACTTGCAGTAACATGGATGGACTTAGAGACTGTCATACTGAGTGAAGTAAGTCAGACAGAGAAAGACAAATATCATATGATATCACTTATATGTGGAATCTAAAAAACTGTAACAAATGAACTTATTTACGAAACATAAACAGACTCACAGATGTAGAAAACAAACTTATGGTTACCAAAGGGGAAAGATGGGGGGGGATGGATAAATTAGGAGGTTGGGATTAACACATACACTCTACTGTATATAAAATATATAATCAGAAAGGACCTGCTGTAGAGCACAGGGACCTATACTCAATATCTTATAATAACCTATAATGGAAGAGAATGTAAAAAAAGAATATATATACATATATATATACAATGGAATCACTTTACTGCATACCTGAAACTAACAAAACATTGTAAATCAACTATATTTCAATAAAAATGTTTAAAAAACATTGTAAATCAAGGATGTATAGGGAAGAAGGAAAGACAGAGTGAACAGATGGGAGGAGAGAGCAGAGAAAGGCAGGTTAGGAAATGGGACCAAACAGAAATTCTAAATCACAAAGTTACAATATCTGAAATAAAAAACATACACTGGGTAGGCTTAACAACAGAATGGAAAAAGCTGAATAAGGATGAATAAATTCGAAAAGAGACCTGGATAGAAACGATCTAGACTGAAGCTCAGAAAAAATCCAGATTGATAAAACCTGACCCAGGTGCCATATGAAGAGGTTTCACATCCATGGTCAGGACGTCAGAAAAGGAGGGAGGGACAGGAGCAGACAGGCATTTGGAGGAAGAGAGGGCAAAAATGTCCCAAATTTGGTGAAAAACAACCTATACATACAAGACACCCAACAAACCCTAGTGGAATATATACAAAGAAATCCACACCTATGCACATCATAACTGTGAGAGATACACAAAAGGAAATCCTAAAAATAACCAGAGAAAAAATCACTTACACCTAAGGGACCAATGGTGACAGTGACAATGTAAGAATCTCTCTAACATATTGAAAGAAAGGGGGAAAAGTCAGCTAAATTGGAATCTATTACCAGTGAAATTATCCTTCAAAAACGAAGGGGGAAAATGTCTGTTAAAAGGGTATCTTACCAAAGAAATTATTCCTCAAGAATAAAGGGACATAAATAATTTTCAAATAATACAAGCTGAGGGGATATTCTGCCAGTAAATTTGTACTATAAGAAATTGTAAAGTTATTTCTTCAGGCAGAAGAGGAATTATAACAGCTGGAAACCTGGATCTTTAGGAAGAAGTCCAGAACTGGTAAATGTATGCATACATATAAAAGATTATTTTTTCTTTTTCTTAATTTTTAAAAAGTAAATCAACTTTAAGATAAAAACTACAGCATTGTATGGAGGGGTTTATTTCATATGTGCTATTAAAATTTATGGAAACTGGGGTAAACATCTTATGTTTTCCAAATTAAAAGGAGCAAGGCTCATAGTCATGAGGCTAATCCTATAAAATAACTTTCTTTGATTATAATTTTCTTTAATATTTTTACACTTTACATCTCCATTAATAATTTTCCTGTGTCTCTTTCTAAAAGAGTAACATGAATGCTATAGAGAATATGGGTGCGTGGAAATGGGTATTAGGATACCTGGAATTATTAATTAAAAATGCGGAAAACTCTGTGTCTGGACTGAGTCCGTGGAGCTCACAGGTAATAAAGAGCTCCAAGGGATGAAGGTTCACTTGGCAAGACACTCCACAAGGAGAGTCTACACCCCGCCCCGCTTGTCATCGCGGATTCTCAGAAACGAGAGCTGAGGGGGTGGGTACGGGTTGAGTGGACCTCGTAGCTTGGGGTGGAGTTTTCTATTTTGTGCCTTTTATGCACTGGGATCCAAAACTGTATTCCCACTTTCCCAACGGGTAAATATTTTTCTTTCTGGGTCCTAAGGAGTTGACATAACCAAGTGTTGAGGCTGAATTACATCTAAGCATGGTTTGTTCTTGTTTTAATTTAATGTGGTGTCTACATTGCAGACCCTGCTGCGTTAGCGGGTATTTTTGAGGCTTCTCTGGCATTTTGTCAATACTTTGGGGAGGGATTAGGGAAGAGAGAGCACTATGGACTGAATGTTTGTGTCCCCCAAGTTCATGTGTTGAAGTTCTAATCCCCAACAAGAAGATATTTGGAAGCGGGGTCTCTGGGAAGTGATGAGGGTTGGATGAGGCCATGAGGGTGGAGACCCCGTGATGAGATTTCTGATTTAACAGGAGAGAATGTGAGCACGGCCACTGCAAACCAGGAGGAGGGTTCTCAGCAGACACCACGGCTGCTGGTGCAGACCTGGGGGGTCCAGCCTCCAGAATTATGAGAAATACATGTCTGTTTAAGCCACCCAACTGGTATTTCGTTATAGCAGCCAAAACAGACTAGGACAAAAAGCTAGACCACTCTTCTAAGTTGGACTCATTTAAAATGACTCATTTACCATTTCTAATTTGCAAAGTAATTTGTGCTCATTTTAGGATTTGAAAAATGTATAGAAAAAATCAAAAACACCTTCATGCTATCACACTGGCAAAATTCTCAACAATGTATTGGGGTTACAAGTATGAATGTTAATATGTATGTGTGTGTATATATACATACACAATTATATCACACTACATATAGAGTTAATATATGTTTTATGTAAAGTATATCATCAATATTTACCATTTAATTAATTTTATTCAAAATACAATTTATATGTGGATCTATGATGATTTTATTTGATTCTTCCTTATTCTTGGACATTTTCTTACTTTTTCCCATTCTGACCCTATTATTTAATATAGTCATGAACACTGTGATATTTAAAATATTAAATCTGTCACATTTATTTTACTTACAATTTTAATATTTTTATTTTATATTGTTGCACATGTATAGCATGTACATGAACAGTTTTTAAAATAAAATAAGAGTCTCTATATACACACTACACAGCTTAAGATACAGGATGTTTTCAGTACTTATGAGACCTACTGCTCACCTCTCTGAACACATCCACTTTCCTCCAATCTCTCCTCCACCCAAGTAACAGTTATCCTAATTTTTACATTAATCATTCCTTCTTTTTAAATGATTTTGCTGCATATATATTTTTCCTAAATAATTTATTTTTCAGCTTTCCTGTGTTTCGAATAATGAATAAATGTATATATATTGTACATATTCTTCTAGAATTTGTTTTTCACTCATTTGGTTTTGATAGTCATCTAAGATGATAAGTGTACCTACAGATTAGAAACTTTCACTGATGTTCAATATTCCTTTTTGCGACTATTCTTTCTTGATATATTATCTGTTGAGGATACTGAGGATATTTCCACTTTTTTGCCCTTGTTGACACAGCTGCTGTGCACATTCTTATAGTGCCTTCCTGGGAACAAGAACAAGAATTCTTCTCAGGTCATGAGATTATTTTCCAAACTGGAGGCTGACCCATTAATAGATCATTAGATCAATGTAAGTGATGGTGAAATATCCTTTTTGTAAAAGAATAAATAAATGTTTTAGAAGAGAGGGAATGGGAAGACAGAGAAGGGGATGAGAGGGGAGGGAAAAGAAAAAAGAAAAATATCAGATTGCATCACAAAAAATAAGAGAAAAAGGTGTTTTGTGATCTTCCATATTGGATATCTGTGTTCCAGCTTATGATATTAAGTGTATTTCTAACTGTGCCTTATATTAAAAAGTGGTTGAAAGGTGCAACTTGAGAGCATGTGTTTTGCAGTGGGACCTCAGGCATCACCAAGAGGTGCTGGATTTTGTTGCACAAGTCGTATCACTGTGTAGCTGTGTCACCTTCACCAGGAGGAGGTGTGGGGAGCTGGCCTTGGATCCTCCACCACCACTTCAAAGTCACGACAAAGAAGCAGGTGACAACAATGACTGTCTTTCACTGGCTTCCATTTGTTTGCAGGTATGAGTTCATCTCCCCAGTTCTTGGTTTCTTCATCTTGTCTTGATTATAAATACTTTTTTTTAAACATCTTTATTGGAGTATAATTGCTTTACAATGGTGTGTTAGTTTCTACTTTACAACAAAGTGAATCAGTTATACATATACATATGTTCCCATATCTCTTTTTAAAGAATCTTCTCGGTTATTCTCATAGGGAAGAGCAAGATGTGAGCTGAAGAGGAGGAACTGCTGTTCACGGCGTGACCTGCAGCTCTGGGGATGACACCTGGTGCAGAGCAGGAGCTCAAGTCCAGGACTTCTCATTGGTAAATGTTCAGTACACGAATATGAGGTTCTGCCCTGGCGATGACGGTGGTCTCTGGTGAACCCATTCTTATCCTTATCTGACTAAGTGATAAAAGTGTATAAAACATGCCAGTGGTGGAGTCATGGCTGGAGGTGCCATGCCTCACTCAGCACCAGCACCAGCACCTTGGGGTTTCTCGTTACCATTTGAAGAGTTTGGGGGACTCATAATATACGGATTCTCTACCAAATGCCAGGTTGCTTTGGATTTCACCATGAAAATTTGGTCTGGATGTAGAAGAGTGGCCAAATTCAGAAACTCATTTACAAATGCACTTTTCAAAAGCATCTTGACTTGGGGAGCAGGAGACTGGTACCCAACCAGCACCAGCGTTTGGAGAGATCAAGTTGGATGTCTTCTGGTGTCAGTCCTGAATGAGCAGGGCAACTCCCTCCTGTCACAACCCACCCTCCCAGGGCTTGGGTTTCTGCAAAGACTAGTCTGCTCTTGGACCTCAACCAAGAGCATGACCCCCAATGCACATGCATTCAGAATGATCCACTCAAATAGATTTTAACAGTACAAAGTCATCCAATTCTTTTTAAAAACTCGATGGTCTCAGCTGCCTAGTTGAAAATATGCTTTATTTGTGTCAAACTAGTGTTTATTATGCATTCTCTTGTGTCCTTGTAAAGGCACCACCAACATGAACCAAGAGAAGTCCCACAAGTGAGGGTGGAAGACTTGCTGAGAGCGAAACCCCCTGGGAGACATGAGCTGGCGGGGCTCCGTTCTCCAGTGCCTGCTTTCATCCAGATGGCAGTTTTTCCTCAATGTAATCCAACATGACACGTCCAATTCCCTTTCTCAACTCCTGAGCTTTTCCAGGGGAAAAATGTGATTCTGCCCTACTTTTAGCAGATTAATGTTCCTGTGCTTTTGCTTTGCTAGTGCATTTGAAAACATATGGACACTTTTGGCCAAAAAGAAGCCATTTCTGATTCATTTGGCTAAAGTGTGAATTTTTCCGAATACAGTAAAAACCCTGTTATGAAATGCTTTCTTCGATCTTAGAATCCATTAGACCATGAATCAAACTTTTTCCTTGGATGCACAGTATGGCATGAGGTTTATTCCTGAGCCCAACTTCTGATCTGTTCTTTGGAGAGGAGCCCTCCACCTGCCCCACTGCCTGGAGAGAATCACTGACCTTTCCCAAGAGGGTCCTGCTCTGTCCTCACTGTGAGGTAAAGTGTGGAGCTCCCCAAAAGAAAGCACATAGGAGACAGTGCTCAGGAGCTGGATAAAGAAACCTGGTGCCCTAACAGCTGTTTAAGAAATGTGGAGGGAAGGTAGGAACGTGTAGGAAGAAGAGGCGAGATGAGACTCCAGGCAAAGTCATCCTGAGTCAGACTGGATGGTCTTTATGGAAGAGAAAAGTAGGGACTTCGTGGGAGAGAAGTAGTAAGGAACAGAGTGACAGCTGGTGATGGCCACCAAACAGGGACTTCACGTTCTGTGTCTGCTGAAGCTGGACAGGCCCCCATGGAATCCAGGGAGAGTGGGATCTCTAAAATGTTAAATTTCCAAAGCACATCAAAAGTGAAGCAAGGCACGTTAACCTTAAAAGGAACTTACAGAGAGTGGAACCATGATACGGGTCAGACTCAGATTGAAATTGTAGGCCTGTCCATCGACAGATGAATGGATAGAGAAGATGTGGTACATATATTCAACGGGATACTACTCAGCCATCAAAAAAGAATGAAATAATGCCATTTGCAGCAACATGGATGGACCTAGAGATTATCATACTAAGTGAAATAAGTCAGACAGAGAAAGACAAATTTCACATGGTATCACTTATATGTGGAATCTAAAAAAAATGATACAAACGAGCTAATTTACAAAACAGAAACAGACTCACAGATGTAGAAAATAAACTTATGGTTACCAAAGGCGATGGGTGGGAGGGATAAATTAGGAGGATGGGATTAACATATACACACTACTATATACAAAATAGATAAACAACAAGGACCTACTGTATAGCACAAGGAACTATATTCAACACTCTGCAATAACTTATACGGGAAAAGAATCTGAAAAGGAAGTGATGTATGAATATGTACAACTAAATCACTTTGCTGCACACCTGAAACTAACACAACATTGTAAATCAACTATACTCCAATATAAAATAAAAAATTTTTTTTAAATGTAGGCCTGTCAACAGTGCAGATCAGTGAAGGTCTTCATACCTACCTCATTACCTCATCCTGGACCCTTTATGCCTCTATATCTGGGTAATTCTAATCCACTTCTCCGATCTCCCTCATCCCTGATTATAGAGACAGTTTCTCTGATGTTCTTGCTGATGGAATTCTGAGAAATAAAGAGCAGCAGACAATCCAAATTGGCGTGGAAACTCAGAGAACACAACTCACTTTGCGTCAAAAGCAGATGGGGACAGACCCTCCGAAGACAAGAGGCCCTGGGAAATCAGGCACCAGCCGTCAACTGGTTGGGGTTTGTAGGAACTTCCTTTGCAGCTAGAGGCAGAGTGATTGGAATTAGGCTCTGTGGCTCTAAGCCAGGCTCCCTGGGCCCTACTGCCCCAGGACGACGTGTCTGTGTTGGCACCTGAGACATATCAGGGTAACTGCCTGAGCAGCTACCCGGCTCTGTGTGTGACCGGTCATGGCCAAGTCCCTCCGTGGTGGGAATGGTCAGTTACCAGAGAGCAGGAACATGCTCGGGGTCAGAGCAGGTCACCAGCTTGTCCCTGACTTTCCGTCCTGTCGGGTGCTGTCCTCTGGAGGCTGGCACGGTGGCCCCCGTGTCCCCAAGTTCGATTTTCTCTTCCCCTCCCAGCCCCACGGTCAGGTTGTCCACGTCGGACTGAACCTTCCCCAGAGGGACTGTGCTTCTCAACCCCAGGTTCTACCAACGAGCACAAATCCTAACACGTCTGCTGCGAAGTCAAGGTACCCTGCTGCCAGCTGGATACCACCTGGGTGTCCCGCATTTCACAACAAAGCATCCTCTGTAGGTGGGGCCATCTTCCAGGCATCCCAGGGCCAGGGGTTTATGCTGAGTCTGTCTCTGGTCACCGCCACTCAGTGGTGGGCTGGTCCTCAGTTTGGCCGCTCTGGGTGACACACACCATCCGGCTTCTCAAAGGAAGCGACCAGAGGGCAGCCCAAGCTCTCGAGCGTGCATCCAGCCTGGGACGTAGAGCTGGGAGCGTCGGATGCCCAGGGGCTGGTGGCCCTGTGACCTCTGCTGTGAGCGGGAGCCGGGGCAGCCGGAGAGGATGGTCAGATGCACAGGGCATCCTGCACGGGGCGGCCAGTGGGGTGCCAGCGCCCAGGTGAGGAGAGGAGGGCACCCCTGAGGGCCTGGCTGGGTGGGTGCGTGAGGCGGGTGAGGAGCACATCCAGGTGTCCACGTGGGGAGACAGCTCAACACCTGATGTCAGGACCACCGCAGCGTATGGACAGAGGCCCAAAGAGGGTCCAGCTAGTCTGGGGTGAAGGAGGTAAAGCCATATGAGGAGGGCTCGCCCCCTTGCGGCCCCACTGTCCCTGAGGCCTCCGGCTGCATCTCCTTCAGCGTCTTTGGCTCCAGAGCCCGGCCTCACTGAGGAAAGTCTCATCTGAATCATGGTGTCTCACGCCTGAAACTAACACGATATTCGAAGTCAATGATGCCGCAATAAAAAGGAGGACACTTGTCACCTCGATCTTGGCTTCTCAACACCACCCTTCAAGAAGAAGAGTCTGGGCTTCCTGGAGAGAAGGTGGATTCAAGGTGAGGAAGGGAAGGGGTGAGATGAGTCTGGACCATCTCGAGGGGCCATAAAGGCAGACAAGGGCCCAGAGGGGATGGAGGAGCCGGGAGACAGGCCCGGGGTCCAGCTCAGGCCAAGACACCACCTCCAGCCAATTAAAAAGAAAGTCACAAAGTATGTGTGTCTAAAGCTCATAAAAGAGAGAAGTAAAACCAGTGATTCACTGGGGTAATTAGCAAACATTTATTGTGCACACAGCAAAAAGCCAGTTTGCAGCCTGGGGGCCCTCAAACCAAAACACGGAGTGAGGGTCAGCCTTGTGTTTTACAAACCCGCTTGGACAGTGTGAAGGCAGTGACTGTTTATTCTTTACAGTGGCTGGCTACAATGTTAAACTTTTCTTAAAGGGAACTGGGTACCGGTGAACTCATATCAACTTCGGATAACTATTAAAGTTTTGCTTAGGATTTTCAAGAAGTGACCCAGGTCGAGTTAACCTTGTCCGTCTTGCAAGATAAGTGAGAGTTCGCTTTGCTGGTGTGAATAACTGGTTTTGTCTGCTCGGGGGATTTTCAGGTTTGCTCTCCATTTTAATACATGAAACTCTGCTGTTTAAGACCCCGACAGTCAGATAACAGAGGAGGAGCCTCCCACAGACACAGAGAGCACACGAGGCGAACCCTGTCAGTTCCCAAAGCTTCTGCCTGGAGGCAGGGTCCCGCCAGGGCCTGGACGAGTGACCCAGTCCGAGCCCCCAACCTGGCTGGAGCCGTGCAGCTGGGGTTCACGGAGGAAAATGTGGCTGGGTGCAGAGAGCAGAGGGCAGAGTGCAAGGCGAAGATGGCTGCACAGAGACTCCAGGACTCAGAGGTGAAGCCTGGACTCTCTGGCCATTAGTGAGAGCCGACGTCCACAGCCAGGAGGAGGCTGCCTGAAAGATTGCAGGAACGGTCTTTCAGATCACCCAGTGCTGGGGATGGGTCTGTCCCCAGCAGTCAGAGGGCCTGTCCTTGTACATCCCAGGAGCCTTGGGGGCGTGGGCTTCACCTCACCAGGAGGGCAACATAGCTCTGGATCAAAGCCCCCTGGATGCCCTCCTCCAGCAAAGGTTAAAAGCAAGACCCAAAAGGACCCAACTGGTTCCAGAGGAGAGCTCAATAACCCTGTTTTATTACAAGAATATTTGAAGCAAAAAGAATATTGTGGGTTTTTTTTTAATATTTACAAGTAAAATGTATGGTAATATACAAAGGAAGAGTAAAGTTCAAAGTCCTCATACGGTACCTGAAATGGTGTATCAACTAAAGGTGAGCTGCGATAAGTTAAAAGATATATGATATAAACCCCAAACAACCACAGAGTGACACAACAAAGAGCTAAAAATGAAAAAGTAAACAAAGAACAAATGTGACACAGAAAAAGTAAATAGTACGATGGTAGATTTAAGCCCGATCCTGTAAAAAGTCACAGTAAATTGTAAAAAGTCACAGTAAATTAAGTTAAATGATTAAACACACCAATTAAAATACAGAGTTTGTCAGATTAGATAAATTTAAACAGCTAGGTCATCTATCTGCTGCCTATAAGAAACCCACTTTAAACATAATGACACAAAAGATTAAAAATATTTATGCCATGTTGACATTAGTCAAAAGAAGCCTGGAGCAGCTGTGTTAATATCACAAGGAGATTTCAGAGCATAGTGCATTCAGGGATGGAAAGCAGGTCTCCTAATAATAAAGTTGTCAATTTAACAACACGACGAACTGGGTACTGGTGGCCTTACTGATGAATTCTACCAAACATTTAGGAAACAATATCAACTTTATACAAATTCTTCCTGAAACTTAAGAGGAGGCAATACCCTCCCCATTCATTCATTGAGGCCAGAGTTGCTTTGATATGAAGACCATTACAATAAAAGAACTTACAGACCAGCACTCTTCATCTGAATAAATGCAAAATGCCTGAATACAATTTTAACAATATAAAAAAAAACAATGTTATCATGATAAAGTGAAGTTTAGCCCAGGAATACAAGGTTGTTTTAACATGGGTCGATGTAATTCACCTTAGTAATAAAATAAATTAAATTAAATTAAATTAAACTTTAAAAGGAAAATAAAAGAAAATAATATATATGATTATCTCAATAGATGCAGAGAAAGCATTTGAAAATATCTAACATTCATTCTAATAAACACTCTCAAAAAACTGGGAGTGGAAGAGGACTTTCTCTACTTGACAAAGGGCATCTACATAAAATCTGACATAATGCTTATGATGAAAGACTGAACACTTCCCCTGAGGTTCAGAAAAATGGCAAGGACATCAACTCATATCACTTTTATTCAACATTGGACTGAAAGTTCTAGCTAGTAAATTAAGGTAAGAAAAGAAATAAATGGCATCCAGACTGGAAAGGAAAAAGCAAAATTGTCTTTATTTGCAGACGAGATATTATCTATGTAGGAAATCCTATGGAATCCACAAAAATGTTACTATAATAAATGAGCATAAAGAGATCGAAGGATACAAGATAAATATATAAAAATAATTATAATCTATATATCAGCAACGGACAATCAGAAACTGAAATTGAACATACAGTGTAATTTAGAATAGCATCATCAGTATAAGATACTTAGGGATAAATCTGTAAACAGATATACAGGACGTGTACACTTAAAATTGTAAAAAACATGGCTGAGAGAAATTAGAGAACGAATAAATGAAAAGTCATATCATGTTCATGGTGCTGAAGACTCAATAGTGTTAAATTCTTCCCAAATTAATCTACAGAATCAATGTAATTTTGATCAAAATCCCAGAAGGCTTTTATTTACTTATTTTTTAGAAACTGAAAACCTTATTTTCAAGTTTGAGAATGAAAAGCATCTAAATTGGCCAAAAAACATTAAAGAAGAAGAACACAACTGGAAGATTCACATGACTTAATTTAAAGTTTACTATGAAGATACAGTAAACAAAACTGTGATGTTGACATGGTTTATACACATAGAATTGCAGTCCAGAAATAGATCCACATATTTATGACCCACTGATTTTCAAGAAGGATGCAAAGATAATTCAGTGGAGGGAAAAAATAGCCTTTCAACAAATGGTGCTGGAACAATTGGATATCTTATGTGAAAATTAATTTCTATCCATGTCTCATACTATGTTAAAAAAAAAAAAAACCTCAAAATAGATCATAGACTTAATGTAGAATATAAAGAATATAAATTCTAGTAGAAATCATTGGAGAAAATCTTTGTGACCTTGAGTTGGACATAGATATTTAAAGTTGGACAGCAAATGTGTGATCCATAAAAGAAGAGAAATTGATAAGCTGGGCACCGTCAAAATGAAGAGCAAGAGCTTGTCAAAAGCCACCACCATTGAGACGGTGAAAAGACAAGCCACGGACTGGGAGGAAACATCCACAAATCACTATCTGAGAAAAGGCTCATATTTTAAATGTATAAGGACTCCCCAGACTCAGTAATAAGAAAACAAACAACCAATTGAAAAATGGCCAAAAGACTTGAACAGACATATCACCAACGGAGATATCTGGATGGAAAATAAACAAACGAAAGAAGCCCAATGTCATTAGCCATTAAGGAAATGCAAACTCCAGCCCCAGAGAGGGGCTCTCCCATCCCTGTCAGCGCACAGGAAGATGACTGACCAGGGCTGGGCTTCAGCATGACAGTCAGGGCCTAGCTAAAGACTGAGGGTGGGGCATTTCCTGTTAAATATCGACAAACCTGAGACCCCAAGCCTCTCCATAAAGCCTCAAGGATGGGAAGAGAAGGGCCCCCTTCTCTGCTGTGTGCCCTGCACTCCTGGTGGGGGCGCCCTTTTATTTTTATTTTTAGGTAATAAAACATCCATGTTTCATTTTCAAAATAACTTTTCAGCTACAAGCCCAAAAGCATCACGTTGTAACAACCTCGAGTGAGGAAGCTGCCTAAATTGACGGATTTTAAAAGCCTTGAAACCATTGGTGTCTGGGAGGTGCAGAGACAAAGGAGGCCACTCCATTAACAGCCACAGAGGATGGCTGGCCTTTGCATCCGCAGCCTCGCGAAGCAGGAGAGACGCAATCGTGCTCTACAGCTCAGCTGAATGACACAGAGACCACGTGTGCTCACCGTTTCTCTCAGAGGTTGCAGGTTAAGTTATTTAAAAATCTCCTTCTCTTGAACTGTCTTTCTCTCAAAGAAAAGAATCCCCGGGATCTACTTCACGTGGCATTTATGGAGGACCTACAGCAAGCCAAGCCTGGGACTGGGAATTTACCATATTAATTAATCATTATAACAAGCTGGGAAGTTCTAAATTTTTGCCTGAATTTCATAAATGAGGAGTCTGAGGGTCAGAGGACTACAGTAATTTATCCAAGATTCCAGAGTGAATCCAATATAAAACCAGTACTTTCTGACATACATCGTGACTCTCTCCACGTGCCTTGGATTCTATATTTAGACTGAGTGGAAAGAGGTCTGGGAAATGCATTAGCCCATCTGGAGGTGAATTTGATACTTTCTCATTTGTCTCAGGGAGTAAGGTGAATGGAATGAGAAGTGGGGCTTCAGGGGAGGGGGGGAAACCAGAAAACTCTTGGCCTCAACCCCTTCCCCTCTTTCCTTTTTCTCCCCGTCTCTTTCTGGAAAGTTTGTTTTCCTCCCAATAAAACTGGAATTCATCACTGTTCATGTATTTAAATATTTTAGTTTGTCTCTCAAAATAAAACTTGGTTCCCACGTATGTACTTAATGGGTATCATCATGTGTCCTCTTCAAAATACTCTGTGGCCATACTCTATTATGCATGGTCAGGAATTGATTTTCCTAATAAATGCTTCAAAATTTTTTTTCCATCATGAAATGTAGTGTAAATCAGTGTCTCTTCATCCTGATTTTATTTCCCCTTGGGCAAGGAATTTTCACTTCTAACAGTTGAGCTTTTCAAAGAAACTTTTTAATGGACAGATTCTTTTCAAATGTGTATTATTTTTTCTGATAATAGTAACTTGAAACTTTTCCTAAAAAGTATTTCAAAAGTTTCATGAACTCAAGGAAACACTTAGGGAAAATGCAGAGCTTTGAAAAAAATTAAAAAAAAAATCAGTCCAATTAAGAGAAATGAAGTTGATACAGGAGACAACTTGGGCGAAACTTGAGGATGTTATAAGTGAGAGAAGCCAGATACAAAAGACCATATATTGTAAGATTACATTTATATGAAATGTGGCTGCTGAGGGCTGGGGGGATGGATGTGGGAGGGGACAGAGAGTATCAGCTTCTTTTAGAATAAAAAAAGTCCCAAAGTTATATTATGGTTATGGTTGCACAAACTTAGAATATACTAAAAACAGTAATTTGTATGGTATGTACATTATATCTCAATATTACTGTTAAAATATTCAGTTACAGAAAAGATCAGTCCATGTAACTTCAGGAGTTTTGGATTGACTGGAATTTCATGAATGAAATCTAATAAGTAAGATCCATTTGATACATTTTCATGGATATTTGGGTTTTATATGAGTTTGAGTTAATTTTCTGATGTTTTCCGCATTTTTATCAAATCTTCAATAGGTATTAATTCTAGTTCTTAAACTTAATGTGTGACCTTGAGCAAGTTAAGTAACCTTTCAAAGCCTTATATTCTTCACCCCTCTCCATCACACACGTATGCCAATGTACACACACTCACTACCAATACATACATCTTTCTGGGAAAGACTTTTCAGAAAGATAGAAAAGAGAAAAATACTGTTTTTACATACAACTCCATAAGGAGTGTATGAGGCATGTACACACATGTATGCTATGAAAACTAACCAATACAAGGAAACAACAAAAATGTATGTTGTAGCTTCTTAAGAATCTTCAGGCCTTAAGGTTTCTCCAGGGATGTTCAGAGCACCCAGAACCCCACACTGATTCTCCTCAGTAAAGGTAGGATCTTGGAAGAGCCAAAACACTAATAGAAGAAAGAGAAATAAAGGGAGAGCCAACCCATGCCACAAAAATCACCCAAATTAATGTCTTTGCGAGAATTAAGTGTTGATTATCAACTCCACACAAGCCCACAGGTTTGTTGAGTAAGGAAAGCTGAGTTTATAAGATTTACTAATAAATAAGGAGAAATATCACTTGGCAGAGTCTTAGTTTACTATGTCAGAAGTGGAAGGAAAGTGTAGGTTTGAGTGATTGGGATTGGGTAGTTAATGACGAGGTAATTTAGGGTTGGTGACACAAGGAAGCAAGTTTTGAGGTGAGTCTTCATACTTGCTGTTTGACAAATGAACTTTTTGCTCAGATTAGCAATATACTGTCCTGATAGAGAGACTTTTGCTTGTATTATCGAATTGTTTCTATTGATAAATTGGTTTACAGAAATTCCTTGAAGCAATCTTAAAGTTGCATCTAAAGTGGCACTTCATGATGAGCACAGTTACCTGGGAAACCAACTGATGTGTTACGAGACACTGGTACCGAAAGAGTCTGGATGGCACCCAAAGGAAGTGAGAAAAAACCCCGAGAGCTGTTTTGATGGTGTGAATCAGTTAAATTATGAGAATGTTAAAATGAGAAATCAGACTCATAACAAGAGTGATTAGGGACGAAAACGTCATACTACAGACAGGAAGGAATATCATAGGCACAATAGTTGAGAGAGACAAGTGTCTGTTAACAGTACAGAAGCTTACACACACAAAAAGTAATGAAAACTCTCAGGAAAATAGAGAATAAAAGTATACACACTGAAGCATGGCCATCTCTAGATCCAGCCATCTGGAAAATATTTAGTGGCTCTTGGCTGGAAACTACTCACTTTTTTCAATTCTGTTCTTCATCTGAAGGTCTTGGGATAAGTTGTCTTCACCCCACAATCATCTGTCCTGGTACATTGCTGACAACTCTTGCTGTAAAATTTCCTGATGGGAAGGAGGACCAGGTGATTCAGGGTAAGACCTTATGGCTTTTTTTTTTTTTTTTTTGGCTGTGTTGGGTCTTTGTTTCTGTGCGAGGGCTTTCTCTAGTTGCGGCGAGCGGGGGCCACTCTTCATCGCGGTGCGCGGGCCTCTCACTATCGTGGCCTCTCTTGTTGCGGAGCGCAGGCTCAGTAATTGTGGCTCACGGGCCTAGTTGCTCCGCGGCATGTGGGATCTTCCCAGACCAGGGCTCAAACCCGTGTCCCCTGCATTAGCAGCAGATTCTCAACCACTGCGCCACCAGGGAAGCCCGACCTTATGGCTTTTCACCTGGGAGACCTAACTCCAGGGACCTCTACTCTGGAGTTGAATTGTAGTCATAAGCAATGGATACGGTCCCTTCCAACATGATTCCAAGGCCTGTCCTTTTCTTTCATTCTTAGAAAAGACAAAATCTCCAGGTTCCAGGTCCAGTAGAAGCTTCTTTGGAGCATAAGGAGAAAAGGCAGCTTCTACCCATCAGCTATGAAACTGAGTATAATGCATGAATCTTTTGAAGTAACTTACTTTATCTGCCTGAAGTAAGGGAAAGTTGAAAATTGGGGGAATAAACACCTCATGTTACTGAAACGCGTGTCAGGGTTTATGGCTGCTAGAAAGTGTGAACTCATGGTCATGAGTGTGAACAGCCTTCATGGAGGAACCTTAGGAGTTCCAGACATTGTGGGTGGTGTGAGCTATACAGCACCATTGGACACCTCTGTCCAGGGAACGTGGTAACGTGTCTGTGTAAGTGGCAGTTCTCACTCAGAGCTCTCTGTGACAATCCTGGCAACAATGGGGAGATTGATTTGTTTTCTACGTTGGGAATCTACATAATTGCATTGATTTATGTATTTTCTTTTTCTACTGTCCAGGCCACAGACAAGTGAAAGTTCCAATTAGTTCTGAGAAAAACCAAACAATGACCAGGACACAGTCAAAACTCATCATACAGCGTAATTACATGGAATCCAGGAAGGAACCCTGAGGCTTAGGCTCCTGAATGTGTTTCCCATTTTTCAGTTTCACTAGCAATAAACACTTGATCAATAGAGATGTTTTGGCATTGCATTCAGCAAATTTCTCACCCATATTGACTGAGTCAAGCGGCCAATCTATTTTTGCTATAATAGGTAATTTCATGAAAAAAAAAGTTGCCAAGGTTTTATTTGAGGAACTCTGGCTCCACCAAGTGGCTGGCCTGACAGCCCCTCAAATTGTCCTGTAATTTGCTACCAGATTCTTCTCCATATCTTCTCTTCTAATCTGGAGTCAAGCTGTTGAGTTCTGTTATCATTTGTAATGCAGTTAGATTCATTTGTCTTGGTCTGCATTCTGTCTTGGGATCCCCTTAAATCCTGGTTGATTGTTTTTTCTACTTTGCACACAATAAATTTTACTTTGGCTTCTCTATGCCTGTTGGCATTTCTCTGGAATTGGACAAATACATAGAGTCATGTGTAACCATACAGAATTCCATCACTCTAATCATTTGACTGTGTGGCCTGTTTGTACTGAATCCCTTCCCAAGCCCCGAGAAACCACTGATTTTCCTTCCATCCCTATATTTTTACCTTTTCCAGGATGTCATATAAGTGGAAAACTATAATATGTAGCTTTGGGGGTCTGGCTTCTTTCACTCACCAAGATGGAGTTGAAATTCATCCATGATCCTTGTGAATCATGTGCTCACTCCTTTTCACTGCTGAGTCATGTTCCCCTGTGAGAACAGACCACAGTTCTTTCATCCATTCTCCTTTAAAGGACAACTTGGCTGTCTCCAACTTGAGGTGTTACAAACCACTTTTTGTGGCAACATAAGTTTTCCATTCACTTAGGTAAGAATCTAGAAGACGGCTTTCTGGACCATATGGTAAGTATATGTTTATCATTCTAAGAAACAGCCAACTGACATCTAAGGTGGCTCTACTATTTTTGCATTGCTGCCAGCAAAGAAGGAACATTCTTGTGGTTCCACATCCATACTGGCATTTGGTATTGTCACTGTAAAAAAAAAAAAAATATAGTAATTTTAGTGATACTTATCGTTGAGAGAGAGAGAGAGAACTCTGGATACAAGTCCTTTATTAGATATGTAATTTGTAAATAGTTTCTCCAAATCTGTGGCTTGTTTTTTTTTTGTTATATTTACAGTGTCTTTTGCAAAGCAAAAGTCTTTAATTTTGACTGAGTCAAATTTAGCAAATGTTTCTTTTATGAGTCGTGCTTGCAGTATTGTATCTATAAACTCACCACCCAAACTAAAGTCATACAGATTTTCCTTGAAGTTTTCCTCTAGAAGTTTAATAGGTTTTCATTTTGCATTTAGGTCTATAACTCATTATGAATTAGTGTTTGTATATGGGCCAAGGTATGGATCAATGTTCTGTTTTTTGGCATATGAATATCCAAGCGTTCCCACGACATTAATTGAAAAGACTGTCTTTCTCGACTGAAATGCCTTTGCACCTTTGCCAAAAGTCACTTGCCAAAGTATGTGTGAGTCTACTTCTGGACTCTTTCTTGTTCCATAGCTTTATTTGTCCATCACAATGCCAATACCACACTGTACTGATTACTGTAGCTAAATAGTAAGTCTTGAAATTGGGTCATAGGAGTTGTACAAATTTGATCCTTTACTTGTTTGTTTTCTCCCCAGAATTGCTGTTGTTATTTGTAGTTCCTTTGCTTCCTATGTGAGGTTTAGATTCAGTTTGGTACCTACAGAACAGACTTGCTGGAATTTGACTGAGATTGCACTGATCAAATGGGTGGGAATTGGAAGAATCAACATCTTTAAAATACTGAATTTTCCTATCCACAAAACAGTCTATTTCTCCATTTACTGAGATCATTTTTACTTCTTTCATCAGTGCTGTATAATTTTCAGCATACAGATGCTTCACTTATTCTGTTATATTCATATCTAAGTATTCCATTTGTTTCAGTGCTATTGTAAACAGAATTTTTAAAATTCAAATTCTAAATGTTCATCATGTACATAGAAATATATTTAACTTTTTCTATAAGTTGTTTAACTTATAGGCATAGATATGTTTGTAATAGTACTGGTTTTAGATGTTTCTTATTTTCTAACACAAGCATTTAATCCTCTAAATTTCCCTCTAACCACAGCTTTAGCTACATTCTGCAAATGTTGATATGTTGTATTTTCTTTTAGACTAAAATATTTTAAATTTAGTGTGAGACTTCTCTTTTGACCCACAGGTTATACAGAAGTGTGCTCTTTAGTTTCCATATATTCAAGTATTTCCCAAATATATTATTTTTTATTTCCCAGTTAATTTTGCTGTGTTCTGAGAATACATTTTTTGTGTTTTCTATTATTTTACCATTTTTATGTCCTAGAATATCATCTATCTTGGTGTACATTTCAACTTGAGAACAATGTATGTTGCTGCTGTTATGTGGAATTATCTATAAATATCAATAAAGTCAAGTTGTTTAATAGTATTTATTTAAAAAACACAGGATAAAAGATTAATGAGCTACTCTTTGGTAAAATTTTCCTAAAGAGGACATAAACAAACATAAATTATACAGACAGAAAGCAATGACAATTGTGAACTTTTATCCTTCAAAAGACATCATTAATGATTATATCAGACTGAGAGAAAACATTTGCAAAACAAATATCTGGCAGAAAGCTTTTGTTTGGAGTATACAAATAGCTTACAATGCAATGGTAACAAAACAAATAATCTGATTCAAAACATGGGCAAAGATTGTAAGCAGCACTTCAATAACAGCATAAAGATTCACAACTGGCGAAGATGCAAATGAAAAGATCCCCAACAGAATTTGTCATTAGAAAAAAGCAGATTAAATCCACAGAGAGAAACCCTTACTCATCAGCCTGAATGCCTAATGTTTAAAGGTGTGACCATATCAAGTGTTGGCAAGGATGGATAGGAACTTGAACCCTTATACATTCCTAGAAGAAGAGTAAAACCATTTTGGAAAACTTTTAGGCAAATTCATAAAATATTAAAACTACACCTGTCATATGACCCAGTCATTTTACTCCTAGAATTAATACATTTGAAACACAAATTTTTGCAGATAAATGCTCAAAGCACCTATCATTTGTAACAACCAAAACTTGGAAATAATCTAAACATCCATCAACAAGTGATGGACAAGCAAATTGTGCTGTGCTCGTGAAACAGAACCCCACCCAGCTGTGGAAAGGAACACGCATCTGGTCCATGACCTGGATGAAGGAATCCAGCCTGTCACGTGGAGTAAAGGAAGCAAAGTAAGAAAGAGTGTATGCCATACGACCCCGTCTGCACGAGGCTTTTGAAGATGGAAGCTGCCCTACAACGACAGCAATCCCATCACCAGTTGCCTGGAACAGAGATCCTGGGAGCTGGCCTCCGGAACACGAGGACCTCAGGGCCAAATGGACATCTTGACGACAGTGATATCCTCGTGGGTGTACACATGTATCAACACTTAACAAAGCAGCGCTTTGAATATGTGCAACTTATTGTACAAAATTTTACCTCACTAAAGCTGTAAGGACATAAGATGAAATAAAGACATTTGAGTCAAACAAAAGCTGATAAATGTCCTGTCATGAAACTACTTTAGGAAGAAATAGTAAAGGAAATTCTGCAAGTTGGGAAAAAAACCCACAAAATGATCCTAGAGGTAAGCACAGATATTCGGGAAGAAGTGAAGAATGCCAAAAAGTGTAAATGTAAACAAGTATTAACTGTTTAAAACAACTATAATAATGTAGTGTGAGCTTTATAAGGTTTGTATAAGTAAAATCTTATAAGAGCAGTAAATTCAGTTAACTTTTGGAAACTTCTTGCATTTTCAAGGAAATATTAAAAGCACTCATTTAAAAATTAATTACTCAAGAATGCATATTGTAATCTCTAGGGTAACTGCTAAAATAATATTAACTAAAAATAATAAGAGCGAAAAATCAATTGATGAAAATAATTGCTTTATCTGAAATAAAACAAGAAAGTTGGAACAAAGAAAAACAGATGAGAGGAGTAAAATCATATTGTAAAATGGTAGACTTAAACACAATTATATCAGTAGCAATATTAAATATGAAAACTGAACAATCCAATTAAAATCCAAAGATTCTCTGTATCCAAATAAAGAAAAAAACAAGTACCCAACAATATGTAGTTTGCAGGAGGCTCATTTTAAATAAAAGGATGCAGAGAGGTTGAAAATGAATGCAAAGTGGGAGCCATAAAAACATCCTCCAAGAGGCAGCTGGTGTAGCTGCATCAGTATGAGAGAGCTGATCTTAATAAATGCAAGATAATACTAAATATTACTGAAGATAAAGGGGACATTTCATAAAGAAAACAGGAAGATAGAAAACTCATAATTTCATGCGCACCTAAATAAGATGGTTAAACAAGGATAAGAGAAAAACTTGACATTGCTAAATGGAGAAAGGAAATATCCACAAGCATAGTTGAAGATTTTAATGAATCTCCACCAGAGGCTCATAGAATGAACAGATCACAAAAAAAGTGTGAAAATAGATTTAAAGGACATAATTGAATTTTCTTAATTGACATGTATAGAACAATAGACCCAGCATTGCAGTATAAACTCTTTTTTTCAGATGATCAAGAAACATACATTAAAACTGACAGGGCCATAAAGCATGTCTCAACAGATTAAAAATAAATAAATAAGTAAATAAAATTATACGAAGTATGTTTTCCCGCACAAAGCAATCTCACTATAACCCAACAACAGAACGATAACTAAAATAATTGCACATCACACTTCTATGCTATTTAGGAGTAAAAGAAGTATAATGGAAATTAGAAAATATTTTTAATTGAAAGATAAAAAAATATGGCATATCAAAACTTGTGGGATGCAGGTAAGAAGTGTTCAGAGAAAGTGTTATACCTTTTAGTGCATGTATTTAACAGGAAGAAAAATTTGTAATAAAAAAGCTAAGCGTCCACCCCTAGAAGCTAGAAAAAGAATGGCAAATTAAACCCAAAGACAGAAAGAAGGAAATTATAAGCTAAGATGAGAAATTAAGAATCTTTTGCATGAGCAGATATGAGTTTGATTTTCCAAAGTCAAACTTTTTCTAATTGAAGATCAACCAAACTGTTTGTTCATTCACAGGCTTGTATGTTCCAAGTATTGGTTAAGCTCTGCACAGAATACAAAGTGCCCCGTCAGCTGGAGAGTTACAATGAGCACATTACCAATTCAAGAAATCACAGGAGAATAACAATTTCAGGGATAAAATCTGAAGGCTCACAATAAACCCAGGAGCCATACTGCATGTCCTCTGACATTCCAGAGAGGATCCCTGTGATGAAGGGCAGGGCTGGGGCGCAGGTGGTCGGGCCCAGCATCCTCTGTGCTGAGAGCAGGTGGCCTCCTGGGCTCCCAGGTGTGACACCTCTATTCCACTCCGCAAGCTGGCTCCTTGCCGCTTTCATCTGGCCTTCCGGCCACAACTGCCTCCATGCCGGGTGGGGAAGATAAACATCATTGCTGCCACTTTAAAGAGGAAGAGTCACAGATGCAGACAGGTGTGGTGAATGGTGGTCAGAAGTCAGGGGTCAGGACTTAGGATGCATTTCTTGCCCTGTCCTTCTCGTCACAGCGGCCACCACAGGGGTAAGCACTTAGGGCTCGGAAGAGGTCAGGAGGCCATGGGCCAGAGAGCGTTTACGGGGGATGTGGAGGATGTGGGCTGGGGCTGGACCGGGCAGTGGAGGGGGTGTCGAGGAAGCGGGTATGGGGCAGCACCACCCAGAAGCCCCTCATATGGATGCACGAAGGACAGAAACCCGGGCAGTGGCTCCTTTGTCACATCTGACCTCCCAAGACATGCACAGAAATTGTTTTTGTTTTTGTTTATAAAACTTACTAATTAGGTAAAACTCTCAGGTTTAGTTGTCACACACTTTTCAGCACCAAGTGCATCCTTCGTGACAACCCGGCCCAAATGTGTCCTGTTATCCGAGAGGGACGTGACAGAAGCCTGCATATCCTGGGGTGACAGATCCGCACACCCTCTCCGTGGAGGGGAGGGTGGGAGGCTTGGGCAGCAGACCCCGCAGGCTCGACCCAGGGCCTCCAGGGCCTTTTACAGTGTGTATTTTAACGTCCAGCAGAGGTAACCTGTGCCCACAGAGAAACATCAATCTTGCTTTAACGCGGCAGCGGGTCCTTTCTTATTCCAGACGTAGTCTCCCCGGGACACCATGCCAGGCACAGTAACAATAAGTAACCGAGCTCCAGCCCTGTTGTGAAATGCAAATCCTAGATTTTAAAATGTTTTTCAACATAAAGTCATGGGAATAGAAGTTCAAACACCAAAACAGAGTTATATAAGAGGAATAATAAATTAAAGATGTCCAAAGGCAGTTGCGGCAGGAAACCAGCACACCCACAGGCCCACGTGGCTCTCTAGCCCGTGTGGCCACGTAAGCAAGGCCACCGCCACTGTTTATTTAGAATTTATACCATGCATAGCTCCCCTGCCTCGCAAAGCTCTGCTTAGGCATTTTGACAAGAGTTTAGAAACGCAGAGAGAATTAACCATTGTAGTTCATTTTTTCATAACTGGCTCAGCAAACAAAAGAAAAACACTGCAAGTATTCTGCTGCTGACGCTACAGTAATTATTAGGGAAATTATATAATGCTCACAGTCGTAGCAGTTTTCATGACTCAGGGAGGTAATACCATGAAAGCAATTCGTGGACGTCCTGCCAAAGAATACGTACAAATTTGTACCTCCTCTTGTGCTCCAAGATGTAAAACTTAATGGATGCTTTGCAGTGATGACATACTTTGGTTTTATGTTTTATAAAATTCTCAAGTAGCAGTGAAGTAAGTTTTTCCAATCCCTGCCCAGATACTATGGGCTGTTTGACCTTGGGCAATTCTCTTCTCCTCTCAAAGCCTCTGTTTACTCATTTTTAAAAAGAAATAATAATAGTGCCTGCCTCATAGGAATGTCATGAATATTTATAGAAGTAATACATTGAAAACCATCTGAGTACGGGGCTTTCTAGTGAGATCTGTATTGATTCATCTTTCTTACAGGTTACAATACCATGTGTGGTCAGCTTTCTTTTTCAGTCACTTTTGTTATGTTTCTCCATGTAAAATAAACCGGGATACAGGGAATGAAGAGTGCTGAGGTAGGACGTGAATATTGCAACTTAAAATAAAAAGATCAAGACTTGGGAGTGAAGGAAATCCTTGGTCATCTTATTTAGAAAGTCTGGGGAGTGGCATGCAGATACTGGACAGTCCAGATGGAAGGAATAGCAAATTCAAGGCTTTGGGACAAGAGCATGTTTGTTGTTAAAGTATCAGAAAGGAGGACCACATGGGTAGGGCAAAAAAGAACAAGGGGCGGGGCATCGTGGGAAAAGAGGTAACTAGCCAAAAAAAGAGACTGTATGTTCAAAAAAGGTGGTGGGTTTAAGGGAAAGCATTCTACCCCTGGGCATGAAGGGGGAACAGAAGACACAGTCACAACCCCATGAGACCACGGCTTCTGGTGACTCAGTGGACCCGACCTGTGGTCAGGGGTGGAGCAGCCCTACCCTTGGTGCAGAAGGAGGGAGAAAGGACAGGGTCCCATCTTCGCTCTCCCACACCCTGATTTCCTGCTGGTGTCAACTTCCTCTCTAACCACAGCAGAAACCAGAGGGCAAGGGACCCTGTAGATAAAGGTCATAAAGGTCAGCCTCCCGAGCACACAGTGGATGGCAGAGAGTGGACAGTTGATCAAGAGCGACAAACAGAAAACATCCAGTGTTGGAAACTGAGGTTATGGGGAGGGGTTAGACCGTGCAAAGTCCTCTGGATCCTATGATGGAGCTCACTCCAATCAAGCAGAAGCTGTAGGGGCCCAAGTCTGGGGCCTGAGTGCATCTGACTTGACTTTCAACAAAATCCTCCCGGCTGCTGTGTCGAGAAGACCGAGGAACAGAGGACGGAGCAATGAGGTCATTGGGAGGCTCTTACAGCTGTGGCACACGGGCTTAGTTGCTCTGTGGCATGTGGGATCTTCCCATAAGATAAAAGAAAACAAGTAGAAACCAAGCTGTAAAATGACAGAGAAGCCCTAACACAGCAATAATTATATTAGAAACGAGCCTGAGATCCGAGACGGCAAGGAGGCGGCCATGAGCAGTGAGGATGCAAAAGAATTGTCAACTGCAAATTGTATATCTGAAAAAAATGACTTTGAGAAATTACTGGAAATAAAGACATATTCAGATGAAGAAAAAGTGAAAAGAATTTATTGCTAGCATAGGCTCAAAGACTGGCTAAAGCAACTTTTTCAATCATAAAGAAAATGATAAAATAAAGAATCTGAAAACAACAGGATGGAAGAAGGAACAACAGAAAGAGCAGAAATATGGGTATTTACATTATTTTTCCTCATGAGTTCTATAAGTTATATTTCATGATTACAACAAATTGTAACTCCATTGATGATCAAGACAGTCATATATAAAGCAGGGGAGGCAAAGAGATGTAAATGGAAGTGGGGTTTCCGCATTTCACTCAAAGTGGTAAAGTGTGGGCACCAGCGCACTGTGATGAGCCATCCACGCCCACTGCAGTACACGGAGCGGCCACCGTGAGCGCTATACAGGGAGACACACCCAAAAACCGGATAAATAAGTAAAGATGGAATGCTAAGTAGTGTTCAAGTACACAAAGAAGGAAGAAAAAATTAGCAGAGGAATAAGAAAAAAGAAAACAAATAGAAACCAAATTATAAAATGACAGAGAAGCCCTAACACAACAATAATTATATTAGATTTAAATGGTCTAAATAACCCAATCAAAAGACAAAGATTGGCAGAGTAGATAAAGAAATCACCACCCAACTACATGCACTTTATAAGAAATTCACTTTAATTTCAACAACATAGGTAGCTTGAAAGTAGAAAGATGGAAAAAGATATACCATGCAACAATTACTTTTAAAAAACAGAAGTGGCTATGTTAATATCTGAAAAACCAGGATTCAGAGCAAAGAATATTATTAGAGATAAAGAGGGACACTACATAAACGCTAAAAATACCAACAAACCAGGAAATCACAGTGACCTGAAATGTGTATGCACCAAACAACTGAGCCTCAAAATATGTGAATCAACAATTATAAGATGAATAAGTACAGATGGAGGTCTAATGTACAGCATGGTGACTATAGTTAATACTACTGTACTTTTAAAATTTTTTTATATATTTATTTATTTATTTATTGGCTGCATCGTGTCTTTGTTGCTGTGCGCAGGCTTTCTCTTTCAATGATTGTGGTAATCATTTCACAAAGCATATGTGTATCAAGTCATCACTTTGTCCACTTTAAACATATACAATTTTATTTGTCAATTATACCTCAGTAAAGCTAGAAAAATAGATTTAATGAAACTGATAGAGCTGAAAGGAGAAATGGACAAGTCCACAATTACAGTTAGGGGCTTCAATACTCCCCTCTTGGTAACTAAGAGGACTATTAATAATAGGAAAACAGCAAGGATATACTGTATCTGAAAAACACAATAAAACAACAGTATATAACTGACATATAGAACAATCCACCCAACAACAGAATATACATTTTTACAAATACTCGTGGAATATTCATTAAGATAGACCACATCCTGGTGGTCCAATAACAACCAAACCTCAAACATTGAAAATAATTGAAGTCAAATATAGTGTCTTCTCTGACAAAATGGAAGCAAATTAGAAATATTAACTGAAAGTGGACAGAAGAATCTCTAAACACAAGGAAATTAGACAACGGTCTTCATGTGTCAAAAAGGAAGTCTCAAAGAAAAATTTAAAAATAAACAGACTGAATGAAAATAAAAATACAACATTTCAGAGTATATGAGATGTATCTAAAGCCGTTTTGAGAGGGAAATTTATAACTGGAATTGCTTGTACTGGAAGACAGCAAAGGTCTGAAATCAATAATCTAAGTTACTACCTCAATAAACTAGAAAAAGAAGAGCACAATAAATCAAAAGCAAATGGATAAGAGGAAATAATAAAGAACAGAAATCAGTGAAACTGAAAATAGAAATTCAGTAGAAAAAATCAATAAAACCTAAAGGTGATTTTTTTGAAAAATCAATAAAATTTATAAACTTTACCAAGACTGACATAGAGAGAGAGAAGACATCAATCATGAAAACCTGAGGAATAAAATGTTCTGAAGCTTTATTGGAATATATCTAAGTGAAGATGTCTTTTTTTTTGTTTTTTAAGTTTTATTTATTTATTTATTTATTTATTTATTTATTTATTTATGGCTGTGTTGGGTCTTCGTTTTCTGTGCGAGGGCTTTCTCTAGTTGCGGCCAGCGGGGGCCACTCTTCATCGCGGTGAGCGGGCCTCTCACTATCGCGGCCTCTCTCGTTGCAGAGCACAGGCTCCAGACGCGCAGGCTCAGTAGTTGTGGCTCACGGGTCTAGTTGCTCCGCGGCACGTAGGATCTTCCCAGACCAGGGCTCGAACCTGTGTCCCCCGCATTGGCAGGCAGACTCTCAACCACTGAGCCACCAGGGAAGCCCCAAGATTTCTTTTTTAAAACTTTCAGATTTCAGGTATTAACTCTTCCAAAATATAAGTTTTGTTCCACTCTATTTTTTCATCTGGGACTCAGTTTGGACACATATTAGAGTTCTTCCATCTATTTTTCATGTCTTTTAACCTCTTCCACATTTACCGTGTCACTATTTCTCTGGATACCTCTTGTGTAATTTCTTCAGAGCGATCTTCCATTTTACTAATCTCTCTTCATTTATTTTAAGTAATCAATGAGTTTTTAATTATAGTGATTATATTTTAATGTTTGAAAGTTCTGTATTTTTAATTATGTCTGGTTATTTTTTATAGTCTTTTCTCCTTGGTCTCAGTGTTGCTTTGGTTCCTGTGACTGTTTCATGGTGGTATTTTTTTCAGTGCTTTCAGTAATTTGTAATTGTGGTTCAACTTAATACAAAGGCACCCTAAATATTTGCATTTACTACTGTTAGAAGCCATGGAGCACTCTTGGTTTGGGTTCAAATCTTAACGTAGGACCCCATGGTTATCCTTTAGAGCCAACTGATGATGCCATTTGGACCAAGGACGGCCCCAGCTTCATATGTGTGTGTATCTGCTGGTCAGTGATACTCCAGAAACACCTTTACACACGTGTATCCTTCTTAGTACTGATGTTTAGTTCCCAAGGACTGAGTACTATGGCTCTGAGAGGATGTTTCAAAACAACAGCAGCTGTTCTTCCTGGAAAAGCCTGGAGGTGGGAAGACCAGTGGCATGAGCTCTGTCTACTTGTGCAGTTCTGGGGGCACATGGTGACAGCTTCAGGGTCTGGAGCGGAGAGCTGCTGTAGGTGGAGTCATCATAGATTTGCGTGAGAGAGACATGTTCACATCTCTTCTGTTAGTGAGAAGTAATAAACGAGTGGCCTTTGTTAAAACATAGCACTACTGCTGGGAATAAAATGACATTTTTAGAGCCCCTGACAAGTTTCTGAGGAGCATGGCAAAGAGAACAGGAGGCGTGCTAGGTCCAGTCTGTGTGCTAAAGTTGCCTGCACGCCTGGGTTCTAAGTAACAACACATGTTGTCCGTTTCTACTCACAACTTGAAAAAACGTCTTGCTAGCTAAGAAGCTCATTAAATGCTGTAGTGAACCAGATGGTTTTATTTATATAACTTACATGAAAACAAACTAAGAATAGATTTCTTTTGTCATTTGGATATTTGCTTGTGCCTCTTTCCAACTTTTCCTAATGATAATTTTATGATTCATGAGTCAGTGTTCATGGTGGGTTGTGTGTCTGGGTCTTGACAAAACAAAAGAAATTTGTTCCCTGGGCCTTGCTCTCTGTTTTTGGGTTCACCCCAAAGCAGAGAGGGCACTCACATCGCCTTTAGCAGAGAAGACCCCAGAAGCCCTCCCTTGGTGTAGACACTCTGCGCTCCGGAGCTCAGCATGTGGGGAGGAGCAGGGGCTCTGGGGGATTAGAGCAAAGATCAGCAAACTTTTTCTGTAAAGGGCCAGGAATATAGATGTTAGGCTTTGTGAGCCGTGTAGCCCTAATAAAGGGCTAGATCTACTCTGCTTATGCAAACCCAGTAAGTCTGTGGTCCCAGCTCACCGCCTTCACTAAGTCTTCTACAAGCTCAGGGTGCAGGTGACATGGCTTTTGGATGTCCCGAGAGGGCTAACACAGCAGTGGGTGGGGCGACTTTCTGTTCCGCCTTGTCACAAAGCCACATGCAGCTCTGGAATCCTGAGTGTTCTGAGCCCCAGCCATGCGGGGGGAAGCCTGTGGTATAGACACAACTCGGTTTCCATCAGGATCTACTCCATTACAGGATCTCACACTCCTGACTTGGTCTGGGTTAATCTATATTGTTTCTTTCCTTCTTTATTCCATAAATTTTGCATTCAATAAATATTCATTAAACACTTTCTATTTTTGATCATTGCTTTAGATATTAAAAACAAAAATGAATTAGACATAAACCTTGCCCTCAAGAAATTTCCAGCTTAGTAAAAGGAGACCTATTGGTGTTTAAGTTCAAATAGTGAAAGTTTGGGTAGTAGGAATAGCTATATTTTCTCAGATCTTTCCACATGCAACCCCACTGTCACTCAACGTGCAAAGCCAATAAAATCTCATGCCAAGCAAAGTAGCATTTCTTTTGAGTTAATTTGTTTCTCTCTGAAAGAATCTTGAATTATCTTTATTTTCTCCAGCTCCCAATACATTCATCCCAGATATTTTGAAATTCAGGAGCCATGTCTAGGTGTAAGTTATTATAGATACATCACTGTTGGTCACTCAGTGATCTCTGAGGACCTGTGCCTTCCTTTGGCCCCAAGGGATGCTCTCCTAGAACGTGCTGGGCACGAGCACCCACAGTAAAGGACGTGCTGTAGGGCGAAGGGCACCCACTGGGGGTCAGATTATCTGGTTTTAACCCTGGCCCTGCCACTATGTATGATCCTGGACCTCTTCGTTAAACTCACCATGACTCAGTTTCCTCATCTATAAAATGAAGCAATGACACCGACTCAACAGTTGTTCAGGGTCCAGGAAGCACTAGCCAATATTAGTGATGGGTACCCTGTTCTCTTCACTGGGAACGTCTATGAGATGGATGCGTGGTGTCTCTTAGCATCTCTCTCACATTTCCATGGTTTTCCCCTTTTGCACTGTGTTTGAAACAAATCCCCAGCATCTTCCAACCCACCAAGTATTCTTTAGTTATGATCATTGATTGAAATAAATGTTAATAATGTAAACACACACACGCACACATACACACACAAGAAATATCCATCAGGCCCAGAATGTTTTTACAGATGCATTCTGCTGATCCTCAAATGTGCAAATAACTCTATACTTACATAAATTTTTCTAGAAACCAAAAAATGAAGACTACTCCCCAAATCATTTAATATGACACCAAAATCTTCACACAACCAAGTAACAGTACAAGAAATGAAAATTACACACAAATCTGATTGATGGATACAGATGCACAACTACTCAACAAAATATTGAAAACAAAATTCAGAAATATTAATTGAAACATTGAAAACCTATTAGTGTTCTTCAATATTACCATAGTAAGCAAATTAAGGAGAAAGAACTCCATGCGACTAGATTAATAGCTGCAAAATAATAATTCAATATTCATTTATGATTTTTAAAATTGGTTAGCAAATAGGAATAGAAGGGAACACTCTTATCCCAGGGAGGACTAGCTTACTACAATAACACTTTCAAGCATCAGACCTGTGGGGAATGTCAGAAGCATTTCCTTTATAAACCAGGAATGACTCCAGGACTCTCCACGTCCCAGACCCTGTGCATGTTCTACCAGCAGAGCCGGAAGTAAAAGGTAGTAGCGCTGGGAAGGAAGGCACCGTCATTGTTCCCAAACTACCTGATGGTTTACACAGAAAACAAGTAGCTTTGCTTATTTTTCAACAAACATTTCTGTAGTCCTCAATATTTGGCTGCCACGATTCCAGATGATTTAATAGGAAAATGTAAAAAAGCTATTGATCACAACATAAAATGTCATTATATATCCTTGCACCACCAAAAAGAAGTATAACATGAAAATAAAGGAAAACAGCATGTGTAATAGAAAATAAATAAATAAATATAGAAAGTACCTAACAAAAATTCCACAAGAAATAACTGGATAAAAGTATAAATTGTTGAGGCATATATTTTAAAAAAGCCAACTAAATGGAAAGGTTTACCAGGTTCGTGCACAGAAATACTCAATATTATGAAGATCTAAAATGCCCGCAAATAATTTATAGATTTAATGCTCTTCTAATCAGAGACCCAGTGGAATTTTTTATGAAACTTAACAAAATTGTCTAGGACTTAAAATAAAAAACAAAAGTCTTAAAATCGCTCAAAATGGGGGGAGAAAAGAAAGACAAAGAAAAGATGAGGAGAATTACCTTGTAAGTTACCAGATTTGTTATAGATCAATACTTCTAAACAATGTAATAGTGATATACAGACGAACAAGTAACTTTACTGACAAAATCGTGCCCGAGGGTGATTAAGGGAAGTGGCGTTCGTGTGGAAATGAAATCACTGCAGCTACTTTGGAAAACAACTTGGCATCGCTCACTGGTGAAGTTGGAGGCCCGGCAGTTCCACTCTTGGGTATCTTGTCTAGAAAATTTCTTGCACATGGGCAAAATGGGACAGATACACACATTTTCATAAGCATAGAAGAGTAAAATTTTGAAAAATCTCACAAAACAGGAAAATATGTGAATAGTGATGTGTTCATTGATGTACCTAATGTTCAAAAATGAAAATAAATAAGCAACATCTACACACCTAAATGTGAGTTAATCTCACAAGCAAAATGTTTACTATTAAAAGCAAGTCATGAGCAGCATACAATGTAAGAGTCTACTTTATAAATTTTAAAACATACAAATTGATAACATATTGTATAAAGCTCCATGCAAATGCAGGAAAATAGAAATAAATGTTAGGAGAGGATAATTACCAGTTCAAGCAGTGATTGCTTCTGGGAAGGAGGCCTTGATTTGGCAACATTTGTAACATTTATTTATTTGTTACATTTCTTTCTTCAGCTGGCAGCTAAGTACATGGGCATCTTTTATGTTATTATGTATACCTTCTTTGAAATATTTCATTATAATGTACCTTTAAAATAAATACCTTTAGTTAGAGGGGCAAGAGGTTCCACTAGTGGGGAAAAAATAACAAATGAGGAATACATACAAACAGGAGATAGACTCTGAAATGAAAAAAAGAACTAGGCTACTGTTTTTAATGTACGCTATGAATATAACATGATCTCTAAACATGAATTGAAATAATGCCCAAAAGAAATACCACAAAATTAGCAGTGTTTTAGTATGGTACAATAGTGATGGTTCTTCTGCTTTTGTTTTCATTTCTATGCTTCTTTATAACTGCATTTCTTAAATACGGTATGCTACTAGGTTTTCACCGGCACAAGATGAGAAATAGCCAACTAAATCGTCAAGCTAAGCAATTTTTTAAAAAGTTAATCAAACTTCGAAGTGGAGACCACCCCCTTTTCCATTCGACGCCCAGGAGAACTCAGCCCTCATGAGCTCTCCCCTCCGCATCTGGTTAAGAGTCAAGCACACAACGCTCTCTCCTGGGCCTGTGTCTTTCCTCCAGAAACCCACGTGTGGGGTTCGCCTGTGCCTTGTACGCCCCCGTTTCCACCCTCCCGCTGCTGCCGGCAGGGCCTGGCACACAGCTGGTGCTCACACTTCCTTACCTAAGGGAACGCCAGCTGAGGAGCTCTCATCTGGATGGGGGACTGGCACCTGCCAACCTGCGCGGGAAGGGCCACCACGAGACAGCCCAGGGGCACCTCCTCCTCCTCAACCCTCGGGACCCCATCAGGGCAGGAAACGTGACCCAGCCTCTCCAGACAGCCACCTGTCATTCACTCTGCAGCCTCAGAAGAGAGAGCGTTTCGTTGCTTCCATTCCATGAAATGCACAGAAGGTCCTAAGTTCTTCAATGGATATTAATATCATTTTAAACGCCGGACTCTCCTGAGTATTAAGGAATGCACACATCTGGAACCCCCTCTGCTCACGGACGCTTATAAACTTTCAAGTCTTTTTTTCAACAGGTGACCAGCGATAACACACTGACTCCTGTCACTCCACACTTTAAAACCTTCAACTTGACAGTTTTTCAACCTTCAGAGTTTTTCAACGTGACCGCTGCCATCCTGGAATTTGTCCTGTGGCTGCAGGCTGGGCAGCCCCTCAGGTTCAGGCTGGGGCGCCCGTGAGCCACGGAAGCTCGGAGCCCACAGCTGCTGGGTGAACTCCCCTGAACGAGTCATTCTCTTCAGCCCCTGTGTCGTCCAAAATAAGCTTCTCTGCGGCAGAGGGTCGAGCAGCCGCTCTCGTTAGAGGCCTCGCCACTTCCCTGCACAGTGGGTGTCTCAGGCCGGGCTCTCCCCCGAGGACCCCTCCTGCCCTTGCAGCTCCAGTCTCTTCTGGGGCAGGGCTCTGGGAGGCTGCAGCGGGGCAGGGCACCCTCCGCTTCCACGCGGGAACCCAGAGGGCACGGGCGGCAGGTTGGATCCACAGAATAAAGAGGGCATTTCCATTCAAGCTGGTTCTCAGCCCGGCAGCTTGCTGACCCCAGATGAAGGGTGAGCTCTGACCCTCCCATCAAAACAGGAGTGCAGTAGAAGGCTCTGTCCCTGAGCTGTGACGTTAGCCAGTTTACATGCGGTGTCCAGGCAGGAAACGCAGAGACAGGAGGTAGAGGGAGGGGGCCACGGATGGGGAGGGGGGAGGGGGAGGGGAGGAGTGACCGATAACTGGGGTTATGTGATGGCATGTCCTAAAACTGATTTCGGGGACAGTCGCACAACTCTGGGAATATACTACAAGCTAATTGTATGCGTTAAAAGCGTGCATTTTACAGTATGTGAATGACAGCTCAATAAACTGTTATAAAAAAATAGAATTGCAATGATTTTGATTAATACTGTTAGTTATTCTTATTATAGATGTTTGGAAAAGAAGAAAACATTTGGAGGATATCTTAGTCTTAATGAGAATTTAGGTCCCGAGACCCTGTAAAGTAAAACAGATAACCAAGCAGAGGGATCCAAAAAGTGACAGAAATGTGCAACCTCTTTTCCTAAATATGAAATATCACCTCTAAGCAGTGAAAACGCTGTCCCTGTGATCCACTGTAGATTGCTCACTGGGGAAAGATAGTATTACTTATTGAAGAAGAAATTCACATGTATTCATATAGGTGTATAGATACATTTTAAATTGTTTAAATAAACTAAGAAGTCATATCTTTGGTTTATTTAAACACTGAATCTTTGCTAAACAGCATCTTAAAATTTTGAAGCACTCTTTTTAAATTCCTTTTTACAGATTCCTTTTTAATACCTACTTTAATTCCTTTAACACCCTACAAGTCTTATGACTTCTATGGGAGAGCCTTTTGCATTATACAGACACTAAATTAAAACACTTCTCTTCACTCCCAGGTAAAGGAGAACACAAATGTCACTAGAACGGCACAGAGGCCCTGGAAGGATGCAATGCCACCAAGATCACTGAAGCAGAAACCCTTGGAAGGAAAAAGGCAGAACCTTTGATTGGGCGGTTCTGCTTCCTTTCTCCAGGCTGCTTTATGCTTTTTCCTCAAGGCATCGTGGATCCTTAGAGTTTGGCATTTGTAACATTCCTTACGCCTTTGGTAACACCCTGAGCATTCCCGTCGCTGGGTTATGGGCACCCAACATGTCATTGTCACCAGGCGGCTGAGTTCCTTTCTGGTGGAGTAAAGGACAGCTCAGAGCTGGCCATGCAGATATTTCCCTCTTTTGGGAAAGTGTCCACTGGTGACGGAAGCCTTCATTCCTCCACAGCATGGTTCAAGATTACATACTTGCCCTAGCATTTAATGACGACCCTTTTATGGGAAAACATTCATTTTGAAACATATGTTTCAGCCAAAATATATAGACAGTGCACTGTGCTCAGATGTTCCGTTCCTTTATAAGGCAACTCCACTAGCTCTTTCAGCAAGCAAGGGCTTAGTGGTCAGAAGTTTGGTTTGGGACACTTTGCCATTTCCGATGTTGGCAGCTTCCACGAGCCCTTTCCACAGCCCATGGTAAACAACTAGGATTTTGGCCAACAAAAAGAAGGAAAGAAACAAAATAATTTAATGAAAAAAAAATCCAAACAACGTCATCTTTTGTGGCTGGATGTTTAAGACGTCCACATGTAAAGGATTTTTTCCTCTCCTTATAGATTCCCTTTCTCTCCCCCTTTTGTACAGAAGTAGTCTGCACACTCTGCAAGAATGTCCCTTCCCAAAGTGTAAGCCTTCAGAGAACTTAGAAGTTTTTTTGGAAGAGATTAAAAGAAAGGGAGAGTGAAGTTGAATACTAGGAAGCCTTTGACAAGAGTGTGTTGGCAAAGCAGGGGGAGAGAAAAGACCACTTGCCCCTAGCATCCCCACAAGCCGTGGGCGAGGGAAGGTCTAAGAACTTGAAATCAGACAGTCCTCTGCTTCCTGGTGTTAGTGAAGGAACGGAAGTAGGAATATGAGGTGTGTTTAGGAAAAGGAGGGCGAGAGATACCTTCCCAAATAGTTCTCGGCGGTCACTGTATCTTAGAGGCCAACCCAGCGGGCAGCCAGGCATCTGGGGAGAGTCTGGTTGGCAGGACAGCCTTGGAGCAGCCGCTGAGCTCAGATTCCGCCCACCTGCCTAGAGCCGTGGCCTTGGGCAGGTCACGTAGCGACTCTACAATATTGAGAAGCATCATCAGCCCTCATCCAGGGAACCACACTTCTACCTAAGTACACCATGAGCATGAAATAAGTTCATAGTTAGAAAGCACTTGGCGCACATATGGTCACCTTATCTTTGATAAAGGAGGAAAGATTATACAATGGAGAAAAGACAGCCTCTTCAATAAGTGGTGCTGGGAAAACTGGACAGCTACCTGTAAAAGAGTGAAATTAGAATACTTCCTAACACCATACACAAAAATAAACTCAAAATGGATTAAAGACCTAAATGCAAGGCCAGACACTCTAAAATTCTTAGAGGAAAACATAGGCAGAACACTCTATGACATAAATCACAGCAAGATCCTTTTTGACCCACCTCCTAGAGAAATGGAAATAAAAACAAAAATAAACAAATGGGATCTAATGAAACTTAAAAGCTTTTGCACAACAAAGGAAACCATAAACAAGACAAAAAGACAACCCTCAGAATGGGAGAAAATATTTGCAAATGAAGCAACTGACAAAGGATTAATCTCCAAAATATACAAGCAGCTCATGCAACTCAATATCAAAAACACAAACAACCCAATCCAAAAATGGGCAGAAGATCTGAACAGACATTTCTTCAAAGAAGATATACAGATTGCCAACAAACACATGAAAGGATGCTCAACATCACTAATCATTAGAGAAATGCAAATTAAAACTACAGTGAGGCATTACCTCACACTGGTCAGAATGGCCATCATCAAAAAGTCTACAAACAATAAATGCTGGAGAGGGTGTGGAGAAATGGGAACCCTCTTGCACTGTTGGTGGGAATGTAAATTGATACAGCCACTATGGAGAACAGTATGGAGGTTCCTTAAAAAACTAAAAATAGAACTACCACACGACCCAGCACTCCCACTACTGGGCATATACCCTGAGAAAACCATAATTCAAAAAGAGTCATGTACCACAATGTTCATTGCAGCTCTATTTACAATAGCCAGGACATGGAAGCAACCTAAGTGCCCATCGACAGATGAATGGATAAAGAAGGTGTGGCACATATATACAATGGAATATTACTCAGCCATTAAAAGAAATGAAATTGAGTTATTTGTAGTGAGGTGGATGGACCTAGAGTCTGTCATACAGAGTGAAGAAAGTCAGAAAGAGAAAAACAAATACCGTATGCTAACACATATATATGGAATCTAAAAAAACAAATGGTTCTGAAGAACCTAGGGGCAGGACAGAAATAAAGATGCAGACGTAGAGAATGGACTTGAAGACACGGGGAGGGGGAAGGGTAAGCTGGGATGAAGTGAGAGAGTAGCATTGACATATATACACTACTAAATGTAAAATAGATAGCTAGTGGGAAGCAGCTGCATAGCACAGGGAGATCAGCTCCATGCTTTGTGTCCACCTAGAGGGGTGAGATAGGGAGGGTGGGAGGGAGACGCAAGAGGGAGGGGATATGGGGATATATGTATACATATAGCTGATCCACTTTGTTATACAGCAGAAACTAACACAACAATGTAAAGCAACTATACTCCAATAAAGATGTTAAAAAAATAATAAAAATAAATTAAAAAATAATGTGATAGCAATGAAAAAATTCTCTATAAATTGTCAATCATGACAATTTCAGTTATTTATTTATTTTTTGTTATTTTTTATTTTTATTGGAGTATAGTTTGATATGACAATTATTTTATGTCAGTTATTTTAAAAGACAATTATGAAATCGTAAAAATTTTGAAGTAAAACATATCTGGGTGCTGGTATGGGCACTTCACTTTAATAAGTGAAATTATAGCACAGCTAATGCTGTGTGGTTTGGGGCAAGTTACCGTATCACTTCAAACTTAGTTTGCTCATCTGTAAAATTAGGATAACAATAGGTACCATCCTAAGTAAATAGTTATGGACGTGAAATGAGACAAAGAAAAGAAAAGAAAGCACTTGGAATAGCAGCTGAAGCACAGGAAGGGTTGTATAAACATTTGCGCGATACCCTACTGGCACTGTGTAAAACTCCTAACGTGAGGCACACATGCACCCGGGGGACTTGATGGGTGTGCCGGGGCCTCACTGGACTTGGACCTCAGGATCAGCAATGGCATTTCAGGGAACGAGGGCAGCGATATTTCCTGCATGCTTCAGCATGCCCACTGATTGACAGACCTGCAGTTTCACTGAAAATATGATGGTGATCTCCAAATTATGCCCCAGTCTTTTAATCATGGCGTATGTGTGGCATGTGTGTGGTGTATGCATGCATGGTATGTGTGTGTGTGTATTACATGTCTGTGTGGTGTGTGCATGCGTGCGGACACTTATATGTGAAGGCATATGTATGTGCTTATGTGTGTACCTGTGTGTGAGCGAGAGAGAGACCCCGTTCTGTTGTAGGTCTTTCCCCCAAGAGACAGGGACACCTATGCTCTCAGATAAACTGAAACTCCGCTTAAACTAATTCGGTCAGAATCAATTCACATGTGAGTGTGTGTGTAATGAATCCTTAACCAAAAATGTGAAGAGTTTTGTAATTTTTTCACGCCAGCAGGCAATCAAAAGCAGGAACCCATTTGAGCTAGTTTTGTTCCTTCCTTTGTTTTGGGCCACCTCTGTGGGTTGGGACCTAACATGTCTCAGGTGTTGCAAAAAAGACAATTCAGCTCCGGGAAGAAGATGGCAGGCAACTGCAGCAATGCTGTCAAGTGCATCCAGCATGAGATGCACACCTCCGCTCTGCTGTCTCCATGGAAACCATCCCCATCATTCTCCGCTGTGCCCTGGGGTCTCCAGTCCATCGAGGACACCGGCATGAGCAGAAGCAAGGCACGGGGGGGAGGGGGCACAGGCAGGTGGTCAGGATGGTGACTGGGGAACAGGGAGCTAAAAAAGTACCAGCTGGTGCATCTTCAGAGCAGCATATCAAATAAATAGGGTGGGTGCCTGCTTCCAGAAGACGGAGATACAGTTGTTTGTTTTCTTAACAAAAGTATTTGAGCTATGTCCTCCTATTTTCCTTACCCACATGTGAGTGTATGTAGGTGTTTGTTCATTGCATTTAAAATACCCTGCTTCTTTGCAAAAATGGTATAAAGTTTGATAGATTTGGTCAATAACTTTAATAGTGATCTTCCCATTTCAATTAATGGAACAACTCGAACTTATTAATTCTCTTTAACATGTTGACTTGCCTTGCTAACTATCCTTTTCCATCTTACAGTCTTGCCTGGGTTGCTATTGAACTATTCTTGTAACCCATGTTAAATTAACCGTGTCGAACTGAAGATAACGTGTGTTGTGTGCATTACACCACGTGCTTCATTATGGAATAAGTGCGGCTCCTGGTTGATGAATTTTTATCAAGAGTAAGTTGTGTTTAATCTTTGCAGAAAAGCAAAGAAGTGGCTAGTATTATAGAAAGAAAGATAGTGATTATGATTAGGAGGGGACCTGGGTATTGACCTGGTCTGGTTCCGTAGACGATAAAAAATTAAAGAGTATATTTTTGCTTTGTGCCTTTTATGTATATTTCACAACATTTAAAAATGTTTAACAAAAGAAAGTGAGCTGTTATTGGAATGACAGCTGAATTCAAAAATAAGATTGGCATTCCCATGGACTTGAGATCGATGGGAACCAAGTCAGGGAGTTGAAGCTGAAGTTGCCGTCCTACTAAGCTCTCCATCTGGATTGGAAAGAAGATGGACAATATCGAATGCCAGGTGAAAGGCTGAAGAGACGCATGCTCAGGGCTATGGAAGCTTGTCTGCCGGTTTCTAACATTGCTGGGAGAGCTCTTCTCTCCTGCCTGGGGTTCACCGCCGAGGACTTGCTGCCCAATGTCTGCAGTGTCTTGAGCTGTTTGGGGGGGGCCACAGAAATTGTGGGGTTCTTGGCCTAGAACTCTGCCATGGTTGGGCCACTGAAGGGGCCTGGATCACCAACCTTTGGTCTTCCTGAGTAAATAAAAAGTGCCTTTTGGTTTAAAAAAGATTGTTTTCATGAAGCCTCTAAAAATTTTACTAATATTTTTTAATTTTTAAAAATGATTTCCAGAACATCTTCTCACCTGCGAGTTTACATAGTGTGAAAGCTGAACACAGACTGTATTTGTGTAAGTTTTTTTTGTTTTGTTTTGTTTTGTTGTTTTTTTTGTTTTTTTGTTTGTTTTTGTTTGTTTTTGTTTTTGTTTTTGTTTTTTTGTGTGTAAGTTTTGTTTCAAAAAAGTCAGCAGTCAACACAGTTAAACAAAACTTTTTACAGCCATGGTGAGTGTGTTCAGCCGAAAACCTAGATGGCTCTGGAGAGAAAACAACCAGTGTAGCATTAAAATTAACACTTTAAAAAATACTGGAATAGATGTAATTTAAACTCAGATGGAAAGAGATATAGTATGGGAGTCAAGTTCAAGATGTATGATGAACAGTGAGGTTTCAACCCCAAAGCCAAGGTCCTGCCTTGTGGGTTCCGTCACATCTGCGATGCACGTTAACATATTTCTGTGGTTTTCTCTACAATCCTGTTTGGAAGAAATGGATGAACTGATCTGAACTTGCTTCTTTTTTTTTTTTAACATTTCAAGAAGAGAACTAAAATCTCCCAGCTAGATTTGAAAATTGGAAAAAAATGTTTTATAATTCCTTTTTTAAATGTCAGCATTTTGGAGTTCCACTTGTCTTGGTTTAGACTTAGGCTACAGAAAAATAGATATTGACGTTGCAAACAGTTCCACTATTTTGGCTTCTAGGAACTCAGGTTGAAGGTCAGCCCATCCTGCACCTCCGGGGGCAGATACAGAGATACAGTCACAGCACGCAGGTGCCCCATCCTTTACCAGCATCCACGTGGGACCCAGTCCTGTGCTTGGAGTTCATCCACCGCTAGTGTCTCTCCACCACAGCAGCACAGGACGGTGAGGGGAATTTTCCTTTCTTCCCCCATCTCCATGGGACCCTCAGCACCATCAGAGGGTCACACAGAAGACACTGGGCATGGCAAGCACCCCGCCTCCTGCTGCCTGAAGGAACCTCTTGAGCTTGGCAGTTTGACCTAAGAAAACATGGTGCAGCAACTAGACAAACAGACAAACAAACAGAAGCAGGTGAGGCCTGTGTGTCACTTCAGCCATAAGTCTCATAATTAGGTAAAGTGTCGCAGTCCTTAAAAGGAGAAAGTAAATCTCATAGACCCCACAGTACTGTGATCAATGATTTTTGCTCATAGTGTTACATGAAATATACCAATAGATAGTTAGACGTAAAATCCTTATTCTTCTAATTCTTATACAACTAGAAAATAAATACAAGTTACAACACCAATACAATTCAAATGGACAATATTAACTTACTGTGATGAGCAATACTGCTTTGCTAAGATTGGCTAGCTGAGCTGTAACGTGGTCCTGAACGGCGACAGGGCATGTTGTCTTGGACTCTGCCCACCTGCCCCGACCTGTGCAACTGTGCCTCCTGACTCAGACTACTGGTCAACCCCCCTCTGTCCCCACCCCATGCACACAGCATCACACAGCTTCACACCCACGGAGTGCATTGTGAGTCACAGAAACCCTCTGTCCTCCTCTCCTGTGCTGAGTTACTCTTTGGGTAGTATTGCTGACAATTTGATGGCAAATACAAAAAGAAAGGCAAATTGAACAATGACGGCACGGCATTACTTGGATGTAAGTAGTCACATAGGCGTTTTAGAACGTCTTAGACTAATTTTATTAGATAATCTTTGAGGTAAACTTAAAAATTCCTGTAGAATACACGATCATCTCTGGGGCTACATTTGTGGATCTCAGTTTGAGAAACTTTGACTTTATCTGGGAATCAGATGATAGACGTTATGGCTACCCCTTCAGCCCCGAGGGTGAGCTGGGCTCTGCTGCATAAGCCAGCAGGCCCCCCAGGGCCACGTGGGATGCAGATGGGCTTGACAGATAAAGTGCAGGACACCCAGGTAAATTTCAAGTGAAGGTAAGCAATGAATTTATTATTTGTATGAGCATGTCTCAAGATTATTCATTGCCTCTCCGATATTTAACTGGGTGTCCTGTTTTGTTTGTGTGTGTTTGTTTGTTTCCAAAATCTGACAATTCTGGGTGCAGAGTCTCTCCAGAGGACAAGAGGGAAATATCTGGTGGATGATCTGACAATAATTTAACTTTAATGGAAAAATCCCTTAGGCCTCGAATGTCAGTACACACATCTTCCTTTATCTCATGTCAGAGCCAGTCTCAAATAGTATATCCTTCAAATTGCTGCTTATGTCTCATTGAAAATGCCTGACAAAGCACAAAGAAAAATAAGGGGTCATATCTGGCATTTCTAAATTGATCTGTAATTGGTATTTTCCACTCATTCCATCGTTGTAAAATAACTGCCCCGACTAGGAAGCCCTTTGGAAGAGATGTGAGTCAGACGGTGGGTGGTGGTTTGCGGAGAGGAGCCGAAATCCGAGCCTGTCCCCGCCGTGCACTGCAGTGAAACAAGAGCCTGCAGAGAAGCAGAGCAAACATGTGACACTGCACGTCTCATTGTGCATAATCGTCACCTGAAGTCCAGGGAGACCCACTACCATCTCCGTTTTTACTGATGAAGTAACGGATTCAGAGCAATTAAATAACTTGCGCGAAGAACACCAGGTCAGGAGCCTTGGAACTGGCGGAAACCCGGCTGTGATTGAGCAAGACCCCAGGGTCTTTCACGGCATCACGCTGCACCTGCTTAAATGTGAATTTTAAAATCTACTTTATGACATTAGTTTTTATTATTGCATATGATTTTCTCATATCATCATCACAAACATTTCTTAACACACCCCACAATAAAAGTTCCTGAGGGTAAATAAATTTCTCCATTAGAATGAGGCCTCTTTTTAATGACACAGGATCCCTACTGCTAATTAACCATGGACAATAGGTGAGCACAAGGGGTCACTGAAGTTGGGTAGGATTTGGAATGAAATGCACACGTGTGCTTGAAGAAAACACTGTATAACTCTGTTTGGAAACCCTTCTCTTCACTTTTAAAATAGTCTGAGAAAATGATCCTGGCTCTTTAATAATCGAAAGCAAGGCCCTGGCATCACTTGGTTGTGAGGTGATAGAAAACGAAAACAATTGAAAACATATGCATTAGCTGACGCAGAGCGGCTTTTCACCAGCGGCTCCAAAGCCTGGGGACCTGGCAGAAGGACTCCTGAAGGCCTAGAAATCTTTTGACTGGGAAAGTCTGTCTTTGGGAACGGGTCTTCCTCTGATCTGATAAAATCCAAACCGTAGGATGTGAAGAAATTCCTTGATTCTGAAAAATAGTGTCAAAGATGGTTTCTATGATTAAAAAGAGTATTCAAGCAGTTACTTAGGAAAAAAATCGAAAGGCCGACAGACATCGATTTGTCTCTTCAGGCCTACTATTACATATACAGCACATAATCCAGTCTGTTCTACCAAAGGCCTGCTGGGACCTTGTCCTGGCCCTGGGGACACAGCTGACTTCTCAGGAATTTGATGTTTCCACTTTGATGATGGCTATACCGCAAAACAAATGAGGGACAATGAAAAGTCTTCTGACTGTGTGCTCCGCTAGCAGGATTGAGACTGGACACTGAGATCTGCAGTGACCCGGTAGCTACTTCCTCTGGGGAGGTCAGAGGAGACCTTCCCGGGGGTGACATTTGACCTGACGTCTGCGTGGCTGGAAGGAGCCAGTCCATTTCAGGTGATGGGGGAGGGAAGGCCAGGCAGTGAGGAGCGTTTGAGAAGAGGTGAGGGTACCAGTGAGGCTTGGAGGTGAGTGACGGAACACACAAGGTAGAGGAGACGCGCACTCCAACAGGCTGGCCGTGGCAGCTATCCTGGGGCTACTGGTGGTGCACAGCCAAGGGGGGGAGTCTCCACGCTGGAATGGGAAGCAAATCAATGAACACACCTGTGCGTGGCTGACCGGGAGAGGACGGCCCTGTCCCTGGACTCCTTGGTAAACACACTGATAGCAGAATTCACAGAACAACTTGTTAGGTCGACTACAAACACGTGTTTAAGTCCATGCAGTTTTCATTTTCAGGATGGGCTTGCTGGTTCCCATCACACCTGCTTCCTGCCTTGATGGAGACCTGAGAGAGGAACGGCCTGAGGACCCCGCCTGGTGATGGGGGGTGGGGTCCCGGGGCTGCAGCTGGGGTTCGCGCTGCCAGAGTGAGCCCCCGGCCACCCTCCTTCAGGGACGCCGCCCCGCCGGCCCCTTAGGCTGACCGCTTAGGTGCTCACCGCAGAGGCCAGCCTCGACGAAGGTAGAATTCCATTCTGTCAAACATGAAATGGCATCACGCATTCATTTTTATAGATAGTTTTGCTACATTCCTGCAAAACCAGACCCCTAAAAGGGGAAAAAATCTGCTTTTTTTCTGAAAATAAAGCAAGTTAAATGAAATAATATATGAGGGGCCTCTGTATATTGTATATTGGATAATACAACATATCATGTAATATTGTGTAATATTATACGCATAATATATTGCTGATGTCCAGGGAGTCCAAGTAGTTTGCCTGAGGTCACAGCTCAGGACTCGAAGCAGGTGCTCTGGTCCCCAAGTCTGTCCCTTTGCTGCTGGGATCCCATGGGCTTCACACCAGCTGTTGGCCTCAAGATGCCACTTTAAGTCCCTATTTTGCCACAATCTGTGGACAGATACTCTGGAGTCTGTCTGTGATGAGCCATGCTTTTGGACCCCAAGTCCTCCAAGTTTTCTTTTAACCAATCAATGATCATGCTCTGGTAAAACCACTTATGGTTACCAGGGGGGGACATAGGGGAGATTGGGATTGACATATACAGACTACTATATATAAAATAGATAACTAATGAGGACTTACCGTATAGCACAGGGAACTCTACTCAATACTCTGTAATGACCTATATGGGAAAAGAATTTAAAAAGAGTGGATATATGTATATGTATAACTGGTTCACTTTGCTGTACACCTGAAACTAACACAACATTGTAAATCAAATATACTCCAATAAAAATTATTTAAAAAACCACACAATTTGTTCAAAAGCACTTTCCAGTCTGAGGGAATTCGGGGGTGTACAAGATTCAGACGGGCTCCAAGTGAAGAATCATTAGGGGCTGTTGCAGGACCACGTGCAGGGGAGTAATCTCACCGTGAATACAGGGGTTATGTGTTCCATAATCCCCACCTTGGCCCAACGGCTGGGGGCCGGCAGTCACAGAGCTCCTGGCATCTCCATGGCCTCTTTGCAGGCGTCTCAGCCCTGATGCACACGAGTGGCTCCTTGTGATTTAAAAGCACCAGTTTCTCATTCTCTGGATCTCCTGGTGTCCCTACACTTGGAGGGCGGGTAGTGTGCAGTGTTCAGCAAGGTGCCCTGGAGGCCGACCGCCAGCTCCAAGTCCCCTCTGCGTGCACCCCTACCCTCTTCCCAAACAAGGAGATACAGTCACTAACTCACTGGGTTATTGAGCTATCAGAGGACTAAGTGAGATGCTGCATGAAAAGTGCTGATTTACCTGGAGCCTAACCAGGACCAGGTAAGTCAGGGACTGTCCCTTCCAGGTGGGACAGACCCTCCTGCCCCCAATGCCCACCCTGCACTCTTCACGTCAGCTGATGGCACAGGGAGGAAGAGGGGGGCTTGGCCAAGGACCCACCCTTTCCTCTCGTCCGGGGCGATGCTGCCACAGGCGCCACGTGGCCGCTCAAGCACGGAACCGGCATTATTCTAGTGCAGGGAATCCAGTTTTTAACAAGTCACTGGGTTTAGTAAACTGTCCCCAGATGCAACGACGGCAAAAACAAAGAATGCGGATCCCAATCTCCTCCCGCCAGCACGCTCTGTCTTGGTGTGTGGGGGGCTCTTTTCTTAAACCCTTAACTATAGAATTCCAGTTTTGTGACACTTGTAATTTTTGCCGTCTAATATCAAGACCAAGGTAATACTTTTTGGTTTCTGGAGAAACAGAATGTTTTTCCCTATGTGGGTAACCATTTTGGTTTCATCCAAAAAATGACTTTTTTAAGCTAATTCTTCCCCTAACTTTATTGTTGGTCTTTGAGAGCTGCTCCGAAAAGCCCTTTATTCTCTCCAGCTTCTCTCTGCGACCTTGGTCCTCAGGCCCCCTGGAGCCTGTGTCTTCATCTCCTTCCCACAGGTGATCACATGTCTGCTGACTCCATCTTCACTGCTTTCAGAAGAGTTTTCATATTCAGGATTGTTTTCATCCTACTAATTAGTTCATATAAATAGTAACCCTGCAAAAATATGTATATATATATATATATATATATATATATATATATATATATATAAAATGAATATATAATTATACATATTTTAATATATATGAATGTACATGTTCACGAGGGACAATACAATTAGCCAAATTTCTTAGGAGCCCAATAAAGGGCTTTTCTTATAGTACACGCTTAACAGATGATTTTTAAAGCATGATATCATTATTTACGTGGTAGATTATGCTAGATAATTTTTATTAGCAATCAGCATTTTTTCTGAGTCCCTATGTTCTTCAGCCAGCCTTTCTCAACCAGAGCTCCACAAGAAAACTAAGTCCTACCAAAGAGTATTTGTAACTCTGTTCTTAATTCCCCCAAGTCTGGAGCTGTTCTAGAGAGAAGAGAAGAAAAGTAACTTCACTGAAGACCAAGGATGCCTTCACGCACTGTGGTTTTTCTCTGCAGGACCGACTGGCTGAGAAGGGTGCTTCACCTCCAGCGTGGGCCGCGGGCCTGGGGACGTTGCCCGCGTGTCCTGGCCAGCAGGCTGTGGACGAGAGGCAGCACGTGGGCTTAAAGTTGGCACCTGTACCCCTGCATGGCGGCCCTGACCCCCTCGGCTCCAGCAGTGGTTTCTGCCTCCTCCCCGCATGTAGGTGGAGGTGGCCTTCCGGACTCAGGCTCTTAGCTTGTGACCAAATGGACACAAACACACATGGTGGCCCCCGATTTCTGCTCCTCCAGCTCTTCCAGTGGTTTCGTGGGCTCTTAGTTCTTGTTAAAGCCTAAGTTGGCTGGAAATATACTGCTGTGTTTTCTTTTTCTGTAGTGAACCTTGAAGAATGCCTGGCAAAGAAGCGTTCCCAGGCCAGGGCTTCAGGTCATGTGATTCCAACCTTGGACTTGGGGAGGTTTGACCTGTTTAAACGTGCACCCCTACTCATCATACAGAGCAGATTTTCAGCTTCTTCTCTTCTTAGGAGAGTTTTCTTATTACTTATTTGTCTGTTATTCCTCCAACAAGGTGCTGGGATTATGTACCTAAGAGGATTGAGGAATTTCATTTTGCATATTTTCACTCCCAAGCAAGTTCTGTATCACAACAGCTTCTTCATATCTTCTGGCCTCTCTCTCCTTCGTGGCCCAAGACTAAGGACACTTGGGCCTGGAGGGTGAAACATCACATCCATCCTTGCCCTGAATCCAAAGGCCCTTTGCTGCTTCCCTGTGAGAAGCTCCACTGGGAGATGTAGACTTTGGTTGCTACTGAAATGACTACCTGCCATCTTCCTTGTTGCTTTGGAAACGACTGAGAACAGGTACCCAGGAGCACCTGGCCCGGCGGATCCTAAAAGTCCCCTTTGCCCCTCTCTGGGGGCACGGAGTGACAGAGGGCAGCTTCTCAGACCCCCTTCCCTCTCCTGGAGTACAAATGACCAAAGGGGTCTTCTCCCAGCGTCTCATTTACCTCTATAATTTCCTGCCATTTGTTCTCACCCCAAGGCCCTGAGGGTAGGAGGGTGGGGCCGTGGAATCAGCTTCACCACTTAGAAGAGCCACCGTTTACTTACCTGTGAACACGAGAGGTGTGAGAGTATCGCACCGGTGCTGGTGTGCGTCCAGTGAGGCTGTGTCAGGGGACGGCCTCATCCGGTCCCACAGCACCTTACTTGGCACCCCCTCCACCTCTGGGTCCCCATAGCACCCGGCACATTATTTCTAGCCTAGAACACAGTGCAGTCTGCGTGACAACAGTCTGTTTGCCCATTGGACACACATTCAAGATGGTAGACTCTTTGCTGGCAGACTTTGTGTCTTATCCACACTGGAACAGAGCAGATACTCAGTGAAGGCTTCTGAGTGTCTGACTGAATAAGTTATAACCGCTCCTTCTGAAATGCATTTCTTCCCACACCACCAGGCAAACATTAACAACCTTCGTGCACCTAGAGAATTCCCCTCATCATCACCAATCCCGTATTGTTCCAAACTTCAGCCTTCTGAGAGCAAAGTCTGGAGGCAGGCAGTAGAGAAAGACACTGGGAATTAAAATCCCACTGATTTCACAGACAGAGAATTTGTAGAAGAAGGAAAATCACACTTCTGCTGGAGGAGAGTGAAATTAAGGTGACTTTCTACTCAGGAAAAGCTATGCTAACAGGACCTCTCATGGAGGTTGTTGGGCTCCTGAGCTTTTGGAAGTAATTTTCCACATCTTGTTCCAAAAAGCCCTGAAGGTGCAATGCAGAGGAGCAAATAGAAACCGGGTTATTTCCTCACCGGACCGCAAGCCCTGTGAGGTCAGGGCCTGTTTGCTTTGTACCTGTTCCCAGTGTCTGTCAGAGCACTGGGCCGTGGTGGGCACTCAACAAACTCTACCAGATGAATTAATCAATGAATTAATGGATCAGAATTATTTTAGGCTCCAAGCCACAGGAGCTAAAGAAGGATGGGGGTGAAGGAGGCCTCCCATTCGTAACGAGCTTTCTCTATGGTACATCTACCAAGACGCTCCCTGGGAAGGTCAGAATTCCACTTTCAGAACAGGTTTAAAGAGTAAGCAATTTGTAGCCTTGCAATTGGCTTAAACAGGTCAAAGCCACTGTTCCAAGGGACCGGCTGTGTGACTTGGTCCCAGCAAGAGGAGGGGAAGAAGGCTGGGGCCCTCCCCGCATGCCTGCCCTCGGACTTCCAGGCTGACAACGGCAGCCCTACAGAGACCCCCTCCCCACGTCCCGCGGTGTGTCAGCCAGTTTCCCAAGACAGAGCCACACCCCTGCACCTATACATACGCCTGTGTGTACACACTTGCGCACCTGCCTGCATTTCTGGTTGAACCCTCACCGATACACTAATGTTATTCATTAGAAAGGGCGCTGTTCTCACATAATGTTAGAAGTGTGCATTTTGGGGTCAGGCCAACCTAAGTGTGAGTCCTCGTCGCCGTGTCAACTAACTGTGTGACACTGGCCAGGTTACGATCCTCTCCGAGTCTGTTTCCTAATCCTGAGTCCTATTTCCTACAGTGGGAATAATATTTTTTCCCAGAGGGATAATAACGTGATAATATATAAAGATAATATAAAGATATATATATAATATGTAAAGATCTTAGGTTAGTACCCAATTGGGTAGATACTGTCATCTTCATTGCTTTTACCATTTCTTCCCCATTACGAATGAGAAGTATTACTTCAGGGGGAAAATGCATAAAATCAACTCTTTAGAAACCATGGAGTAAAAAAGGCAGAGAGGAAAGAAGCTGACAGCCTGTAACATGAGGCTCTGTCCTGTCAGGGTTCAGGCATCACTCTGTGCAGAGAAGGTGGGGAGGATGCACTAGGCAGGGGGAGGGGGAAGAACAGGAGGGGGGCAGGGCAGAGCAGTGATGAATACAGCGGATTAGGTGACAGCTCAGGCCAGCTCAGACCACAAAAGTAGCTGCGAGATTGACCTCATTGTTCTTGATCACCCTCGGCTATCTTCATTTCTTAAAGAAGACCTTATGGCCATAAAACACACACTTTAAAAAATTAATCTTCATTCATACATCCCAATATCAAAAAAGCAAACAACCCAATCAAAAAAATGAGCAGAAGACCTAAATAAACATTTCTCCAAAGAAGACATACGGATGGCCAAGAGCCACATGAAAAGATGCCCAACATCTCTAATCATTAGAGAAATGCAAATCAAAACTACAATGAGGTGTCACCTCACACCAGTTAGAATGGGCATCTTCAGAAAATCTACAAACAACAAATGCTGGAGAGGGTGTGGAGAAAAGGGAACCCTCTTGCACTGTTGGTGGGAATGTAAATTGATACAGTCACTATGGAGAACAGTATAGAGGTTCCTTAAAAAACTAAAAATAGAACTACCATATGACCCAGCAATCCCACTACTGGGCATATACCCTGAGAAAATCATAATTCAGAAACAGTCATGTGCCACAGTGTTCATTACAGCTCTATTTACAATAGCCAGGACATGGAAACAACCTAAATGTCCATCGACAGATGAACGGATAAAGAAGATGTGGTACATATATACAACGGAATATTACTCAGCCATAAAAAAGAATGAAATCATGCCATTTACAGCAACATGGATGGACCTAGAGATTGTCATACTAAGTGAAGTAAGCCAGGCAGAGACAAATATCACATAATATCACTTATATATGGAATCTTAAAAAAAGATACAAATAAATGAACTTATTTACAAAATAGAAATAGACTCACAGACATAGAAAACAAACTTATGGTTACCAAAGGGGAAAGGTCAGGGAGGGATAAATTAGAAGTTTGGGGTAGCAGATAGATGCTACTATATATAAAATAGATAAACATCAAGGACCTACTGTATAGCACAGGGCACTATACTCAATATCTTGTAATAACCTAAAAGGGAAAAGAATCTGAAAAAGAATATATATATACATAGGTAACTGAATCACTGTGCTGTACACCTGAAACTAACACAACATTGTAAATCAACTATACTTCAATTTTAAAAATATTAAAAAAAAATAATCTTCACGGAAGTTCTCTGGTGGCCTAGTGATTAGGATTCCGGGCTTTCATGGGGAACTGAGGTCCTGCAAGCTGCACGGTGCAGACAAAAAAAAAAATTAATCTTCATGGAAAATGTGTGGTTATATTCTGACCCCAATTTATTGCCCACAATTTCTTCCAAACTTGTATTTCTATTCATTTAGAACACATATGGAGTTTCATAATGTGCTGATCTCACACTCTGTGTAAGGTCTTGTTTGTTTGTGTTTGCTGATCAGAGAACTGATTCTTTTCTTCCGAGCAGCAGTCAACTGCTGAGGAGTTGGCTTGTCAGACTGATTCCTTGGTGACGGCTCTGAATCCATCTCAAAGGCCCAGTCTTATCCCATGACCACGGAATGGACGCCAAAGGTTACGAGGATTTATCTCCACGCCACAGGCGTAGCACCAGATGACAATAAGTATGTGAAAGAGAATTGTAAGGGATCAAAATGGAACAGTAAAAAAAATCTATTAAAACCAGGCCGTTTGTTTTTCTGAATATTTCGGAGTGTGTTTTGTTTGTTCAGAACAGAATCTACAAATGTGCTTCCCTACCCACACCTGCCCGTGCTGGAAGGGAGGTCCCAATTCGGGGTAATTTCATTCTTTTTAGAGGAAGTAAGTCAACGTATAATCCCTGGGTTTGGGGCCACCCGCTCAGCCCCCCGCGGTGGGCGAGGGGACCGCAGACTCCGCGCGCCGTAGGTGCAGCTGGGCCGGCACCCCGGGGGGCGCCCCCTCCTCTGTTGCCTCGTTTGTCACTTTCCCCTCCTCGTGGTCCCACTGCTTTTCCAGCCCCGTCACGTGGCCCCGATGTAATGCGTTTCATACATGCCCTTGGATATCCGTGTTTACACGTGAAATATTCAGTTTATTACATGTGTCTTAATTCACATGAGTGGGATTATGCTACGGGACTTACCCCGCTTCTCCTTTTTCTCCCTCCGAGTGGTATTTGAACTTGTGTCTCTCGTCCCGTCGTGGGCACTGCAGTCAGGGCTGCGACCGTGCCGCCCCCCGGGCCCTCCCGCTCCCGCAGACGTTCCGGATGCAGCTTCTCCGCGAGCTGCCCCGGACCCCGCCCCACCCCCGGACGCCGCGGGCACCTGCCCCCCGGGCTGCACGGCCAGGGGAAGCACCTGCCTCCCTGCACCCACGCCAGCTCTCCCGCAATGACTCGCTCTGTGGGTCACAGGGTTTCCCATCTCAGACCTAGATGACTGCTCATGCATTCCCTCCCGTCTTTAACTTATTCAGCCCGTTCCTGAACCCCTGTACGTGCGCAGCGTTGCTCTGGCCAGGGAGGGTGCAGAGGCTAAGAAGATAGAAACAGACCCTGTCCCTGTGGACGGTGAATCCTGGGATGGGGGGGGGGATAATACACACCTGGACAAATGATAAGGTGATGGCAGATGGTGGTGACGTCCGTGAGGATATAAAGCAGACTGGAAGCTCCAGGGCACCTTAGTGATGCGTCAGCTGCCGTGATCTCACCGATTAATTCATTGGAGAAGCGTGCATTCTGCGCCTACTGGATGCCCAGCCCAGTCCTCGGTGCTGTGCTATCCCCATGGCGAGCAGGTCCCTGTGGGCCAGGGCGCCCATTCTCTACGGGGGTAGAAACAGTCCACAAGTGTCCCTGGTTCCCTCAAAATCCACACCGGGCTGTGTGGCCTCAGGGGAGGGAGGAGCAGAGGACACCTCGTTCAGAGCCTGTGGTCGGGGATCCCCTGATCCCCAAAGAGCCCTGCTCTGGAACGGCATCTCCCAGGAGGCCCAGCTGAGCCCCTGTTCTGGCTCTCTGGGCGGGTCCCTCTCCTGACCTCGGCCCCACCTTTGTGCTGCCTGAGCTCAACCCAATTCCACGCCCCCAGTGGCCCCACCGCGGAGTCTTTCCCATCCCCCCTTTCGCTCCGCTCTCTGACGGACTCTCAGCAAGCTCATTTGGTTGTGTAGCTGCCTCTCAACCAGGAAATTAGAAAGTACAGACACAGAGTCAGTGCTGGCAGATGATTCCCTTTTTCAAGGTCATCCTTTCACGTGAGGAAGAATCGCTCCAACATCTGTCGCACTGTTTAGCTGGCATCCCAGTGGTGTCAAATACGTGCTCGCCTCCCTTTTAGAGAAACTCTGGGAGGGGAACATTGATGGTCAATGTCACGGCTTTCTTCCCATTTCTCCTGGAGGAAGGTCATCTTCTCCTTGGAGAGAAAAGTCACCAGAAAGTCCTGAGCACGGAGACAACTGGATTGCTCCTTGGCGCCTGCGTCCTAGCTGTCTGCACATCTTCAAGCCTGCTCACTGGGTACCACCACTACGTGTGTCTCTAGTACCTGCATCCTCCACATCTTCCAACATTGGGTGGGGTAGAGGGAAGAATCCCACCTCTCTGGTGGTATACCTGCTTCCATCCAAGCAGGAACCTCAAGATGGTAACAGGCCCCGAAGGGTTCCATCCTGACACCAGGAGTCCTTGGTGTTTAAAAATCTCAATGTTAAATCTCAAGCAGCTGCACGACAGTCCCAGGCAGTGAGGGGGAAACATGCGGTGACGTTCCAGACAAGGAGCTGGGAGGACTCCGGAAGCCGCGGCTTCTCTAAGCAGCTGTGTAGCCTGCAGGGAGGTTGGGACCTGACTCGGGGGAGAGGACTCAGGGGTGGTGCTGTGACCACGGCTCTCAAAGCAAGACCTGCAGCCCCTCCAGAGCGGGGATAAGAAAGGAGCATGCCTCTTACAGGCTCACTGAAGAGTGACAAAGATAATGGAACTAAAGCACCCAACCCAGTGTCTGGTACGTGACATCAAAATACAGGATGCCTATTTTTGCACTGGTTGCACCAACTCTGAAGAGACGCAGGGGCCGTGATGGGAGCAGAGGTGCCGCTGGCGCTGGCTCTCTTTTCAGGTATTTCACGGGACGCGTTTCAGGTGGAGGTAGAATGGTGTGTTCTGTGCCACACGCATCTCCCCCCAGTCAACCTAAATAAGAAGGTAACACGAGGAACAAATAGTCAGTAAATTAGATTATTCTCACCTCTCCCGCCCACCCGGGATCTCTGCTTTGCTGGGAAAGGACTGGGTGAGAGCATAGCCCACTGATCTGTGTGACGTCTCACCCACCCTTTCCCTCCACACCCCCTGGATCTGAATGCAAACTTGGAGCTTTGGAGACCTCAGCGTGGGATGGGATTTTGAAATGGGATAAAATGTGATGTAATATGTACACTGTGTATATAATACATGATGTGTCTAATTTTGGTAATGACAAGAGTCTGTCTAAAATCTCTTCTTCCTGAGAATCTTCCCCACACATTTCTTAAGCGTTATAGATGGGCTAGTGGGAAGCAACCTCACAAAGGAATTTTTCTTTCTGAACACAGAAAAAATAATCACAAAAACCACCTACAGTTATGTGGGCAGGAGCTTAGTTGTTCAAGGGTCAGTGTGCAACCTTCCCGTCTGGCTGGCCTCCTAAACTCTGACACTTTGGTGTTCTCAATTCCTTCACAGCTCACTGGGAGAAATGGATAAATGGTCTCAGGATATAGATGTTTGCCCCAGAAATATGGCACTTACAGTGTTAATTGGCTACAGCTCAAATAAACATGTCCAGAATCACGGGGCCCTTCCCCATTCCACATTAAAATCTCCCCAAATTTCCCTTTAAGCAAAACAAGGTCTGTGTGTGTTTGTGTGTGTCTTACAATTTATTTCTTTCCTTTGCATAAATTCCTATGCACCTTTCTTTAAGTCTTCAAGGAAAGCCCCGTTTGTCTCATGGAACTTTGATGCACGTCTGCACTTAGGGGTCGGTATCAAATGACAAACTTGAAAGATGCTAGAGTAGGAAGCGCCAGTGTCAGCTCCCCTTAAGGGATCTTCTTTTCAAGGCAAAAGACAGGTCCACATGACTCGCCAAGTGGCTGTCTCCCCACGGGTGGGTCCAGGAGATGCTAAGGAACTCTCTCCTTCCTAGATGAGCAAGAAAATAACTTCCTACAGAATCCCTGAATGACCTTGCATGTGATGTGGATGGGAATAAATTCAGAGGCTTTGCCAATCTTTTCTTTCCTCCGCATTCTCTCCGTGTTGTCAACCACAATGAAAGTGGCGAATCATCAAAACGTAAAGAACGGCTGGTTCCGAAGATTCATGAGGTCATGAGGTCACTTCTAGCTGAGTTAATTGTTAGAGTGCACATGTTTTGCTTTTGTTGGTGTTGACAAATTTCTTCCTAAAAAAGTAATTTCTGGGTTTATAGACTGAGGAAATGTGGAAAAAACCCAATTATATATGAGAAAGATATTCACAGTGTATTGTATCTTGTGTTATTTTGAAGGTTCCATAATGAAGCAACCATTGCAAAAAGAAGAAATCCAAAGCAATGAATAATTCATGAAAATCTTTTTCTCATTATGTGTATAAGGCTCCTTATTACATTACCTTTAATTCTCCACCCCTTCCTCCTCGTTTTTACGTAACCATTTTAGAATAAAGTCCAAACTCTGAAGCCCGGTATCAGATCTCCGCTTGACTCGGGCGGCCCTCTGGTCCCCCGACTCACTCATCCCACAGCCTCCTTCCCATCGCTTTCCCACAGAAGGGCCGAGTCACTCCGGTCTGCTCTTCACCTGGCGCTCAGCCTCATCTCGGAGACACCGATCTTTTCACCATCCCACGATTTACAGCACCCTATTTCCACCTACCATGTGGCATGACCAATAGCGCTCTTGTTCCTTATTTATGAACTGTACCATCTCACTAGAATGTTTAAAAAATCTATGAGCATTTCAGTCTTTTTGCACAGCTGAGTTCCTAGAACCAAGCATACGACGCATCACAGAGTTGGGATGAAATTACTATTTTTGAATAAATGAACTGAATGTCCTGACCACCTTCAAACATCAGAGGTAGCGCTGGATGCTGAGAGTCCTAAACTCCAAAGAAGACTTATGAAGGATATCAAAAGAGAAAAAGGAACTATACCACCAAAAATTATGAACCAGAATACTGTAACCTCTGGATCCCAACACGATAGCAAACTAACCCAAGTTGCTGGATGCCTTCCCCATGCAGTCCTGAGATGTCGGAGACGGAGAAGGAGGGGGCAGGTGTGAGAACCAGGAGAAACCGTGAGGGAGATGGCAGGGGGCTGGATGCAGTAGGAGGGGGAGAAATGCAGGGACCACAGGTAGTGCTTTTGTGAGCGCATGTAGAGGTTTTAATTGTTTTCTTATTTCTCTACCAAATTTATAACATGAAGCAGAAAATGTTTTTTCCACACTTGATCTTAGCCAAAAGGCCGAGAAGTGATAGAAAATGCTTTTTCCAAAGGAAACATCAGGACCAATGAGAAAAGATGGGTATTTAGCAGATGCTCTTAAGGGAAACTGGTCAATTTATTAACAAAAATAGGTTGGAACCTACCTCATGCCACATTTGATGAATGCCAGATGGATGGAAGCTCTAAATGTGAAAGCTAAAATTTTTAAAAGAAATAGAATAAATGTAAGAATATCCTTGAGAATCTGGGGTGGGAATTCTTAAATGAGATGTCAAGAATAAAACAAATGTTTAATTTATTGATATATCAAAATTAAGGATTTATTTTCAATGAAAGGTGACGTTAAGAAAATTAAGAAAGGTAGTACACTGGGACAAGATTTTGCAATGTACAAAATCATTAAGTGATTAATAATGAGTGAGGATCTATCAGAACCAGAAATATCCCCAAACCCCAGACAGCATAGCTGATTGAGAAGTGGATTTGGACAGGCGATTCACAGAGGCTGAACTCCTGTGGCCAACAGATGTGTGAAAAATGCCAAATCTCACTAGTAAATAAGGTTGAGAGTGCACTTTTCCTTCTCCCCAGATTGGCAGAAATTAGAGAAATGGGTCATGCCAAGTGTTGGTGTGTATGTGAAGAAACGAGAATTCCCGTGAGATGCTCGTAATCTGCTTCAGCCATCTCATTTCGGAAAGCGTTTTAACCGAATGGAATTAGCTTGTGCATTTCATGGATTCTGACCATCCTGATACAGGGAAGACATCATGGAATTCATGACCACGTTGCTTGGGCTCCCAAGAAGTTCCAGGCAGCTGAGATGACTCGAGGAACCACTGACAGAGGTGGAGTCAAATGTCGTGGGATAACTAGAAAGGTGTTAATTCAACACACAAGGTACCAACTACAAGGAAATAGGTGCACACTGACCAATGCTGACCTTTTAAGATGTTATGCTGAAGTACCAGAAAACCAGTGTGTTGTCCATAGGACAGTATAACCCATGTCAGTTACAACCACAGAAACGCAAAGAGCAATCATAGTTAAGGGAAACTTACACATCCAGGCACATACTAAACGCATTACAGTTGTGTTTGTGGGAAGAGCAATGGTAGACACACATCAGAACCAACTGGCAAAATGCCCAAATAGCACTTCGTCCTTAGAAGTTTGCTGGGTGCACGCCGGTGGACCGACTCGGTCTTGGATCCCGTCAGCTCGTCCAGATGCATCTTCCCTTTCCACCAAGGAGAAGCGTACGTTGGCAGCCAGTGCCAAGCAGGGGAGAAACACAGAGGATCCTCGAAGCAAATGGCTTTGGAAGCTGCTAGAATGTCCCCCAAATCCCCTTCTCGGGGTCCATGAGCCGTGAGCAGCTGGTCTGTCACAATCATCCTGGAGCGTTGTCATGGCCAAGGCTTTACTCTAGAAACCCCAGGAGCCAGATGCAGCCAGAGTGCAGCAGACCCACACTGGACGCCAAACACCATGACCGAAAGTGGGATCCGGCCGCTCACCGCTCAAAAGCCAGTAAAGAGGTAAGGTTGGTGGAAAGGAAAGTTTGCTTTATTTTGGCTGCTGGCAACTGGGTGGGGGGAGGGCAGACCCCTGTCCAAAGGCCGACTCCCCACCACTGACAATCAGGGGGCAAGAGCTTTTATAGGTGGAAGGAGGGGGTTACATGCAGAAACAGCACAGTCAGCTCTGACGGTCATCTTGAAATTGGTCGTGTGGTGGTTTGATCAGCATTATCTTGATTGCTTTAAGTACAGTTAATCTTCATTTCCAGGGTCGGTTTGTTCCAATTTCCTTGAGGCCAGTTCTCGGAATCGTGGCAGCTTATGTCACGGCTACAGTCTGGTCATCGTGTAGTTAACTTCTTCCACCTGGTAGGGGTTTCGGTATCTACAAGACAGCTCACAGGACATGGCTCAGAATATGATCTATAGCCCTTGAGGAGGAACTAAACGTCCTAGACTTTGCTTAATGACTAAACTATTATTATTTAGTGCTGTTGGACTGTTTTCCTTTGCTTCTGCATTTTCTCACTTCTCTGATTAAACTTATTCTTTGGCTAAAGTTTTTCCACAGACAAAAGGCAGGCTAGGACATGGGGGGCATAGACCATAGGGGTCCTGCTCCATTTCATATACACCATATCTCCTTTATCCATTTATCCATCTACGGACACTCAGGTGTTTCCATATCTTGGTTATTGCGAGTAACGCTGCAATGAGCATGGGGGTGCAGATAGATCTTTGAAATCCTGATTTCAATTCTTTTGCATAAACACCCAGGAGTAGGATTCCTGGATTGTATGGTAGTTCTATTTTTAATTTTTTGAGGAACCTCCATATTGTTTTCCATAGTGGCTTCACCAATTGGCATTCCCACTAAGTGAAATAAGCCAGTCACAGAAGCACAAATACTGATCCACTTACGTGAGGAACCTAGAAGAGTCAAACTCACAGAAACACAGAGGAGAAGGGGGTTGCCAGGAGCTGGGGCAGGGGGAACGAGGGAGTTGCTATTCTGGGTTTAATTCTCTGTTTTGCAGGATAAATAAGTTCTAGAAGTCTACTGTACCAATGGTGCCTAGGGTCAACGACTCTGTACTGTGCATTTTAAAATACACTGAGGAGAAACCTCTTGTCAAGTGTTCTTAACACACACACACACACAAAATCATGAAAGAACACAAGAAAGTTTATGGAGGTGAGGGATGTATTTAGTACCTTGATTGCGGTGGTAGTATTGTGGGTGTATACAGATGTCCAAACTCAAGGAAATGCGTACGTTAAATATTTGCACTCATTGTATATCACTTATGCCTCAATAAAGCTTTAAAAAAAAAAAGATCTAGGGCTTCCCTGGTGGCGCAGTGGTTAAGAATCCGCCTGCCAATGCAGGGGACACAGGTTTGAGCCCCGGTCCTGGAAGATCCCACATGCCGCGGAGCAGCTGGGCCCGTGAGCCACAATTACTGAGCCTGCGCGTCTGGAGCCTGTGCTCCGCAACAAGAGAGGCCACGATAGTGAGAGGCCTGCGCACTGTGATGAAGAGTGGCCCCCACTTGCCACAACTGGAGAAAGCCCTCGCACAGAAACGAAGACCCAACACAGCCATAAATAAATAAATAAATAAATAAAATTAAAAAAAAAAAAAGATCTAGCTTTAGACACACAGTAGGATTTCAATGAAGATTAGTCCTCTCTCTTCCCTGGGGCCATTCCCTAAGAAAAATCTTTATTAAAACTGCTGATTTTAAGCTATGAGTTTTTCCAGTGGAAACTGGAACATTCCATTTTTCCAAACTAATGATGTCATATTTCAGGAAGCAGTGAAAAAGCAAATTCCAGGGCAACCCATTTTTGGTCAAGGGAAAATTCTAGAATGGAACACTATCATCTCAGTGTGTCAATATAGATACAGCAAACTCCAGGAGCCAGGAGCAGGAGTGGCGTGTGGGAAGCTGAAGGAAGCTGGGGACCATGTTTTTATTCCTGCCTCTGGTTTCCCTTGGGCATGAAATAAGGTCATAACACATATGCTATGAATGAGTCTTATTTGCAAGTCCATTTGTGCAGACAGGTAAGAAGGTGAGATTGTGACAGTAGTTTATTCAGCAGAATTTCAGACTAGTGTTGGAATTTCAGAAGATCCTTTGAAGAAAAGACAGGAATGCACCCAGCTGCAGGGAAGAGCATGATCCAGGCATGGAACCAGTGCTGGAGATGGGCCGGGCGCTGAGGGGTGCTGAGTCCTCTGAACCTCCGCTTGTGTAGATCCCCTTCTTCCTTCGCCAGAACAAGGATCCACCATGTCAGCCTTTTGGACATCATTTGGGTCTCATTCAGCGAGACCGTTTTCACCTGCAGGGAAGTTTAGTTAAAATTCAGAGGGTCATAAATTTGAAAGAACTGAAAAATATTATGCGAATCACATCACTTCTGGACTGTTCTTCCAAGGAAAAATTAAGTGGTGCAGTCAGACAAGACCAGCCTGGAGGCCAGATCTTGTTTTTCTCTTGCCTCATCTTGTGCCTCCCTGAGGTCTGAGCCTGCCCTTCCTCTTCCTCTGAATTTATAATTCTGATGCTCTTCAAGGTTCAGTAACAGAGTAGCTCCCCAGGTCAGTGTTTCCTCAAATGTCACCCACTAGCCAGGGTCACAGAGGGTTCTGGTTTAAAATGAAGATTTCCATATCCTACTTGTACCCAGTGCATTGATTTCCTAGGGCTGCCTTCACAAATTACACAACAGGGGCTAAAACAACAGAGGTCAAGGTGTTGGCAGGGTCCCTCGCCTCTGGGTGTCCTGGAGAGCATGCAGTTCCCTCTCTTCTCATGCTAATAGCTGCCAGCATCCTCAGCTTTTCCTGGCTGTGGTTTCCGTTTTCAATCCCTTCACATCTGCCGGTGTCTAATCTCTGATCTCCCTGTCTCCCTCCCTCTTGTGATGGCCCGTAGGGCCCTTCTGGATGATCCAGAATGATCTCATCTCAAGATCCTTGACTTAATCATGTCTTCAAACTGCTTTTTCCAAATAAGGTCCTATTCACAGGTTCCAAGGATTAGGACATGGACGTATCTTTGGGGCCACCATTCAGCCCGGGGGGTCAGAGGGAAGAAATGCCTAGAAATAGGCATGACATTGAGAGGACCTGCTGGGGTGATGTTTTGTGTTCCTGTGGCTTTGGATCTCATGTGCAAGCTGAGGATTCCAAAATTCTCTCCCTAGCCCAGGACATGTCTCAGAATTCCCAAGTCATACATATCCAATCACCAATTAAAATGTCTTAATATGTTTCAAAAAAATAAAAATAGAACTACCATATGATCCAGCAATTCCACTTATGGGTATTTATCCAAAGAAAATGAAAACACTAATTCTAAAAGATATCTGTGCCCTCATGTTCACTGCAGCGTTATTTACAATAACCAAGGTACAGAGGCAACATAAGTGTCTATAGATGGATGAACGGCTAAAGAAATTGTTATACGTACATACATATATATATATAAAATAATTATTCAGCCATAAAAAGAATGAAATTCTGCCATTTGTGACAACATAGATTGACCTTGAGGACATTATGCTAAATGAAATAAGCCAGACAGAGAAAGACAAGTATCATATGATCGGTTGTATGGGAAATCTAAATGCATACATGAAAACCTGAGTTCATAGATACAGAGAATAGATTGGTGGTTGGGGGAGTTGTGGGAGAGTGTTGGGAGAAATGGGTGAACTGGGTTTATTTCTTAGTTTAAATGAATTGAATAAAAAAAGAGAGAGAATTAGGAGCGCCTTTAAAACAATAAATATCCATGTAACTGATCACTAATCAATTTTTAAAGGAGCTAGGCCTGATATATTTAATTCAACCCCTTTTCTCAACAGACTTGAGACTTCTCTTGGGATATAGATTGACTTTTGAATCATTCATGAACTCAGTTCAGAAAGGATTTAATAGGTAAGACGTAACTTGTTCTACTGTTACAAGTTAATTGACTTGACTGGTCTTGCTTGTGATTCTTTTCCTAAGCTGAACCTTTCTCTGATCAGTTTATTAGGCTAAACAACTCAGACTTTGGTCCAGGGAAGATTTTGTCCCCTGGTTCCCTTCATCACCTTCTAGAATCTACTGCTCAGTTTTGTCTCCAAGCACAGGCTCATGAGACACACCTTTGACTCCAGACAGTAAACATACCTGTAAAGTCCTGGATGTCACCTCTTTATTGCTCCAGAAACACCTAGGAGTCTCCCTCTGGAAGCAATCTCTTCTCCCATTCCTCATTTTTCTGCACCTTTACTACTTTGTCTACACCTTAATAATTTATTTGTTTTTTAAGCAAAGAAAATTTGTTTTCTCATTCCTGGTCTGTTTTCTAAAATAATTTTAAATAAATTAAAAAAATTTTTACCAGCATTTTAAACCTAACACATCAAAAAGTGCACATCTTTGTGTCGTTGCTCTGAAACCACATCCTCTGCAGTTCTAGTTCTGATGCGCTCTCCCTCCACAAGCCAGACACCCTTGAGCATCCTCTGTGTCTCCCCTCCCTCCAACCCATCAGCAGATCTTGTTGATTCTTCCTCCAAAATACCCGGGTGGAAATCATGAAGTTCTACTTGAACAGACAACAGTGCTATAGCTAAATTCCCCTTTCTCTTCCCTTTCTATTTGTTCCTTCTGTGCTTTCACAGCAAGCACTTTCTCTTCCATCAGTTCTATAGATTCCGGTGTTTTTAAGGACTCAGTGCTCCCTGTCTTCCTGGGACGCAGCCCACTGACAGTTTTCTTAAATGGTCCACTGCCACACCCTGGTGGAGACCATGGAAGCAGCTCACCTTACAACTTCATAGCCCCTGATGAGCCCCTAGGTTACCCTACTGTCCTCTTTCACCATTGGTGATTTGGAGGTCAGGGTTACCTTTGTGTCTTACATCAGCTTACCCCCAACTTTAATCTTTTAGTGTCTTTCACTGCAGTATCTGTACAACCCAGACTTCTTAGCTTGCTATGCAACGTCTCCATGACCCACCCCTGCTCTTGTCCCATCCCCAGTATCCCCGACCCTCACACTTGATGATTAAGCTCCATCCACATGGACCTCTTTCAGTTATTTCAAGATGCTGAAAAATTCTTTCCTGTCCTAGGGGAGTTAACCATAGGATTCCTTAATGTTCCATTCTGTTCTGGAATGTTCATTTCTTAATTCTTTCACTCTTTTGTGAAGAGTTTCTTCCCTTCTTTCAAACACCAGCTATGCCTTTCTGTCACGGCATGTGAGTTCTTGTAATAGTCATGAATATGCCTGTTCACTTGGTTATCACTTTCCTGAGCTATTGATATTTTTGAATGAATAAATGATGTATTCACTCGACTAGCAGCTAAGCTTTGTCTTCATGACCAAACCACTGTGGTCTGATGGACAGCTTCTGGGACTGGAAAACGTGAATGTGTCTTATAACCAGTGAACTATGTTTTGTAGAGAATATTTGAGGAACTTCCCTCTCTTTCTATGGATGGACATAAATGTATTTCAGTTTTATAAGTGGTTAAATATATTATCTGAAAAAACTCACAAGGTGATTCTGGAAAGGCCTTCTGAGAGCACTGCAATCCACCAGGTCCATCTCAGGGGTAGGTGGAGCTCTTGATGGGATATACAGCATCAGGGCTCCCAGGCTGGGCTCAGAAAGAAGAGATGGGAGCTCTTCCTCCAAGATCAGTGGAAAGGGCTTCTACTTATAATAATGGCTGAGTAAGCTTCTTCCCTCCGATAACAACAAGAAGCTCTCTTTTGTAGTTGTCCTTTTATAAAACTACTTTACACACACAGCAGCAGCAGCAAGTATGTAGAGGAAATGGAGAACAGCCAGAAACAGGCACATTCTGAAAAGGGGTCAACAGCTGAAGGAGTAAAGTGGCCGATGGCATTGGGCAATGGCGTGCTTGTAAATTGACCTCCCACCAGAAAAAGAGAGAGACACCTGATCTGTAAAGTTTGTCAGTTGTCATGGTGTAAATACCCCCACCATGTCTGATTTCAAACTACAAGTGATTTTACCATCAGCAGCCCAGAAAACTGCAGAATCCTTGTCAGTCGGCTCTTATGAGCTGATGCAAGCTGGCTGGAGCCCATCACAGGCAGTGGTGGGCTTCCTATTTTAATGGTTTATGGCATGAAGGCAGACCAGGTTTATAGCATGCCCCAAAGCTGGCAGATTTTGGAGAGGAATTATCACCTGGAGAAAGGGAATTTGCACTGGATGAACTTTCCATCTTCACTGCTTCTGGCTTGAGGGCAGGCCTCAGTAGGCCTGTGGGACAGCTGAAATCCACCTGAAGAACCAGAGGTTAAAATGTGGGGCAACCGTAGACATAGAAAATTGGAGGTAAATCCTTGGAAGGAGAGACAGAGAAGCGCATCCACAAATTTTGTGTATAAACTCTGCCCTAATATATCTTCCCCCCTGGACCTTGTATATGCAAGGCAGACTCAGTAGGCCAGCTAAGGATAGATGAAGTGAATTGGGATTTGAGCTGCCATTCAAAGGCAGCGTCTGCAGCACGATTCCCACCAAGATATTAGCAACAACAGCAACAACAACAGAACACTTTTCAGAGGAATATAACACAATCCAGAGTCTGAACAACATAATATTCACAATATCTAAGGCAGAATTCAAACTTACACATCCCTCAAAGAAACAAGCAACTATGACCCCACCTCAAGGGAAGAACTATCAGTGGAGACTGACCCTGATGATGCACTTGGTAGACTTTAAAGCAAGGATTCAAATCCTGTGCTCAATGACAAAAGGGACATACGCTCATAAGGAATTAAAATGTGGGATCAGATGTTGCAAGGGACTTGTTAGGTGAGGGGCAGAAGAGGAGGGTGGGGGAGTCTTCAGACCATGACGCAAGCCCAGCTCCCATTGAAGCAGGAGGAGAGGAAAGACTGGGTCAGAAGAGACCCCGAGCACAGCATGGTTCTACCAGAGCTGCAGCCCGGCTGACGGGGAACGCTCGAGCCCGTCTGCACCCACAGAGGGTCTCCCAGAGGGGCAACCTCAGCGCCGCCCCCAGCTCAGGTGCCGACTAAAAGCAACTCCGTACAAACACAGGGGCGTGTCCAGAGGGGCAGCCAATGGGGCTTGGGTCCACCGTGCATCACCCGGGAGGGGATCTGAGCAGCCGCATTGGGGACTTCAAGCCATTTCTTTAGATGACCTCTCACTTATTTGTTCTTCAGCTTCTTTTTTTTTTTTTTTTTGGCTTCGCTGCTCGGCTTGCGGGATCTTAGTTCCCTGACCAGGGATTGAATCCCCACCCTCGGCGGTGAAAGTGCCAAGTCCTAACCACTGGACCACCAGGGAATTCCCCTGTTCTTCAGCTTCTTACACATTCACCAAATTTAAAATTGCAATGACTCCATTTCTTATTTACTGAAAATCTTCTTGTATTTTTTTCCAAGTCTGCCTATTCATTTTTCTTGGTTTGTTTTATCATAGTTTTCATGTTGTCTTTATTTTCTTTAATTATTTTAAACAAATTTGTTATAAGTCTCTATTCAATATTTTTCTTTCATGTTCCCTGAGATGTAATTCTTACTGAATCTGTTAGCTTTGTACTACAATGTACTGTTTCCTTGTTTGTTTATCAATTTTTATTGTGAGCTATTTTCTTTATTCAGGTTTCTTTTTTTCCCTAAAAGTATAATATACCACTTGGATTATCAATGAGTCCCCTCAGCATGTCATTTTATTTGCTTTTGTTATGTACTCCAGGAATATTACTGGCTTGGACCAATGTTTGTGTTAGTTTCCTGAACACGGATACACACGAGCAGATTCTAAATCCATTTAGGCATCAGCTTAAACTCCAGTTTCAATTCCCTCCACCCATGGACAGTGTGGACAGGTTTCTCATGGCTGCTGGGTGTTCATCCTTGTTCACTTCAGAGGTCCCAGCCCTGAGGGTCCAGGACCCTCCCTTCCTTCCAAGCTGAACACCAGACACGGTTGTTACCTGTCCAATAAACCTGGTGTTACACGTCTGCCAAGAGGAACCAGGAAGTTTCAAAGGAAAAGGTAGAGACAGCATTTTGCTTTGTTGGGTGCTTTTGCTATGGGAGGTTTTCAGAGCTGTCTACCTACCACAGGGCGGGAACCAAAGAGAAAGGGTCACAGATCCGCATTTTAGAAAGACTGCAAGAAGGATGGTGTGGACGGGGCAGTTGGGACTTGTCACCAGCTACGCCCTGGGCCAGCGTCAGAGCAAGAGGGGAGGAGGACTTCGTCTTCAGCAGTGGCAGCGGGACACATGGAAAATCCGAATTCAGAATCAATAGTGCTTTCTCTTTGGATGTGAGGACGACAGAGAAGGGGAAAAGGCCGCACGAAGAGGAAACCTGTGGGAAATGTCTGAAGACCTGGAGCCGGGCCGCAGGCTCGAATCTGAGTAGAAGATGGCCTCCTCCCGGTGGGGATGGAAGGAGGAACGGCTGGTGGAGCAGATCAGCACAGGAGAAGGAGCAACCCCTTTTCTTGCCGGACCAGTGCACGCTCCCAGGAGGCAGGGAGCCGCCTGTGTGGCAGGTGCCTCAAGCCTTCCTTGTCAGGGAGGGCAGGGAGGGGGAGTGAGTGGGAGCGAGGGCGGGCGCAGGCCTGCAACTGCAGGATTTGCAGACAACGGAGATGGCATCTCACCAAACTTCATTCACCCGTGTGTTCATCGGAGAAGGATGTTCAGGCCTTCGCAGGCGGCTTCAGGTCACACAGCCCACATCGCACAGCTAACTGGGGGTGGACCAGACTATATACGTTGACTCTGCGAGCCCCTGTTATGAAAAAGGGAGAATTCCGAGGGGAAGGGCTGAGGGCTGAGGGCTTTGGAAGCCAGCCCATCAGGCTTACATCCCGCCCTGAGTGAGGGCCGGCCCTCTTCCCTCTCCGTTGAGGGTTTGTTTACGGGGGACACACAGGCACATGCACACACGTGCACACATGCTAGCACACACACGAACACATACACACGTACACCTGTGCACACACATGAACACACACACCTGCGCACACACATGAACACACACACCTGCACACACATGTATTTTCAATCAGAGACTGTGAGCTTCATCAAATCCTTTTGGATTCTAAATAAATGTTTAAATGCATGTAACGGGGATTTTCATGGTATCTTGTCAGCTTTCTTCAGCCGGCTTGTCTCGGGGATCAACCAGGAAGCCACACGCCTGGAGAAGCAAACAGGATCCCCTGACACAGTTCGTGCGGGCAGCGTCTAACGTGTGGACCCGGGAGCCGGACCAGCCCCAAAGGACGGGCCTGCAGTGCCTCCCGGTGGAAAAGCCTGGCCACTGCACCGGGAGGGAGGGGGCGCCTTCCCGGGATTTGCTGGCCGTCACTAAACTCATTCCTCTGAGGGCCTGGTCTGTGAGAGACGACGAGTACTTTCTGGGACAAATGCCAAGGGCGAGGTCACGTGCCCTACAGAGGCTGACGGAGGAGAAGGAGTGTGTGTGACCCGTCGCGACCTGCCGCTGGAGGCCGGCCGAGGAGGCCCGAGGTGGAGCTGGGCAGCAGAGCACCTGTGCGAGGAAGCTGCTGCCTGTGCCCCGGGCTGTGATAGTGACCTTCCCCAGCGCGCTCCCCCGGGACCCAGGGCAGCGGCCTGACCCGCCTTTCCCTTAATGAGGCCCTGGGTTCAACACCAAGTGCGCCAGCCGAGGGCCAGCCATTTGCAGGTATGTCGTCAATCGTATTCTTTCTCCTTATTTATCTGCCTCTTTGGATCGAATTAAAAGAGACCAGAACACAAGAAGGATGACCAGGTAAGGTGGCGTAACTTCTTGGAGGAAAAAGGGGAAACGAAGCAAATCTAATTGCCAGATTCTTTTAATTGGTCAGAGTTCTCTCCATGGAGAAAGAGAGGTGTCTGGATCTGAGCACAAAATGGGAGCCGAGGGGACAAACTTCCGAACCCCTGAGGAGCTTTCACAACAGAACTTGGGATTTGAAGTCTGGACAGTTGAGGTCCCAGGAATTAATGCATTAAAATGAAAATAAACATGTGTAATTATAAAACATAAAAAGATAAAACATAAAACTGTATTAGAAGTGTATAAAATTAGAAAAATTAAAAACAAAATAAGCATAAACTCACCAAATCTTAAAATATTAGAATCTGGGTTTCTTCTCCAAGTGTGAAATAAAACATCGGAAGAACTTAGCTTTGCGTCTTTGATGTTCAGCCCAGGGCCCCGGTAAGGGAAAGCCGAGCAAAGCTGCTGCTCGCCTCCCGCCAGCGTCCCAGCCCAGGACACTGGGAGCGGTTGCAGCGTCCTCGGCAGAAGCTTTGCGGCCAAACTCAAGTGTGAAGCCACACCAGCAGCGACCGAGGGCTCCTGTCACATGCCAAGCGCTGCTGTGATGCTCCTCCCACTCGTTCATCCTCACAAGGACCCGCGAGGGCCCTTCTCTTCCCATGGCACGTGAGGACCTGGGCGTGCAGACCCTCCCTGGTCACGCGGTAGCCAGGCCAGAAGGCGCTGAACAGCCTGTGTGGAGCCCGAGCAGAGGCCGCTGCCCGCCCTGCCCCCTGGAACGCAGCCCAGGTCCAGGTGGAAAGTGGGGTGATGCCCTGTGCCCCTGTGCCCCGTCCCTGGGAGGGGCCCATCTGAGGGGCCCTGCCCTGCGCTGCCCTCACGTGGTCCCAGGAAGCTCTGAGCCTCCAAAGCCAGGTCTGCACTGAGATGTGCTGCAGAGGGAAGAGGCACCCCGGACTTTCCTCCCAGCTCTGTTGGGATGTAATTGCCATGCATCCCGTGGTGTGGTGGTCTGACTTACACGCTGTGGAAAGATCCCCATAGCAGGAATGGTTAGCTTGCCTCGTCTCGCAGAGATGCCGTGAACTCACTAGATTTCAAAGAGAAAGAAAGGAAAGAAAACCATTTTATTTATATGTGTGCGGTATTTTATGTTGCAAGAATATTTTACATATATCGTGTTAAATTAAGTTTTTTATTAAAACGAATGTTGCCTGTTTCCCTTTACTTTTCAAACCGTGGTTGTTTGTAAACTTTGCGTCCTTGGTGACACTGATTCCTCTGACAGTCGGCCTAGAAGAAGAGTCCGGGCAAGAGCTCAGAGGCCTCTCCTTTCCTGCTTCACCCTGGACACGTGCTCAATGAGGCCCCGAGTGGGACGTTCCCCTGGGGGTGGGGCTGTGTCGCTCACCCTTGGGTGAACGCAGGGGTCCCCGGAGCCCCTAGTCACCCCTTCATCGACCCTCAGGGCCGCAGCGGGGGCACCGCCAGACAAACCTTCTAACTAATGTGTTTTTCACTGTTGCCACTTAGTTTACAATGAAAACCCAAAGGCTGTGCAGGGATACATCAGCCCTATGACAGGGGCTCATCTTCTGTTTGTTTAGGAGGACTTTTTCACCCGACCCCGAATTAGCTCTTTAGTTGGGTGATGACACTGACCCCGACTGCACCTGCTCGTGGCATGTTCCCAGCAAGGCCACGGGCGGCACGTCTCACCGCTTGGAGCACCTGGGCGCTCGTGATCCAGGGGACTCAGGGCCCCAGCGCGATCATCGTCGTGTCTTCATTCTCCTTGTCGTGTGTGTAAACCTTGTCGACCCGCTGAGGACTTCGTGTGACTTGGACTTTTTTATAAACCGAAACACTACTTTCGTACAATTGTGCAGTTTTAAGTATGTGGTAGATGCTTATTAAACATTTGCAAAGCAATGCCTGGTGAAATCTATCCGTGTGTGAGATGAATTTTAGTCACAGTGAGGGAGAGAAACAGACCACTGATTAAAAATACCTGTGGCCTCCCCATCACAGGAGCCCAGCAGCTGTGAGCTGAGGGCCCCTGCGATCCTCGGGAACTTAAAATGTGGGTGTATAACGTCCAATTCGGATTCTGCTTATTGCAAAGGCCTCAAGATATCTGACACATTTTTAACATATAGAATTCACTTCTGGGGTACTGAGATATACAGACTTGTTAAAAAATGGGAACTCAAAATATAACAGTTACTTTAAAACATTCTATATGGAGCGTTTGTCCTTTTGGGGGTATAAAACAAAGAAGATCATTAGCTTTTAAGTATGAACATAGAACATGTATTTATAGAGTTGATGTCTATAGTCAAATAAAATTTGGAACAAAATATCAGTCAGGTTAGATATAAATGATTCAAAAGTCACATGGTTGATTATAATCAGTCTTATTTTTTCACAGCCAAAACACGTTTAGTTTAGTTTTCCTTTTAAAAAACTTCTGCCATATTTACAAGCAGCTCAAGGTTGACTATTTTCCTGAGATTATGTCCATTTGAGTCCTTGGTCTTGGACACATTCTGAACCTTGGCATCTCACCCCAGAGAGCAGAGGTGCTGCACCTGCTTCCCAGCACGTGGTTCCCCCACCTGTCCCACGTCTCCCATCCAAGGGGTCTCTTCCCTGCCCTGGAGTCAGGGAAACAAAGTAAGAGAGGTGGGTGCAGAGGGAACCCCAGTGCAGGGTAAGGACCCTCAGAGAGACGGGCCAAGCACCCCAGAAGAAAGCCACTGTGGCCAGAGATCTGATGCCAGGATCCGAGAAGCAGACGGGCCGAATGGAATTACTCAAGAACGTATGAGTTTCCTGCAGTTGCTGTAACAAATCGCCCCACTCTGGAGCTGAAGACACCACATATTCGTTCTCTGACAGTGCTGGGGTCAGAGGTCTAAAATCAAGGTGTCAGCAGGATTTCCCTCCTTTTGGAGCCTTCGGGGGAGAATCTGTTTTCTTGCCTTTTCCAGCCTCGAGAGGCTCTGTGTTCCTTGGCTCATGGCCCCTGCTCAGCATCAGGGAACATCCCTCACCTCTAGTTCTCTCGTCTCATTGTCTTTTTCCTACCTCAACCCTCTTGCATCTCCCGTGTAGGACCCTGTGGGTACAGTGGGCCCACCTGGAAAATCGGGATGACCTCCCATCTCACAGGGAGGTCCTCAACTTGGAACCTTTGTTTAATCTCCATGCAGAGTCCCTTTTGCCACATGAGGTAACATATTCACAATTCCAATATGGTGTGAGACGTGGGTGCCTCGTGGGGAGCATTACCCAGCCACCCACAGGGTCAGGAGGGAGAAACAAGTAAGATGACCTCCTGTTTAATCATTATAGGTACAATTCCTTGGCTCCTACAAGCTTTTCAAGAGTCTATTAAAATACTTGATGTTTAGCATTACTTGGAAAAGACACATGCACCCCGATGTTCACTGCAGCACTATTCACAGTAGCCATGACATGGAAGCAGCCTAAGTGTTCATCAACAGATGAGTGGACAAAGAAGATGTGGTACATATATGCAATGGAATATTACTCAGCCATAAAAAAGAATGAAATAATGCCATTTGCAGCAACATGGATGGACCTGGAGATGATCATACTAAGTGAAGTAAGCCAGACAGAGAAAGATGAATATCATATGATATCATTTATATGTGGAATCCAAAAAAACGATACCAATGAATGTATATGCAAAACAGAAACATACTCATAGCTACAGAAAACAAACTAATAGTTACCAAAGGGGTGAGGGAAGTGGGGAGGGGGCAAAATTAGGGATATGGGCTCAAGAGATACAAACTAGTATGTATAAAATAGATGAGCAACAAAGTCATATTGTATAGCACAGGGTAATATAGCCATTATCTTATAATAATTTATAATGAAATATAATGTGCAAAAGTACTGTATCTCTATGCTAATATAATGTAGTAAATCAACCATACTTCAGTGAAAAGAGGTTTGGGGTTTAAAAACAATTTTATTGTCTCTATGACAAGAAGGAACCACTGCAAACTTGAATTAGTAAAGATTTAATCAGTCATCTACAAAATGTTCCATTTTATCTACTCACAAACATTCATTACACTTAATAGCATTCGTAGGTTAGATTGTCTTCCTTTGGGATAATTCTCAAATAGACCCAGAGATAAGCAGCACCTCACAGAACATTATCAACTGAGTTAGAAATTACACCAATCTTTTACAACACTTTTAAGACCTTCCACAGTTTTTACAGATACAAAGCCCAACGTGGTATGAAGGTGAATTTTTTTTTTAAGATTTATTATTTATTTATTTTATTTTATTTATTTTTGGCTGCAGCGGGTCTTAGTTGCGGCACACGGGATCTTCGTTGAGGCAGGTGGGATCTTTTGTTGTGGTGTGCGGTCTTCTCTCTAGTTGTGGTGTTCAGGCTCCAGCGCACTGTGGGCTCTGTAGTTGAGGCGCGCATGTTCCAGGGCGTGTGGGCTCTGTAGTTTGCGGCACGTGGGCTCTAGTTGAGGTGCGCAAGCTCAGTAGCTGTGGTGCGTGGGCCTAGTTGCCCCGCGGCATGTGGGATCCTAGTTCCCCAACCAGGGATCGAACCCGCGTCCCCTGCATTGGAAGGCGGATTCTTTACCACTGGCCCACCAGGGAAGTCCCTAAAGGTGAATTTTTAAATCTTTCCTATACCACGGAGGAGGGGCACTCTGTAAGTAAAGGGTGACCCAAGACAGGACGGCAAGCAGCAGTGCACGGTTCTCTGAGGCAGGAGTCCGAGGGGGTAAAAAGTTCTTCTACCTGAATTGGGGCCTGGTCTTCTCCCCGTTTACTGTCATCCTTCCCTCGGAAAAAACGTCAGAGTTAGAAGTGAGATGAACATGGACGCCTTCAGAATCAGCTTCTCCCGCAGCATCACGGTAGATGATAAAAGCAAGTGTACTCACATGAGACTTGAATTCAAGGACTAAACACCTTTTCACCACACACATACCTCAAAATCCAGAAGCAAAGGCAGCCCCTACCCCCAACCTTCCCCAGGAGAGCTGACACTTCATCATTTGCCCTGATGCCCAGGAAGACGGGCACTTTGGGGAAACCAAGGGCCTCCTGGCCCCAGGATGCAGAAGCTCCAGGGCAGCACCTGCCCCTGGACAGGGCGTTTCTGGGGCACCTTCCTGACCCTAATCTGGTGGCATGTGTCCTGGTCTGGAACATCCTTCAGGTGACAGGTCAAGACTTGGGAAACCTACGATGAACGTTAGCCCGTGGATTTTATTTTCCTCCAGAAGAAATCCAACAAAAGCCACAGACAGGTAACCAGAAAAAATCAGACAAAAAGACCTTGGACACTTAGATTCTAAACTTTATTTTCAAGTATTTTGCATCAAACTTGCGAGCAGAACCCCAGACTGTTACTTGTCCCCTCCCTGGGCTGGTTCTCTTCCTCCGTGGCCAGCCTTTCCTGTGATGACTCTTACCAGCCGGTTCTGACCTCATTTCAATTACGTAAAAACCGATTTTGGACATGAATCACCTTTTAAATATAAACTAACTCTGCAAAAAAGCCTTTCCACCACTAAATCTGTCTATTTTTCAGCTGTTAAGCCTGCTAGTGAGCCAGTAAAGAGGTTTTTCTCTATTAAGAAAAAAAAAAAAAATCACTAATAGGAATGCAGAAAGCCCATGGACGCCTTATTTTTAGTGCTTCTTGACATTTTATTTTCTTGTAAACAACTGGTGGTGTGACAGGTATTTAAAATGTCCTCTTTGCAAATAGAAAAAGAAAGGAAGAAAGAAAAGGGAAAATGGAGAGAAATAAACCACAGAAGTTGACAGAACGTCATCGGCCAACAAATATTTATCAGCTTTGTCTGCCTGATGCCGAGCGGGGGCAGGTGGGCCGGTGGTCCTATTGCAACCTGTGTTCACGTTTTTCCGTTGGCCGGCTGCCTAAGATAACCTTGCACCAGATACGGAAAAACGAAAACAACTCTTACTAATAAATCCTGGAGGTCATTTAGGAAGCCTGGGCCGTGCCCTGTGCTGATGCCCAGGAGGTAGGAAGCTGGCTGCGTGTCCTCTGCGGGCACCGGGCACCGCAGGGTGTAAATTCTGTCGTCCTAGCGGGACGCCCCGGGCGTCCTGAACGCAGGGCAGGGCTGCGCAGCCCGAGGCCGAGAGCGTCCTGTGCCTCCAACACCAGTGGGCTCTTTGTCACCGGCCAGGGCGGGGGCAGGGAGGGAGCCCTGCTGTCACCTGAAAAGGTAGCCGTGGGTCACCACCGCCATCCCCAGAAGGCCTCGGCCTCACCAGGAGGACCCACGCGTGCAGGCCTGGAGCCGACTCCAGAAATAATGCACACTGACCGGCTGGCTGGTCACGGCTGCTGAGGGAGCAATATTTACCCCCGAGGCACATGTGCCAGCTGCAGCTGTGTCAGGCTTCCGTGGCCGCCGTGGGGCATCGGGGCCCCTCACGCTGTCAGAACCGAGCTGTCGGGTCGGGGAGAGCGTCCACGCCGTCCTGTCTGGACTTTCCCGACCACCCCAGGAGGTAGGACTCGAACCTTATTTTAAAAATTGAAACACACACACAGATTCAAAAAGAGTAAATTGCTTTCCCAGATCCCTGCAAGTAAGCAAGGAAGAGCAAGACCAGCTCCACGACATTTAAATCCACTCACCCTTGGACCTGGGAGTTCATGGCGATCTGGGCCAGTGAGGTCCAGGCGGGGAAGACCAGCGAGGGGCAGGGCTGGCAGCTCAGGGTGTACACTGAGATCTGCCTCCAGAGCCTCCAGAACCCCTGCCGCTGACCCAAACCAGAGCCAGAAACCCTTGGCGCGTCCTCTGTCCTTGGCCTGAACCGCGGTTCTGGGACTGCCGGCCCTGCAGCTCCTGCCCCGGGACCTGTCCGATCCTCCGCAATGGCAAGGAAGCTCGAACAGGCAGAGAGGAGCAAAGAGGCTCCGGATTCCGCCCCAGAAGACAACACATGATCAATCAGCCATCCTTCCGCAAATAACAGAAGAAATGTGTCTGTTCCTGCAAAGTTCTCTAGACTCGAGTCAGCAGGAGAAAGCCACCCACCCGAGTGAGTCGGAGTGGTGTGAACACCAGGGGGCGCTGTCCCACCTTAGAAGATGCTCCTGTCCCTTTTCTGATTCCTTCCCACACTTCCCAGTGATCCAAGGATTTCGCAGTTATTAACACAATAATGTGTGCACAATTACTACAAGACAGATGCATTTTAAGCCCTCTTGACACACCCTGGGGGTCTATTGAAATATCTGATCAATTTGCAGTCATGTGAATGCATTAGGAGTGAGTTCAGGTTTTGACACTGGATGACTTAAGGAGCCCTCTTTAAGAAAAATAACCAAAGGACAAATAGAAAATTAGTGACAAAATAAGCATTCACTTACAATGTGAAAAATGCAACAAATTATGCATCTAAACAATCTGACAAATATTCCAAACTTAACAAAATCCATATAAAATAACATGATATTTTAATTAACTAACTACCTAATACACACCAAAACTTCTCCCCATGTTCTACATACTATTTAACCACCCTTTCATGCGTCAATGAATATTTTTCTATTTGAATGCCGTTTCCTCCAGAGAGAACAGAAAGAAAACTCAATTTCCATAGATGCATGGAATCTAATTTTACTGTTCTTAACGGATGCTTATAAAACATGGGACTTCACATAAGAAACACTTGTTTTATGTAACACCATTCCCGCTCTGCACATTGCTGACACTGAGATTCTGATAAATTCTATCTTGCACATTATATATATATATAATATATTTTTTTTCTACATATATGTTGTGTATTTATCATCGCCTTCTTAACAGAATGTTCTTGACAGAAGAGCTCTTCCGCTTTGACTAGAGTTGGATGAAACCTGCTAATAATCGAAGGACATGAGAATCGGAAGCTTCGGCAGAATGGCTTCCGGGACCATTCCGTTCAAGCCTCGCTCCTCCCCAGGCCCAGGCCCAGAGGACAGGTCCACGCTGGGACTGGTCTCTGCCCTCCCCTTTGTGTCATGGCCAGATGAAAGGGACAGTGGCTGGGGGAATACTCTGGAAGCCGTCTCCACACCGGGAAGACCAGCGGTAACTAAACTGTCCACAGAAGTGACGGCAAACCATGTGATGGTGCCCACAGCGTCCAAACTAAATGCATCGCCTACTCACCTTCTCTGAACTGAGTCCCCAGATGCCATGGTCTCTCTGTCCTGTCACCTGACACAAGGGGACACGAGGTGGAGAGGACAAGGGAGGGAGGGAGACAGCAGACTTACCAACTCCAGACTCTACGCACACAGCACCCGATGGGCACATCGCCCCGCCCCGTCCCGGCATCGGTCCCGGAGATGGGGTCGGGCGCTGGCACTCAGCGGCACCATAACCTGCTTCAGGACACGTGTGGGACAGTAACACAGGGCCCTGGCGGCTTTATCATTTCAGAGTTGAAGGGATGGATACACAGGATCGGGCCTAGAGCCCCCCTCACTGACTGGCCTCAGCACCAGGCGGTGACAGCCTCAGCCGCCTGTCGGCTCACTTTTACCCCAGTATTGAAGACATTTTCTTCACTGGAAGCTTAACTGGAAACTTATTAGAAATAAATAGGTATGTATTTGATGAACTGCATGTGCTTCCAAAAGTTTAAAGTCAAGTTTTGAAGGTAGGCACTGGGGCAAACCCTTAAAAAAGTTCAAATGCTCCCGTGCCCTGTGAAATCTGATAAAGAGAATGAATGTTACTTCTAGTGTGAGTCAAGTGTCACGTTGTCCGCTCCAAGATCGAGTGTGTGAGGGAGGAAAAAGCGGATCCTAGCCCAGCACCAGGCTAGATGCTCTGAGAAGTAACAGCCTGGGTGCACAGCGGGTGGTGTATTTCAGCCATAAGGCAAGACCCACCCACCCCTGCACTGCTTCTTGCCATGTTCTCATGGTTTGGGTCTCGAGAGCTTTAAGAATGAAAAGGAGTAGGGGCAAAATGAGGAGAAACTGAATGAATTATGTTAGGAACATGCAACCCCTTCTCCACTGTACCATGCTAACATCCAAATGCAGAGTTTGCAGAGTTTATGGTTTATGTTTGGGGAAACATTGAATTTTTCCAGGAGAGTGAGATGTGTATACACACCTACATCTTCCTTCGAATGTGCCTAGGTTTTCTCGATAAACCTCCTGTCTCCTACAAGAGGTTTCCTGTTCCATGTTTATATGAAGTAAAGTATTATTACAACACAGTATATGTCTTTTACAAATAAAACTGAAGTGTTTGATTGTTATCCATGGAACAATAAATCGGACACCTGGCATTACTCTTCCAGCAGTCTTTACAGCACCCAGTATATCATTATAACAGCCCCCTCAGACTCTTTTTCCATAATCTGCCTACATGCTACCCTTTCAGTTTTAAGTAATTGTATTTGCTCTCGGCCACCACCCTGTCTGGGACGTGTGCCACGGGACCCCGGAGAGGTGGCAAACTTCTCTTATCTTTCCCAGATGCGGTCGGAACTGTTTGTATATAAACTGCTCCCACGTGGACCTTTCAAACCTGACCACTGGCATCACACTCTTGGGATGCTGGGGTCTCACATCCCAACACCGGACTTCTGCCCCTACACTCCCCAAAGCACACGCTCCTGGTCTCCAGGGCTCTCTCTGTAAATGCACGTCTCTCAGGCTTATTTCATCTTCTCCTGCTCCCTTTCCCTGTAGAGTGGAATCTGAACCCCTCCACAGGTTGTAAGACTCTCCGGAAGCCCCGCCCACCTCTGCACCCTCCCCTCCCCTCACCAGGAGCTCACGAGCTCATGTCCCGTTCCTCACTGCCCAGCAGACAAACAACCTCCCTAGGACCGCGGCTCAGCGGTGGATGGGCTCCCCGCCAGTCAGGCCCTTAGCCACCTCCAGTTTCAGCATCCTCGACACTCGGGCAAATTGCTCGCTTCTCTGGTCTCGAGGGAACAGGCACACGTCTCCTCACGTCATGGAATAATCTTGTCTTAATTGTGTTTCCACATCTAACTCCTCCTTCACATCATGACTTTCAGCTCTAACTTATTTACCCTGATTCCGAGACAGTGGCAGCTCAGTGTAGGACCTCAGTAGAGAAGCTGTCGGAGAAATTAGTGAAGAAATGAACGAATGCGTAATTGGCGGGTATTGAGTGATGCCTATTCACAGCTCAGGGTAATCAGCCAACAGTGAGCTGGGGGTCACTAAAGGCAGAGCCAGGACACCGCGCGCCCTGAGGTTAGTCCCTCACTAACGGAGTCCCCGTCCCGGGGAGCTCGGCAGTGCAACTCTGGATCGGTGAGTCCGTGCGGTGCCCCTGCTGAGCACCTGCTGGACGTCCACCGCCACGATGCTTGGTGGATGGGACGCAGGGAAAGCATCAGACTTTGGTCTTTCCAGGAGGAAGGAGGCTCAGACAATCCGATTTGTAAACACAGAAGTGAGCCCGAGAAACAGAATACAGCCAAGACAACCTATCACAAAACTCAGACAGCTTAGTCCAAATGCAGGGGCAATGGGCTTTTAGAGAAGACTGAAATAAACGTGTGCGGTGAAGAAACGTTTGTGGACCACAGCAGGAACCAGGGTGCGTGCAGGACTCTCCCCTGTGGGGACTCTGGAGGTCAAAGGTGAGCCCCAGGACCGTACGTCTCAGCTGGATTTCACCCTCTGTGTTCACCACCCACCGATCTGCCCCATCCCACCCAGGTCTTTTTCATAACAACAATGAAAATAATAATTTTGACAACAGCCAACACTTTTTAATGCTAGCCATTGTACTAAGTGCTTTATATGTACTTATTCATTCAATCCTTGCCAAAGCAATAAATCTATGAGGGAGGTAATATTACAGAAGAGGAGACTGAGACACAAAATGATGAATGACCTTGCCCAAGGTCACATGTCTCCCACATGGCAGAAACGAGAGGGTCAAGCAATGATGGCCCTAGAATGTCTCCACTGAAGGTCTTAGAGGCTCAAGCTGGAGGATGGGGTCCAAGGGATTTTCAGAACCCTGACCGCATGGCAATTTTGATAAAAGTGAGATTATTTCAACTGCCCTGATGAACGGAGGGGTCCAAGAAGGGAGGCTGAGGGAAATTACGGGATGCGAGGCACCCTTCAACCCTCCATGAAATCACAAGTCCTCAGAGTACTTTCCTGAGCATTCTTTTCTGACCACCAGAACCAAGGGAGCATCTCTCCACCAAGGGGGCTGATGGAGACCACTTGAGGAGATTTACACAAGACCATTGCCCTGCAAATGATGAGTCAAAGGTCTGGCTCATTTTTAGAATTTTAGTACCCAGTCTGATTTGCAGAACTGGATAGGAAACAGATGCTGGGATAAAGCATTTGGTTAAATTTAATTTCAGTATTGAGTTTAGTATGACTTTCTTTTGCTAATGCTCTGAAAGTTTACACCATATCTGAATATATCTAACTCCTGGATATATAGGTGACCAAAAAAATGTGCTTACATGCCAGCCTTTACCCTCGACCATTAATAATCGACAGATATCAACATGAGGCAGCAATCTGAAATGTTTCCTAAATTTTCCATTTATTATAAATTGAACTTTATACTTACAAATGTTGAAATTGACATTTGTAAACTACCACAGAACAATTTACTCTACTGAGATGCAGTTTGAACTGTTTTTAAAAACTTCTCTGATCACCTCAGTGATTTCTGAAGCTTTGCTGGTGGGTTGGTTAGGTTTTCCAGCAATCACCACCTTAAATCATTTCTGCTGTGTACTTGTTGCTTTCTTACAGTGGATTAAAATACATGTTTTAAGGAAGGTGTGTCTTTTTTATGTTTACCATTTTAAAGAAATGTTCGTGATGTACGTTGAGAAAATGGGACCTGCTCAGCGGGTCCCGGATAATCAATTAGTGATGTGTGAATTCTGCAAAGTGACGGTGAGGGCCTGCTCTCCCCAGGAGGCATGGGGCTGAGCCCCTCCCTGGGGTCGGCTGTGAGAGGAGGTGACCCCGAGGCTGGCCCATCATCTGGTCCCGGGAGCCTGTCTCGCAGTGATTCCCCAGGGAGCACGATGGCATGGCAGCACCACAGCAGGAGAGGCCAGCAGACCTGGCACGCAGGGGGCTTCAGAGATGAAAGTGCGATGAGCTAGAAAAGGGTCACTTCTAGGTAAGCCCCCGAGGAGACAATTCTGCTCCTAAACCCTCAGAAATGCACATTCAGATCCACGGAGAAGAAATTCGGGATGAGGCGTAATCTTCAAGAGTTCCCATCCACATGGGTGATTTTTCTCAGAAAGAAAAGATGGAGAAATTATTTAATTCCTGCCAGAGACCTAACTTAAGAAATTGACTCCACGCTTAGTGCGTTCGTGAGCCACTGCTGTCAATCTGCAGCTTTCCTTCCAGACGAGCCCGTGTGCTCTGTGAAGGGCGCATGTGGGGGGACGTGTCCTGCCCACGCAGCCCGTACCTGGTGGGCAGGATGCTGGGGGTGCCAGGGCGGCACCTGAGCGCAGCCGGGGGCAACTACTCAGCAGCCGCCGGTCAGGGAGGGCCCTGAAGTGCCAAGACCACTGTGAGTAGAAACTGAGAGACCCCAGAAGCAGAGATTTTAACATTTCCTGAATCAGGTTGTTCTGGGAACAATGCCAAATACGTGGTCCCTTTCCATAAAATTTTTAAGAAAGAAACTTTCCCAAAGGCCAGCTTCCCTCCAGAAGAGACCGGGGCTCTGCATTTGATAAACACTGCAGACCAGGCAGCTTAAACGACAGACATTTATTCTCTCAGGGTCTGGAGCCTGGATGTCCGAGGTCCAGCGTCCTGATGTGGGCAGGGCAGGATTCCCCTGCGGCCTCCCTCCTCGGCGTGAACACGGCCTCTCCTCCCCGTGTCCTCACCTGGTCGTCCTTCTGCTTGCGTCTGGGTCCCTCCCTCCTCTCCCTAGAGGGACACCAGTCGCATGCGATGAGGACCCACCCTCATGATGTCCTTTTACTGCAATCCCCTCTCTCAAGGCCCCTCTCCAAACACCGTCACACTCCGAGGTGCCGGGCGGTCAGGGCTCCAATATAGCAATTTGGGGACACAATCCAGCCTCTAAAGTGAATTTCAGAACGGTCCCTCTTACCTCCCTGTTCCAGAAACACGAGGGTTTTTCCCTTGTCTTTTTGCCTTGAGAAGCTGGTGAGGTACCTGAGGATAAAACCCAGGAAACCGTGGGGCGCCCTTAGGACCACGGCCGCAGGAGGCTCTCCGTCCCACAGGCGTCCACTGTCAGCCTCCAGGGAGCTGCTAAAATGACCCAGTACATTTTCTCAGCAGTTTAGGGCCCCAGGGGCTCCTCCTCTAGGCAGCTGAGCTTGGCTGTGACTCTGCACTTGCCCGGATGCTGGTCTGGGTTTGGGGTGGTGTCCCCGGGACCTCAGTTCTCTGGCGGGGTCAAGAAGCCATTGGTTTTCAGCCTGTTCGGCTTTGTCCTGTTGTGAAGATGGGGAAGTGACTCCCACGCTCTTCACCTGCTGGAGCTGAGCTGCGCAATGAGAGGCTGGAGGGGCTGCCCCAGGCTAGAGGTCACAGCCCGTCGGGGAAAGGGCCCGTCCCGGTGGCATCTCCCTACACCCCTCCCGCTGGGGCGCTAGAACATTCCTCCCTGAAGTCCGAGAGTGAGTTCTGTCCCTGCCGGGTACTGGACACTGAAGCGAACTCCGTCGTCCCCCTGCCCGGCAAAGCGGGAGCCGGATACCGAGCCCCCGGCTCCGTCTCTGCCCCTCTCCCGCCCATCCACCTCCACGGCCATCAGCTCCTGTCCCGCCCGAGATCTCTCTCTGCCGCCCCCGGTGCAGCTGCCCACAGAACCTTCCGGCTCGCCCCGCTCACCTGCAGACTCTGCTCTCCCCTTGTCGCCTCCGGCCCATGTCGAGAGCGCACAGCTACCTCTCAGCACGCACTGCCCTACCCGGCCCCTCCAGCTACACCATCCGCCAGGTTCCGCGCGCTGCAATGTTACTCTGTCCGACCAGGGAACGTGTGATTTCCCCTACGTCCGCCCTCGTGGAGCTGCTCGCGGAGGCCGGCTCTCACCTTCGCTGCACTCAGGCACCACCCCTTCCTCCTGGCACCCGCCCGCCGCCCCCGCCCTCAGACCCAGGCCGGCCCCGCCCGCCCGCGAGCCTCCTCTGTGGGTCCCCGTCTCCCGAGCTCCTGCAGCAACCATAGGCTGACCCGCGTCACCTGGCCGTCAGATGCCCTGAATTCCAGGGGGGCCGTGAATCTGTTTATAAGCTCACTGGGGGCAGGATTTCTGAGCTGAGCATTTCTACACTCTTCTCGGCATCTGGTAGGTACTTTGGCTGGTGTGTCCCCATGAGACACCCAAGAGGGACGGTCACGCAGACCCTCACGTGTGTGATGTGTGGCGCGGCTCCTACAGGCTGCGAACTCGTGTGGAAGGTCCAGCTGAGCCCGACAGGACAGACGTGTGTGACCTGAGGGGAGCAGGGGAGCTGCAGCGTCGGTCATCTCAGAGGTGTTCAGAAAGCGGTACCCACTGGCGGAGAGACTGTGATGAGATCCGTCAGGCCCGCTGCGTGATGCTCTGTTCTCAGGCTCGCAGAGGAAGCGAGGTCTGCTGGCAGTCGTGTGTCTGCCCAGAACCTGTCCAGCCCCTCCCTCCCTCCCTCCCCCAAGCCTCTGCTTACATGTCACTCTCTCAGAGAGACAGCAGGCCGTCCCAGAGGGGCCGACCCCAGCGTCCGTCCCTCCCGATCTCCGCGCTCCCTGTTCCCCATCTAAGGAGCACCGTCGACCTGGGGCTGTGCAGGGGCCAGTCCGCACAAGGACGGTCCTGCGGGGCTGCTGGACACGTCTCCAGTCTCCAGCGGGGCTGCGGGTGCTCGGCACCTGCCCGCTAAGGAGCCGCTGGATTTAAATGTGCTTGGAAAATTTTCAAGGATAAGTTTTAAAATAGAAAGCGATCCCCTCACGCACAGACCCTGGAACCGTCTGACTCCTGGTGGGTGTGCCTGTGCACGGGTCCATGTGCACACGGCGTTTGCACCCCTGTGCACGGGGTGCATCCACAGGGCTCCGTCACGCGTGGTGTGCACAGAAACACCCAGTGACTCTCACTTCCTGTGTCACCGTGGTTGTCTGTGTCACCTGTGAGGGAAAGACCTAGAAAGTGGGGCTTAAAATTTACAGAAGAAAATAGAGTAACTTCATTACATCTATATTCAAGGGTGTTTCAAAACATGTTACAAAGAGTAGAAATTATAAGGAAGAAATTTGACCACATCAAAGAGAAAAGTGTGAGAATGACCAAGACGCCATAAGCGCAGTTAAAGGTGAGACCCAGGCTGGGGTCACGCCAAGAGGGGCTCTGGGTCCTGTTGCCCCGATGGGAAGCATACATCAGCAGAGGCTGGGCACGTCCCTCCACGCAGACCCTGAAGAGGACAAGGTGGAGGCGGACGCGGCAGGCGGAGGTCTGGACACCGGACGGCAGGCCCCAGGCCCCCCAGCTGGCTGCAGGGAGGCTCAGCCCTTCTGCAGAAACACGAGGGTCCTAAAGCAAGCCCCGACCACACCCCGCACCCTGGTCCGGAAGATCTGTGGTCACTCACGGGCTCCACCCGACAGAGCCACCTCTCTTGAGAATTCCTTGGTCACATCGCACAGATGACAATTCCAGTTCCCTAGTGAGCACCTGCCTGGGGCTGTCCCTCAAAATCCCGGCCGGCTCAGTCCTGAGGAATTGTGACTGTCCCACCCAACTTGGAAGATCACTCTTTTCTTTTCATTAGGGAAACTTTCCGGGGGAAAGGATAGGAAAAGGCGGGGAGACTGCCCTCTCTGTCTCTGTTTCTCTTTTTCCAAACCCAGAACGCACGTTTCTCTCTCCAGTTACGATCCTCACAACTGACCCCATTCTTCCCTGAAATCTCCCCTTTTTTAAACCCTGCACATGCTGACCTGCAGGCTGCACGCAAGCAGCTCATGTGCAAGTTATTAAATCTCGGGACACGGGGAGATGAAAGATGGGTGATGGGGGAGGACTTCACAGACCTGTAGAATTGACTCAGCTGTGGGCAACAGAATTTTTTCCGTATAACAATCAATCAAGAGTGAATTCATACAGAAGGTTGACTGAAGACACGCATTATCTGCCTTCCCCAAGGCAGCCCCTCCCACCTGATTCCAGCCCCGTCCCTGGCTGTGCGTCTACACGTGTGGCCTGCAGTGGGCAGGCGTCCTGCCCCCATCCCCACCCCGGGGAGAGCCGTGACCACCGCTCCTTGGCACTGACTGTGTGATCCCCCTGAAGGGCACAATCAAGATCTGGAAACACCCCAAAACCGAGTCCTTTTCACATTGAATCCAAACATCGTGCCAGGGCTGGATCCTGGATTGCAGTCCTGGCGGCAGGGCCTGTCTCGGGTTGTGCTGGCCTGAGGCCAGGTGTGCGGAGGCCACAGGGGCGGGTGGGCGATAGCTCATCATCTGTTCACAATTTTCAAGACTCTTGGGACACAGAGGAAATCCTAAGACCCTACCCAAGCCCCTTCCTTTGCTAGAAGCCGACCCACCCACCGACGGGACGTGATTTGCAAAGGTAAGCATCACATCGGCCGTCACTAGAGGTTCCCTGCGCTTCAAGGCCCTTGAGAAATTTAACTTTCCTCTAATAAATACCACCTCACTCAGAACTGCCTCTTTACTTGAATCATACAACTTTTAGAGCCAAAGTGGAAACATTTTTAATGGAATCCCCTCATTTTTCAAATGGGGAACCTGAGGCCTGGAGAGGTTAAAAGACCTGTCCAAGGACCCACGTTAGATGTCACTGAGCTGGAACCTGGCTGCTCTCACTCGCCTCCCCAGGCTGCAGTGCTGGGAACCACCTCCCGCCCCGGGACCCGGCCCTGCAGACTTCAAACGTGCCAATTCCCACGGTCAAGTGAGTCAGTTCCTTAAAATCAGCCTCTTTCTCTCCCTCCATCCTATTGGTTCTGTTCTTCGAGAGAACCCTGACTAATATACCATATAAGTTAATATTATTCATTATTTTTCAGTGGAAAGAACATCATAGACAACTTTATTGAAATCTTGATTATTCATCCAAATTGTACTCAATACCTTAATTTTTGCTCTTCGCCTGCCTTGGTAACAAGCTTCCTAACACACAGAAGAGATTTCCAGCTCACATGCTCCAGGGGTTGCAGCAGCACAGAGAGCCACCAAAATCTGAGAGGTTTCCGAAATCTGAGAGAGAGCCACCGAAATCTGACGGTTTACTTGAGATTCTCACGGCTGTCATTAACGCTCCCGCCCAGGAAGGGATCCAGGCCTCCTCTCCCGTCTCCTGAGCTGCTGCGGGGGTCCTCGTGATGCATCTAATGGGACGAACACCTTAGAAATTAACTCCAAAGCTGTCTCATTCTCCCTCTGACCCGGCGATCGGTATCAGTGGCTGGAGGGGTCTGCGTAAGAGGAAGAAATAGAAAGTAAGGGATACCTCGTGTATCTTACGCCTCTGCTTCCGGGGGCCAAGAGCCTACACAAAATGTCATCCTTGTTTGAAGGTCTTCGTACTCGTTGTTTGAACTGATCATTTCTCAGAATAGTTTCAGACTACGGGAGAGAAACGAGGAGAGCTTGCTTCCCCGTTGCCCGTCACCGGCCAGGCTGTCAATCAGCTTTGTCAGCCGGGTGTTCTGACCCCTCGCGGGTGACGCCGACTCCGTAGAGGGGGCTCCAGTTTGGTGGAAGGCACTCGCTGCTCTCCAGACGCTGAGTCAAACAGCACTCCCGTCCTTCACAGAAAGCCGCACTGGGGAGGGTCTTCGGCCCTACTAGTGATTTTAAGGTTCCTGTCCATCCTGGTGACACATTTTCCTTTGTTATCACCACTACATCCTCCTAAGAATCCGAGGTGCATGTAAAACCCCTGAATACACTGGGTCTTCACTCAGCGATTTGTGTTCCGTGGACAGAAGCGTAGAGACGTGCGTGTCCCCGGGCTTGTGTCCTCAAACCTGGTTAGTGCATGCATGGAATTAATGCTCCTTGAATGAATGAATGAGTGAATGAATGAATGGTGTCAGATGTATGGATTACCTTGAAATAGCTGGCAATGTACACTCAAATCATTTTTTAGGTAAGACTTTCTTAAGTTTAAAAATTATATACATACATACACACATAAACATACAAATATATATACATATACATATATGTGCATGTATATGTATATATATGCACGTATATATATGTATGTGTGTGTATATATATATATTTGCACTCTAGCTAGTAGCAAACAGGAAATCAATAATGCAGCGTTTCTCAATGGATGACAAAAGCTCTGCCTCCCCAACACATCGATAAGAGGTGTCTTAGTTGTCATCCCTAGAAATGTAGCAGTGTGTGTTGTTCCTTTAACACATGAATTCTGAGAGAAGAGAGGAGAAATGTATTCTATTCTGTACATTATCCAGCAGAGGGTTGAAAAGGTTCATGAGACCATCTCTGCCAAGTCATTCTTCAGAAAATCCCTTGTTGCTGATTATGAAGTCTTGAAATAATACGCACATAAGCATTTCCATTCCAGAATAATGGGATTTGGAAAATGAACATCCTTTTCCACTAAGCTGAATTTGAATATAATGTGGTTTGTGATGACCAAGGACGAAAACAGGACAAGGGTAATTAATTATATTACAAACATGGAGAAAAAGTTTAAGTGGAAGTGTTTACAATGATTTTTGGGTGTACTGAAATACCAGGAGTAGAAGAAAGCTCTTTGGGCTGACAGCTGGTTCAAGTTAAATCAATCCTGACTCGGAATGTTAAATTTTAAATACTCTGTGAAGAACGCAGGCTGTGCTCTGCGTTACTCCGCAGAGGGCGATGGGGCTTTTGCTCGACATAAGGGCCCTGCGTGCGCCTGGACGTCTGCTCAACCACCCACAGGGTTCGCATAGCACGCAGTCCCAGGGCCTTGAGAAGAACGTATCCTCCGTCTGCCACGTGCTGCACTATATTCTGTAGATGTGATCAGGGACTATTGATCACAGAGGTAGATGTGGCGTGAGGTGGGGGAAGATGAACGGTAGTGATGACAGGGCATTTCTGGGCTCCTAAATAAAGCGCTGATTTTCACCCAGTGATATGTGAGGGCCTGGGATTAGGCTAACAGGCCTGCTGGAGTGGACGTTTTAAACCCCTTACAAGTTACAAGATAAGATCAGTTACAAGATAGACGGGGATCCTGGGCTCTGGAACAGTTCATTTTCCCTAAAGATGAACAAACTAATTCATTTCCTTTATTTGTTAATATCTAAAGTTGTATCCTTCTTCTTGATAAAGTTCACCTACAAACCTGCTAAATATTTTACAAATAAGGTCAAGTGAGAACCAGAGCTAAGAGATTTAGGGAGAAGTTTCTGTTAATCTTCCTTTAGAGACTGATGCAAACTAAAAGTGAAGAAAATCACCCAAGAGAAAGGCACGAAAATATAACACTGCCCTTTTCATTTCGGATCACATTTGTTAATCCAAACGAGAGTACCAATCACCCAAACTGAATTTAAGTAAACTTACTGTGGTGGCCAAATTAAATGTCTGTGCTTCAGCATTTACGCCTTTGAAATGTTCTCCATGCAGGCCACGCAGAGTGGAGGCTAATTTCCAGTTCCTGCCTTACCCCGCTTTCTCACCGGGAAGCAAGGCAGGGAGGCCGATGGCTGGGTCAAACGGCAGCTGTCTGTGCTGTGGCTGTAGGAGGGAGCGCCGTCGACAGCACGACGCACCTCGCTGCTGCAGCCTCGCAAGTCTTTGCGGACATCGTCCTTGCTGTAATTCAGGTTACGGAAAACAGCACTGGGGATCAAAGGCAGTTCCGCAAACAGGACCTTCCCAATCTGCCTGGGAGGTGGTCTCCTTAGTGTGGGGCTGGGGTGGAATGGCTTTTCGCAGGTGACCCCAGATGGAGTTCCTGCTTCTCTTCAGCCTGGGGCTGGGGGCTGAGGCTGGGGGCTGGGGGCTGAGGCCGGATACTGGAGGCTGGAGGCTGGGGGCTGGGCCTGGGGGCTGAGGCCAGAGGCTGAGGCTGGGGGCTGGGAGCTGAGGCTGGAGGCTAAGGCTGGATAGCGGAGGCTGGGGGCTGAGGCTGGGGGCTGAGGCCGGAGGCTGAGGCTGGAGGCTGAGGCTGGAGGCTGAGGCTGAAGCTGGAGGCTGAGGCCGGAGGCTGGCAGCAGCTGAGGCTGAAATCTGGAGGCTGGGGGCAGCCTCATCGCTCTGGTAAGTATGGATGCGACTGAGTATACGGTCCTGAGCTCCCGATCTCTGGAATGTAAAGGGGGCATTAGGCAGGAAACCCGTGAGAGGCCATCTAGGTGAGCCTTGCCGGCATGTCAGGACCTTATAAATCTGGCAGCGTGTGAAGGAGTGGGAGCGAGGGTGTTGCTGAGTGAGTGAGTTGATGGGACCCCTAAAGGGAACACGGTCCCTCTGCCTGGAGTCCTGCCCTCCCCTCCCCATAATGTTCCAAGTCATGTGGAGCCGAGCCCTGGGGAGTGCCCATGGGTGCTGGGAGTCCTGGGTGAGCCTGGGGTGTGCAAGGCCATGGGGCTCTACAAACAGCCATGGAGGGAACCGGCTGCTCCGGGAAAGCATCGGGGTGGCATTTAAAGGCTCTTGAAAAGCACAGACGTTTGCCCGGAGTAAGACCGCTGCCCAGACTTGGGCGTGAAGGGCGTGAAGGGCGCATGGTACAGTGTGGGCAGGGGTGGGAGTCCCGTGAAGGGGTCTGAGCGGCCAGAAGTTGGAGTGACCAGGCCGAGCTGCCAGGAACGACCACAGAAACAATTTGGTGGCGTCTCCGGGGAGTGTTTAAGGCAAAGGCTCGGATTTACTTCTCGCCGTGAGTGATGGTGACGTGGCCTCGGTGCCTCTTCTCTGGTGTTGGTCACTCATTCCCTGGGAGCAGAGCCAGAACTATAGCCCGAACCCTCTCTCAGGGACGCTTTTCAAAACATCACTGAAAAAAACAGAAATAACAGCTTGATCAGTCAACCTGCTGATCACAGAATAAACAACCCAAACTTCCTACATCTCCCTGTGCATGAGCAACGTCCAGTTAAAATAGAGGAAAACCCTGCCAGGCGGATGAACAGCACAGATGAGTCAGTAGGAGGAGGGCCACCCACTCAACACTGTCACTAAACAGGTCAGTTAATCAGAATGAAAGATTGCTACCCCGTGACCTTCACCCAATTAATTAGAAGTTAATTTTTTTAATTCATCAGGAAAAAAAAGAAATAATAATGAAGTAATAGCACAATAAGAAAATGTAATCGCCTATTGATGTCAGGATTTCTTAAGCTTTGGAGTGTGGACCCTTGAGGTTCCCTGAGATCCCTGCAGGGCATTTCAGAGAGCAGAGCTCTTCTCATCAAAGCACTGAGACATGTGCTAATGTGTTGAATTGTGTCCCTCCAGATTCAGATCTTGAAGTCCTAAACCCAGGTATCTTATTTTGTGACCTGATTTGAAAATAGGGTCATTGCAGATGTAATGAGTTAAGATGAAGTCACTACCTCAGGCCCTAATCCAATATGACCGGTGTCCTTCTAAAGCGGGGCATCTGGACGCAGACCCACACCCTGGAGACGATGGAGGGCAGGGCTGGGTGACCCAAGGCGAGGAACGCCAGCAATGGCTGGCAGCCACCAGAAGCTGGAAAGAGGCCTGGAGCAGGTCCCCTCCCAGACCTGCAGGGGCCACCCTGCCCACTCCCATCTCAGACACGCTCCGCAGCTTGAGGTGATGATTTTCTCCCGTTGAAGCCCCAGCCGACTCACGCCGGGTCTCGCCATGTGCTTGCATAATCTTCCCATTTTCTAGAATATTCCAGGGTTAGAGTGTAAATCTGTGTGCTTTCAAAGATCCACTCAGTTTCTTCCTCCTTCTACAGATATGTCTGGACTCAGCACCAACTAAGCATCAAAAGAAATCTCCTGTGTCAAGGCTTCGGAACAAACAAAAGCAGAGCAGGAATGTTCCGAGCGTTGCGTCACTGTCCTGAATCTCAGGATTTATCCTGGAACAACTCTGCGCAAAAACAGTGGTGGGAACACTGCGGGCCAGGAGTGTAAATCAAGGCGGTGGCTCCAAGACACTCGGGTGGCCTCTGGGTTCTTCTCTCCGGCGCTAACAGTGGACACAAGGCAGCGTGACTTGAGAAGGCCTTCGGTAAAGCACTAAAACTATCAGTCCCAACCCTTGAGGCTGAGTCTTTTTAAGATTTTCTTTGTCAAAATGGGAAGTGTGCGTGCAGTGAAGTATGGAGCCTGTCTTGAAGAAAACCACGTGGGCAGTGGCCGGAGATGTGCGGAAACCAGCTGCTTCCTTTTCAGTGGACACTTTGGATGCTGAGAGAAGACAGACAGACAGCTCTGATGATTCGAACTCGGGATCAGGCAGACATTTTCTCAGAAACGAGGAGGTGAGTCTGTCCATTCAAGGACCACAACTGACTGTGTTTATTCCCATGATACAACCTGAGCGTTCAGGAGAAAATTAGAATTTTGGAGATCTTGTATCTGCCACTGTGAGCCTGCCAGCTGCACGATCCACAAGGAGTTTTCTGATATCAATGGTGATATTAACAAAAACAACTCTTATATGTTGTTTAATGCGGAGTGTCGACCTTTGGAAGCCCCGAGTGTAACTCGCTGAACCAATCTTTCCCAAAAGTCCACGCCTGGTGCTGTGAAATGGTGCAGAGGGAATGGTGCCTTCCCTGCGTGAGCTGGCTGAGTGGAGACAGATGTGAGGGCTGGCACTGTGGCCGCACATGTACGTCCAGAGTCCAGGTCAGCTCACCTTCCGGAAATGCCTCCACCAGGCAGCATCAAAGAAGAGCCATGATTATCCAGAAGGGCTGTGGAAATAACCCTCCCTTTGCTAATTCCATTTGTGAGCAACACGGGGTATTCCTGGGTGCATCAATCAAAACATGGTGTCAGCACAGGTTTAACACAGAAGCAGACAAGAGCCCATTACTCCAGACATTAGATTTTCAAAAATGTGATATGATACCACTCTTGTCACTTAAGATTGTTTGCCTAGAAAATTCTATTTATTTTTCATTAAATGTTATTTATGTTGACATGTAACCAACTTTTTTATTTTATTGCTGTTTTTAATGAAATATTTAAAATGTTTTAAAATATCTTCAGTTTTAATGTTAATAGATTAAATATCAATAGATACAATTCATCACTTATCAATTCATTTTATTTCTCTGCTACAGAGCAATTCATCCCTGTTTTTGTTCGACATTTAAGATGTAGCTAAAAGACCAAATATAAAAAGAAACGTAGCTCTTACCCTGGAGTTAATACTTTCAATCCCAGGATAAATGTTATTTTGTGTTTAAAATAAGTGTACAAAATTAATATCAAATGATGTATTTTGAACCAAATTTCTATATGAGTGAGTATCATCTGGGCTGCTGATACCGTGATGTGCTACGGGCACCTTGAGGACCGCGTGTGAGCTGGACTGGCCCTGAGACACTGGGGGTCAGAGCGGCACAGACCTCATGCCCTGCTCAGCCATGTTCGGCGTTGCTGATCGATTAGTTTCCCAAAGTGAGTTTCTATTTACTGGAAATTTCATTTTTTACTTTTGCAACATTTTATTTGTTTCATATCTAGTTGTTCTTACCTTGAGGAAATTATTCAAATTCTATGCTCCATTTCAATTTTTAATAAACTAAATAAAACCTGACCACCGGAAAAAAACCAAACACTTGATTGTAAAATTAACAAATTCTTCTCCCCCATCCCTCCCCGGGGACCCACGATTAATCCCTGAAAAACAAACTAACAAATAGAGTATTAAATTATTTTTTGTTTCTCTCTCCCCCGCTTCCCTCTTGCTGTCTCTCTGTTTCTCTGTCTCTCCTTGTCTCGCTCCCTTTACCTCTCCCGTTATCTCTCTATGTCCCTCTGTCTCTCATTTGTAAGAGAGGACACTCATCTTCAGCCAGAATTCTCAGAGAACTTTACTCTGTTCTTAGAAACCCTGATGTGGAATCCTTTCTCTCCCTTACAGATGTAGAAACGCAACTTTTACGAGATCTTCAGCTCCTTGGTACACTGTTCAAACCTCGAGGCTTGTGTTCATGGCAACTGTAGGAAACATTTTCCCACATGTAGGAAACAATCATTAAATATCTTAGTTGAATTTTGTTTTTATCTTCATAATCAAGAAAAAGAAGGAAATCCACAACCCCTTGTCAATCACAAAGCATTGAAGATAAAATACTTCTTTGCACCCTGACCCTGTTTAATCATATGGAAAAAAAGAATCTACCCTGTAGTCCATGTTTTGCTCTCATTAATTTCCTGTGGTGAAATTAACACAGGTTTTTCAATCCCTTTGGCCAAAAAAAGTATTTTTTTTAGGTTAGAGTCTGATTTAGAATTGAGATGAGAAGGTATATAACCTTTGTTATAACCTTCCTTTGTTGGCAAGATTCTTAGTGATTTCTCTTTCTGTCCCCATTTTTACACATGACAGAAACGTCAGTTCTCGACAGTATTTGCAACAGCCATTTTTGTCGAGGGTGGTAAATTAAACCATGCAATTAATCTCTGCAGGCATTTTGCTTTGTTCTTTGATAGAACAATTAATCTCTGCAGGCATTTTGCTTTGTTCTTTGATAGAATGTTGATTAGACTTCAGTGGATATGTAAGAATGTAACAAGTTTATTTCAAAAATTTGCATTCATTACAACTTCAGATTCATTATCTGTGGTCCCTGCAGAGTAGAGAAATCCCTTTGTCTTCTGCGAGGGGCCACAGCCAGTATGGTTCTGTGGAAAACATGGGCCTTTCTTCAAATAGTGTTTGCTGCTATTTACACACCCATAGAATCACCCACCCACAGATCTGCCTAGAACATTGACAACCAAGGGTTTCCTGACCAGTGCCAAAAGTAGTCCTATAAATTATACCTCCTGTAATGAACCAGTTTCCCCTAAATGAATGCCAGATGTTTTACAGGTGACCTGAGAGAATGCCACAATTCCCCGAATCCCATAAATAATAGGAAAGCTGTCAAGAAGAATAAGCAAAGATAGATCATTTTAAAGTTCCTCAGCATTCCTGCTTTTTAACTCTTTGTCAACTAAAAGGCCCTATTTTCTTTATACTACAATAAAAGAAATGTTTTTTTAAATTTTATTATTAACCAGACAATTCTGGTTGAATTTTTTGTAGTAGAACAAATGTGACTCCTGGCATTAAGAATATACTAAGATCTCCCACCAGGTGGAGCACTGCTGTGCAGTCATAGGAATCAGGGGGTCCCTCGGTGCAGTGACCACCCAATCAGGTAAGTTTCAGACTGAATCCTCTTTTTTCTTGGTCTCGCCACCGTGTCTGTTTCTCCGGAGGACCCTGACTAATGCACTTCACCGGCCCCAGAAGCCAGAAATCTGCTCTCTCTACACACTTGCTTTTTCTAGAAATTTCATGTAAATGATATCATATGACATGTAGCCTTTTGTGTCTGACTTCTTGTATTCTGCATAATGTTTTTGTGATTCATCCAGGTTGTTGGATGCATTGGTGGTTTGTTTTTCTTAATTGGTAAATAATATCCACACCACCACAATTTGTTAATGCATTTATCTCTTGATGGACATTTGGGCTGTTCCTAGTTTTTGGCAATTACGAATAATGGAACTGTGAACATTTAGGTGCAAGTCTTTGTGTGGACATATGTTTTGATTTATCTTGGGATATATTTATAAGACCTAATTGCTGGATCATAGTAAGAAGATGCTTATCTTTCTAAGAAACTGCCAGACTCTTTTCCAAAATGGCTGTACTATTTTACATTCGCACCGACAATGTGTAAAGGTCCTAGTCTCTTTGCCAACACTTGGTAATGTCAGACTTTTGGGTTGTAGCCATCCTAGTGGGCGTGTGGTGGTATCTCACATTGTATGTCTTTGCTTTCAAGGGATATTTTTGTTGGGTATAGAATTCTTGGCTGACAGAATTTTTCTTTCAACACTTAAGCTTTCGTTTCATTATCTTCTGGCTTACATAGTATCTGCCAAAAAGTCTGCTACCATTCTTACCTTCGTGCCTCACTATGTAATGGGCTACTTTTAAGATTTTTTTCTTTGTCACCAGATTTCAGCAGTTCGATTGCGATATGCCTTGGTAGACATTTTTTATGTATATGTGCCTGTGCTGTTTCTTGCTCTTAGGATTTATTGAGCTTCCTGGACCTATTGATTTAGAGTTTTCAACAAATTTAGAAAAGTTTCTGACTGCTATTTTTTCAAACATTCTTGTCTGACTGCTTCTGAGATTCAGTTATGTTAAACCTCTTGATATTATTCTACAGGTTGCGATGTTTTTCCCTTATCATTTCTCTCTGTGCATCATTTGGGAAATATACTATTGCTATTTCTTTAAATTCACTAATCTGTTTTGGGAAAACATGTGGTCAAACTCAGCTGTTGAGATTTGGAGGATAGATAGGATTTCAGAGCTAAAGCCTGATTACTAAAATGGTATTTTAACTACAAAAGGTGTAGGCAAAGCATGGCTCTTGGGTCAGCTGACTGGTTTTTATTAGTAAAGTTTTATTTGAACATGGCCCTGCTCATCTGTGTGGTGTCTATAGCTTCTTGTGAGCTGCAATGACAGAGCTGAGTCACTGCAAGAGAGACAATGCAGCTTGCAAAACCTAAAATATTTGCCAACTGACCCTTTACAGAAAAATCTGTAAGAACCGTGGACGGGGGAATTCCTAAGCAGACATACTTCACTAGTTGCGTGTATGGAGACCTAGGGCTTTGTCTATTTTTTATCACAAGTAACACCATTCTTTCCCATTTAAGTGTAAACTTTATCTTTCAAAACATCTTGATGATATTTAATGCAATACTTAATGGAATACATAAATGTGCATGTGGTTTGTTTCCTTCACTAAATTTCAGTTGTGAGCAGTCATCGCCTGGTTTGATTCTGGTCCCTGACTGCCCTCTTACAGAGACGCATTTAAGTCTCCTTGTGAATTGCAGTGTTAAGTGTTAAAAAGCCTCAAGCACACAGGTGCCCCAAGCACTTTAAGTTCAAGTGGCACTTTAGCCTCTCGGCTAATGCTGTCACCTTTGCAACTTTATAGCTGCTCCAGGGAGTTCACGTGCCTAATGTGCCTAATTAGAGGATTAGAAGGCTCCCCGCACTGTTGTTATATGCACATGTGGCTGCCAGAGGCCCAGACCTCACCAAGAGAAAGAGCGGAGGCTGGATTCCAGGACTGGCATTGGCCCCGCTTGAGCCATTCCTAGAATTAGAAGCATTTAAACACCGAAGTGAAACTCATCAGAAAAAGGTTACTGCTTTGGGGACTGCCATCCAGCTCTCTGAATGCTCCCTGGCAAAAACTTTGCATCACAGTGACTCTGTTTTCTGCTAAAACTTCAAATTGGAGATGCGGCGTGAGACCCGGGAGAGGAGGGCACAGGGGCCCATGAGCACAGACAGATATTTTTAGCTAAAGAAACACTTCTTTCATACACATGCAAAGGAATAATTAAGATTAATATGTCACCATAATATTTAGTGTGCTCTCCGGGGATCCAATCTGACTTCTGACATTTTTCTAACACATAAGGGGCCAGGACAATGCTAGGTTTCATTAATGATGGTAAGAATAGCTAGCATTTTTTTCCTATCCCTACTTGAAGTAATTTTTATGTGTCACAGGACTTAATTTTCACTGCTCTCCTGTGAGGTGTTATCGTTGTTCCTATTTACAGACATGGAAACTAAAGCTAGCAGAGGTTTCACAGACCCAGTTCATGACTTCATGTGCTGCATACCATTCTGTTGAATGAACATACGACCATTTCCTTATGCGTGTTTCATATATTGAGAGTGGTAGGAACGATGTGTAGAAATGGTGATTGCTATGGAATTCCATAAATTACATCAAATAGATGACTTTCATCTATGAATGTAATATTTCATTTTACCTTCTGTACCTTAATTTTTTAAAAAATCCATCTTAAAGGCAAACATGTCATAATTACACTGTATGCCCTGGGGTTATCATTCACAACACAAGCCTTTGTTTCTTTAGATGTGGTGGATGCCATGGGGAACCACCCAACTCTCTCTGCAGAGAAACACGCGTTTCTTCTTTCCCTTCACGTAGGGAGAGCAGCTCTTCTGCTGCCCTGCCTGCTGGGTGTGTAGTCTTGACCACGAACATGTGGGGTCAGCGACGGTGGTCAGTATCCGGGCCCTGCGACGAGCCTCCCTGGCCAGCATGACCGCAGCTGGGAGTCCATTCCTCAGGCTGGGAGAGGCTTTGCAATTGTGTGTGGTGGGTACTAAGACCAGGGTTCTCCTCTGTTCCCCCAAAAGACCACAGGGATCCTACAGACTTCTGAGAAAATGACCCACTGCTTTTTCAGATGCGTAAGGATGCAATTTCATGCATGACAGCTCAAGAAAGCACATTCAGTACACTCATTTCTTCAAATGTAAACCAGACACCTGGCTCAAGTAAAATTTCCAGCGGAGTTTCTTTCCCTCCAAGCCTCTGACGTTTGTAACTGTTCACATGTTACCCCAAACCGCTCACTCACTCACCTTAGTAAAAGCATATTTGGGGATTTTATGTGCTGGGATTGAACATCAAAGAATTGTTTTTATTGCAGGGCTTTTACTAGCCAAGTCTGAATGCAGAACAGACCCTGATCAGCGGCAAACGGATCTGGTGAGCAGTTATGCTTAGAAATAAAGTAGGTGAGCTGTGGTCCATCGGATTCTAAGTTGAAATTTCCCCACATTTGGAACGTTTAGGAAGAATCCCTGTGCATTTTGTAAATGAAATTTATCTTTCCTGTCCTCTGGCCGCTTCAGCTTTCCTTTACTGTCTCAGAAGTGATTTTCCCCCAGTCATGCAGCATCAGGACCACTGGTGTGGATACTGAAAGGGGCTCAGCTTTACAATCTCTGAACCGCATCAGAGGTCCATAGCTTCTTATCAGACAGAAATATATCAGATTCAAAGAATATTACGTGGAAAAATAGAACAAAAGGAAATATCCCTTCTCCACCTCATCCCATTCCCTGACCCTGCCCATTCGTGGGCACCACCAGCTTTGTCTTGGCCCCATCACTCCAAGAGGTAAACAGCTACCTTGGCTCGCGTGTCCCTGGGAAGGAGCGTTGCTGAGACGCAAGGAGGGAGGGAGTGATACCCACAGAGACACAGCCTTTGGTTTCATCCTTATTTTTTCTAGTCTAAATCCCCAAAACCATGTCCAGAAATTCAAAACCCTGTCTACTCTGCTTCGATGCATATTCTTTGGGATAATCTCGTAGACGGTCTCACTCTACAGGTCTATCACATTCCCTACTTCTCGTCCTGGACACAATGACATTCGGGATATTGTTCTGATCACCTCCTACCTACACAAAGGTAAGTTCTAAGAGGAGCAACCAGGACAAAATTGAAACATCTGTAAAAGCTAAAGCTTTGAGGTTGTTTTTCCTGAAGGTTCCAACACGCTTTCACTTTCAAATATTCCACATAACTGAAGAAGAAAGATTGCCTGTATGTTCACGTGCTTCTCCAAACGTCTGTTAACAATCTCCACCCTTCAGCCCCGCCCAGGGCTGAGCGATGCTGTGTGACCGTTGGGGGGGCACCGGGCTCCAGAGCAAACAGGCTTCCCAAGAACTTGGGACCTTTGCTTTTTCTTCTTGTTTTAAAACGTCTGCTTACAGTTAACTGTGAGGCTAGAAACAGTCTCCATAAAATGAGTTCAAACCTGAGCCTAAAGGTGAGGGATTGGGTGAGAAGAGAGGAGATTAGGGTCAGAATTAGCTTGCTGTTGTCAGCAATGCAAAGGATTTCGAGGAAGGAATGTTCAGGAGCGACTTTTCTATCCACAGAGCTTTAAAAGAGAGAAAACTGACTTAAAATAATGCAAAGCTTTCAGTTTCACGTCAGGGAAACATTGATGGAAAATTTTTAAAAGCTGACCCTTGAGGGCATGTTAGGACCAGGATGGGAGCAGTGCCCGACCTCAGACCCTGGTCCCTGGGGGCCTGGGTTCCCTGAGATCAAAGGACGGTTGGGGAGCACAGGACGGGCCAAGAAGCCTCAGACATTCAACGTGAATTTACAGAATTAATTAAGATACATAATTGGCCAGAAGGGATGTCAAGGTATTCCAGCCACGGGCACCTTGGAGGAAGCATGATCAGGTGTAAGGTGAGGTCTTGTCCCTCTGGAAGGGGAGGGACTGGGCCCTGGTACCTGGCAGGTGGAGGGGACACCAGAAGCCTTACTCTTTTTTCCATCCTACCCATCTAGGTCGTCACAGAGCACCGAGCTGAGCTCCCTGTGCTATACAGCAGGTTCCCACTAGCTATCTCTTTTACACATGGTAGTGTGTATATGCCAATCCTAATCTCCCAATTCGTCCCACCCCCCCTTCCCCTCCACCCCATGTCCACATGTCCATTCTCTACATCTGCGTCTTTATTCCTGCCCTGGAAGTAGGTTCATCTGTACCATTTATCCAGAAGCCTTATTCTTAAGACTCTCTAAAAAGTGAAAGGTAGGCACTGTGTGTGTGTGTGCATGTGTGTGCGTGCGCATATGTCTGCTGTTCAGTCACTCACCTGCTTGACTCTATAGAGGAGACCCAGTTCCTGCATCTAAGGAGATTGTTAAACAATGAGCCTCACATTTCTCAGAGAAACAGAAGACTCCCTGCATGTTTCCATGACGGGGGCTCACACCCACGTGGGAGCAGGACCCCCAAATTGCCAAACCTCTACCTCATAAAAGGCTTGTCTCAAGATCTGTGTCCAAAAATGAACACCTCGTAAGATCAGAGTGAAATTTATTTCTTAGAGTCATTCATTGGTTTTGAGGCATCAGCTCAAAAGCCAGCAGTTTCTTAGGATATATTATTTATCCACCTTCATTTTAGTTTTTATCCCATTCTGTGTACTTTGAAGGGCAGCCTGCACAGTATCTGAGGTGAATGGATGCTTTAAAATGACATAGTTTAACGTTACTAAAGGTTGTCCACCTGTCAAAGTCCCTGGGGGCGTTTGTTATAAATGAAGAAGTCCTGAGCCAGGTAGGCTGAACAATTATCCAAGGTTAATTACCAAGATCGCCCGTGTTCAGGCCAAACTGTGTGGTCCCCTGAGATGCTGCATCTCCCCGTCCCCCAACCAGACCACCCAGGCTCCTGTCCCAGTGGTCACCACGCCCTCCGTGTCATCGAAAGTGCCCATCTTCCTGGGGCTCTATTCCTTCCAGAATCTCCAGTTCTGCCCATAAAATAAAGCATATTGTTCACTGAACCACTGTGTCAATCAAGAGACAGGGACCTCTCACAAAGGATGCTTTCCTAAGACAGCAGTTATTCAATCCAGCGTTGGGTTAATGGGTAGCAGCTGTAGACACTCGGGCCATTTTACCCTGAAAAAAGATGTTTCTAGATGAGAATGAAAGGAAACCAGTTGCATGGATTCCTGTGAACAATGTCAAACCTAAAATTCTATTTTGAAAATTCAAAACCAGCAGCCGAGACATTCAAATACAAAGGTGAGTTTCCTGATATAAAAGGCAGCTGGCTGCCTCTGGGTAGGTGTGAAGACGCACAGCTACAGACGGCCACACCAGATGTAGGCACGTTGGAAATCCTGGAAAACCGACCAGGGCCAGAGAGTCCCGTCCACAGAGGTGGCCGTCCCAACCCAGCATCTCAAACAGACCGAGGGCATCTATTCTCGGAGCTCCTGCCGGGGTAGCTGGGCTGGGATTTCACTCCCTGGATGAGGAAGGCACCTGAAGTGGTTTGTCTGCAGAAGTGGAGAGAGGTCAGTTCTTACCAGATGTTGGCTTTGTGTTTGTCAGCTCAAATAAAGCATAAGAAGCAGCAGTCCTTTTTACCCCGCCTCATCTCTAACATCTTTTGGTTTGTTTCCCAAGGTTTGGTCTCTGTCTTCTGACAAAGTCTGTAGTTGGGATTTCAGAGTTGGGGGAAACTAGAGGTAGTGATCCTTGAAACTTTCTTGATTAACAGACAAGACTTCCAACACGCTTTACAGGAAACCACTAGTTTTCAAGCTCTGCTGGACCCTGAGTTACCAGACACTGCCCGGGACCTGCCCTGGGGAGGGAGGAAGCTGAAGGGTGGCTTCACCTAAAATCAAGCTCCTCGATTTCCCCGCAGCTCTCAGAGAAGACCAGAGGTGGTACCTGCTGCTGTCCGTGGGGCTTTCCACCCACCGGGCCAGACCCTGCGCCGCGTCTGTGCCCGCATGACCCCAGCCTCGTCCGTCCCGGGAACCCAGCTGCTGCTGGACGTGACTCTGGCCGGCCTCCTCCTCCACCTCCAGGGGCCTCTCCCCCATGCGGGACTTCACCACCTGGGCTCAGACTCGGGGTTCCCAGCACCTGTCCGCCCACCTGCCGACAGGTGACTCTCCATCAGCAGGGATCTCGTCCTGCAACGCCGCGGAGCGCTCCGGGGACCTCCGAGCAGTGGTCGAGCCTTCAGTCTGAGCACAGGCTTCCGCCGGCCAGACACGAGCTCTGGGTCCGTCACCACACTGCCCTCCACACTTGCCATCACGGGGCGTCCTCTCTGCACCGGTCCAGCCCCGGGTGCCCCGTCCGCAGTCCTGCAGGGATGGACGGCTGGACGGTCCACTGGAGTACTTCTTTCAACATCCAGTACACTGAAGCTCCATCCTTGTTGAATGAAACGTTTCCCAGTCCTATACCAGGGACCACCTAGAACCCGACAAATTAAGAGGACGAATGCATTCCCAGTCCAGCCCTCCACCAAATCCCACACTCTGGTTACGGCGGAAACAACACAGCTAAAATCGTTTTCCTGGAAAGAAGAGAGCCATGCGTGCGTAGTTTTTGACCAAAAGCAGTCTTCCCTTTGAGCAATCGCGTGTGTTAAAACTGAACAGTAGGGGGCGCTATTGCCTCTTGCAGAAAACAGTCAAACAACGTTTTATGGCAGTGAAAAAAATTCGTTTAACTAGTTCTTGAGATTTTAAATAAAGGTCTAATTAATACTGAGAATTTCATTTCATTTTACACGAAAGAGAGCAATCATTGGTTTTCAAATTCTTTTTGAATTTGACACACATTTACTTCAAGAAAATGTTGGAGAGAACCAGAAAAGAACAAGGCTAGAAGGTTAGGAAAATGCCTGATCTGTATTCCGCCAAACGGGGTTCCCAGCCATGAGGTGCGGGCAGGGTATCACAGGTGTGTTCAGTTCATGATGCATGTCTATTCAGGGATTGTTCATTGGGAGGAAGAAAGGACATGAAAAAAACTAAAGGCCTTTGGCTTTTACAATCCTAGCAAATGTCTGGCTTGCTAAAAGGCATCTGAACATCTGGGCACCGTTTCTTGGTGGATTAGTCTGGACAATGTCTTTCAAACACCCGGCATGGCGGAGCACCGCCCCAGGGCAGACAGCCGGGAAGGGCAGGTGCCTGACACGCCTTTCTCGGGAGCCGCAGGCACATGACAAAACGCACCCCTTTCATGTTTGGATAAACAGTTTCCACTCCTTTGATTTCTTTTCTATACTCTGGGGCCTGCAGCACTGCGTTACGGCTCAGATACTCAGGCCTGCTTGACAAAGTGTCACGGCAAAGCTCTGGCTCCTGACCTGGGTTTTGCCGGGTTCCTCTGTGCTGCCAGCGATCTCGAAGAGTTCTCCAAACCTCTGGAGTGAACGGAGTTCCCCATCAGGGTGAGGTTACATAATATAAATACATAGGCACAGACCACTCAGCACGGGGCCTGAAGACCAAGGAAAGGTGCTGGTTGACATAATGAAGATGCAGCTGAGGGTGATGAAAGAGGGGAGTCATGGTCCTCTAGCCTGGGCATCGGAGCAGGTAAGGTGAGTGCGTGAAAGGCAGTGGTGGAGTTGGGCGACGTGGAAACTCACAGATCAGCTCCAGAGGTAGCTGCTTGCTGTCATTGTGGGACGAGAGTGCAAAATCGTCTCTTGTTTAGGAGGAACGTGAAATGTGTATTTTAAGTAAAACGCCCGATTTCTCAAATGTGATTTAAACAGCATAAGCCTATGGTCACCAGAGCTGATCCTTGGTTTGCCAACTTGCACATTCCTGTCCCAGGGCACTTGCTTTTAAACATTTTTCAAAGACAGAGTCTACTTTCCAAATGGAGTCAGGCACGAAACTCTAAAATAAAAAGTGATCTACATTTCCATAAGAGTATTTTGTTCATTTAACTTTCTCATATTTACTTATAGCAATTGAGAAAATGATGGTGCTGTTCTGATGGGCATTTAGAAGTTGAAATCCGGGGAAACCGAGAGCTGCTTTACATCCCCTCAGAATCCAAGCTATTGTTACGTTCTGTTTTGGTGATACTATAAGAAGAAAATTCTGATTGACACAGAATCAGAAATATAGTTACAAATAGTGATTTTTAAAGTATGCCTTAAAATCCTGGGGTACTTCCAAATTCCACTAGATCTGGTGCTTTAAAGAGGGATATTAGAAAATGTTCACTTCCAAGATAAATCAAGTAGCAAAATGTAACCCCTTCTCCTTTCCTTACCACAAAAATAAAAGTGAGCCAAGAAGAATCCAAAACTCACGATAAGCCCCAAAACTCTCTACAGCCCAATCTTATCAAGATGAGAGTTTTATGGTAGAAAGAAAAGGTGCCAAGCGAAGACAGAGGCCCTTTCCCTGGAAGTCAGTCAGTCGCCCCAGCACCGAGGTCCTCCCTGCAGCTGCTTCCCTTGAGAAGGTGTGTACAGACCTGTTCACACAGGAAGGGGCAGAGCCACAGGTATGCAGGCACGAGAGGACATTTTCATCTAGGCTTGTGAGCAAAACTGAGGTTGCTTGCTCAGAAGCTAAATAACATTCCAGAATTGATAGATAGATGGCAGATGGACAGATGCACAGACAGATCACATGGGTCTGGTTTCAAAAAAGGCAGAGAAGATGAAGGTTTGCCTACGGAGTGCCTGACTATTCAGCAGTCTTCGTGCTCATCAATTGGAGGCAACTGCCCGTGGCTGATCTGACCGGGCTTTCCTTTCTTTCTTTTTTTTCTTTTTTTTTTTTTGTACCTATTTTATACATATTAGTGTATACATGTCAATCCCAATCTCCCAACTCATCCCACCAGGGTTTTCAAGATCATATAATTGGAAAGCGTTTGGATCATGATTGTCGTGAAGAAGTGACGAGAATCTCTATGCTTGTGTGCATTAGGTCCATGACACAGATTTGGAGTATCAAAAAAATAAAATAAAATGGGCTAACCACTTCTTTTTTAAAAAAATTTTTATTGAAATATAGTTAATTTACAATGTTGTGTTAGTTTCAGGTGTACAGCAAAGTGATTCAGTTATACATACGTGTATATATATTCTTTTTAAGATTCTGTTCTATTATAAATTATTAGAAGATATTGAGTATAGTTCCCTGTGCTATACAGTAGGTCCGTGATGATTATCTATTTTATATATAGTAGTGTGTACATGTTAATCCCAACCTCCTAATTTATCCCTCCCACCCTTTCCCCTTCAGTAACCATAAGTTTTTCTCTATGCCTGTGAGTCTTTCTGTTTTGTAAATCTAACCCCTTTCATTTGTGTTAACATGTGGCTGTGTGAAGAAATGACTCCATGGGTTTCTTTAATCTAACAGAACAAGGCTGCCAGCAGGGCACCCTTCCTGAGGAAGGCCAAAGGATAGAGCGCTCCCCCCCCTCGCTGACATGGACCCCGACGGACCCAGTCCTGGGAGCTCTCCCAGGAGAAAATGGTCATGATTAGAGTCAGATTTCAGCCAAACCCCGGAAAGCTTGGCATGCGGTTGAAAAGCATTGGTAAGTGACCCATCTGAATGGAGAAGCCCCTTGGAAGAGGAAAACAGGTGCTCCACGCGGCCATGATTCTCCAAAACTTCACATTTGTGTCCCACAGCCAAGAGTATGACTTGTTTGCTGGGGTGACCTCCTAACTCTTCTCACCTAATTCAGAGGAAACTCGGAAAGACTCAGAGGTGGAGCTGACGTCTGTGGGTGATGATCAGTAATTGTCTCCATGGTGACCACGTGTTAAAAACTTCACAATGTTTTCAAGGTCCCTTTCTGGATCATGCAAGAGACGGTTTTGTTCTGGGCCAGGGCAAATGTTGCTAGTCAGACTGGAGCGGTTTTACTTTATTTCCTTTATTTTTATTTTTTTGATGTGGACCATTTTTAAAGTCTTTATTGAATTTGTTACAATATTGCTTCTGTTTTTTAAGTTTTGGTTTTTTGGCTGTGAGGCATGTGGCATCTTAGTTCCCCGACCAGGGATCGACCCCGCACCCCCTGCCCTGGAAGGCAAAGTCTTGACCACTGGACCGCCAGGGAAGTCCTTGGCGTGGTTTTAGATTTATCTCAGCTAGGAGAGCTGAGGAAGACTTCCTGCCACATTACACTGCCATGCCACTGCCAATGCCAGAGCACAAGGTTTGCAAGAAAGAATGAACCCCGGTCCTGGAGGGGCTCCTATCTGAAGCTGCTTCTGCACAAGGGTGAATTAATGGGCACATTCTAGCACCAGCCCTACCGCTGCCTCCACCCAAATCCTCAAGGCTCCTCCTTCACAGCAAGGCCCCTGACGAGGGAATAAGGTCGGGATTTCCAGGACCCCTGTGGTCGAGGCTGATGTCTACGCAGACTGCTCAGCCAGGATGTCAGCACAACCCACCATGTAGGCAGGGCTGCCCAGGTCCCCTGTTCTTTTAAGGGCATCTCCTGGGCGCTGCGTCCATCCCTTCCTCTCTCACCCCATCAGGCATAACTTGAACATGGTCACAAGTGCAAGGAGGTTGTGAAACGTAATCCTTACTCTGGGCAGCTGTGGAGACAGCAAAAGTTTGGTGAAAAAAGGGAAGAAATGAGGGAAAAGTGACAATGTGTGCCACAATCATATAATGTGGTAGTTTTAATTAATATTGAATTAATTAATTTGAATTAATATTTGAGTTAATAGTGTACCTTTTTATTTCCATAAATATAGATTTTTTTCCCAAACTCTTGCTCTCTTTTCCCTATAATATTACCCATCAATTAATCATTAAGCAATGTAAAAGTCTACATCCATTAAGTAGAAGAGATGATCTGGGAACAGGGTTGTCCTGTGAGCCTGGCTGTGGCTTTACTTCCTAGCTGTACTACCTGAAATCTCTTGTTCTATGACCACGTCTTCTACTCTGTCACCTCCTGTCTCGGTGCCCTATTTAATTCTCTGGTCCTCAGAGAACCGCGGTCATCAGGACAGAGATTTCTTTTCATTATTAACACATCCTTAGCCGGACTCTGTTTATTATCATCTTGGCCACCCCCACTTCTCCTTTCCCTCTCTTGGTCTTTCTGACCCTCTTCTTCCACATCTCCTCCTCTTGTTCTATGTGTTTCTCTCCACGTTTTCTCATGCTCGCCTCTACATTCTCTTCCTCCATGCATTCCATTTTCCTCCCCATTTCTCATGTCTTCTTTAGTCTTTTTCCTCCTTGCTGTGTGTGAATTTTATTAATTTTCCATACTTTTGATTTTCCTATTATTTATAGTTTTATATTTCATTGATTTTTGCTTTCTTTTATAATTTGCTTTCTTCTAAATACTCCAGATTTAATTTGCTCTTCTCTTTCTAGCTTCTTAAGTTGAAGCACTGATCAATGATTTTACACCTTTCTTTGTCTCTAATATAATTATTTAAAGCTATAGATTTCCCTCTGTGTACTGCATTAGCTGCATCCCACAAATTTCAACACGATGTGTTTCCAGTATATCTTAGTTAAAAATATATTCTAATATTTATTTCATTTTCTTCCTTGTCCATTTTTATTCCAAATTATTATATTTAATTTCCAAATGTTTGAGGATTTTTAAAATATCTTATTGTTATTAATTTCTAATTTAATTCTGTTTGGGTCAAATTTTTTTTTCTTAACTGTTTCAGTCTTTCAAATTTACTGAGGTTTGTTTTATGGGAAAAAATATATATAATCTATCCTTGTCAAATTTCAAGTGCACTTGAAAGACATATATTTTCTGCATTCAGGTCTAGTGTTCTAGAAATATCGAATAGTTTAAGTTGCTTCATGCTGTTGTTTCAGTCTTTTAATTCTTTTGTAATAGTTGAATTAATTTAAAATAGTATTCATTTCCTGATATAAATCAGATTTATATAGTCCCATATTATATAATTTTCTTTATTTTTTACATCAAATTATTTCTATGTGTGATAAACAAAATACAAGTGCACTATAGGTGGAACAGAATGCTTTCTCTGTATTATTTGTCATTTGTTACCATAGTAATAATGTCTGAAGGACTTCCTGTTTCTTATCTGCATCATCATTTTTAAATTTTCTATTTGGTCAGTGCACATGCACTTTATTGTTGCCCATCCTACACACAAACAACAGACACAGCTTCCAAGCACAAGCTCTCCTCCAACAGAAGTCCACATCTTCTTCTCTCCTTCACGGCATGGTTCCTCCCAGGGGTGAATTAAACTCCTGAATCCCATTTCTCATCTTCCATTTCCCTTTCAATTCACTCCAGTTTTACTTTCTTTTTAAACCACCAAATAGTCATTATCAAAGCATTTTTTTCTCTTTTCAAAGCAACTTTTAATAACCTGGCTGATCATGAAATGCAATAATCAGTTGTAGAAACAGCAGAAGAAATAACAAGAGACATGAAACATTTACACACACACAAAAATGTGCTGCTTAAAAACTTGCCCAAAAAAATTTTTAAAAAAGAGTCAAGGTAACATCTTTGCTAATTTTCTTCTATTTTCCTAAAAAAACAAGTTTATGCATAATTTGCTGTTGACTTTTCTATATACTTATTTAAAATGATACTTTAGTAGTATTTGATCATTTTGACCACTTGAAACATCATTTTCTCTGTTTTTAATATGCCACCCTCTCCTAGGTTGTAACTTTCTCTTTCTAATTTTGATTTTTTTAAGAATATCAAGTTTTTGTCCTAGTTCCTTTTCCCCCCAATTGAATCCAACTATTTCCTGTGACTTTATATATCATCTTTATGCTTATAACTTTCAATTTGCGTCTCAAGCCTGAGCTTTACTCCTGAGCTTCAGAATGACACATCCAACTGCCTATTGCAATAGTCCATGTATTATATCATAATGAACAGCTCAGTCTTAGCATAACCCAAACCAGAAATGTGATCCAACCTCCCCTCACTACTCATTCTTTAATCCAATGCCCACACTTGCAAGCCTTCATTATTTCAGTTATTCAGGACAGATATTTGGAGCTCAAATCTATTCCTCTTTTTTCTTCTCATTTTCCTACCATCTGGTAGCCACACTGATCTTTCAAAATTATAAACCTAATCATGTTACTCTGCTAAAATTCTCCAGTGGTTTCCCATTTTACTTAAGGAGCAAACCAAATGTATCATCTAAAATGCTCTACGTAATATGTTCCCCCACTCCTCAGATTTCACACTCTCCCCTCTGCCCCCCTTTCTCCAAGCTCCATGTCCACTGGCACCAAACACTCTAAACAGAATCTTGTTTCAGAGCATTTGCATACGTTAACCTTTCTCCTGGGGATGAGCTGCCTTCAGGTGTCCTTGGAGCTGCTCTTTATTTTTCAGTCTCTTACACCATAGTCACCTTTTCAGAGTCCCTGCCTCACCCCACACACCACCCTTACTCTCTCTCTCTCGAATCACCCTTGTTAATTGTGTTCACGGCACCTATGAGGACCTGGACGTATTGTCCCTCTTCTTTTCCTACTTGTCACTCAGTTCAGCTCAGTCTCTGGCACATAAAAAATTCTCACATGAAATTTTATCTGTAGAATAGTCAGCCTGCGCTGGGTGGAGAGAAACATGCATGGCTTTTAGGGAAGGCAGTCTACCCGAGCTTGAGCCTAAGTTTCTGTGGGACTTGAGGGAGTGACGGAACCTCTGAGGCCAAGGTTCCTCATCTGATATGGGAATAATAGTATCTACTCAACAGGGCTGTTCTGAGGCTTAACAAAATAAATTGTGCTTTACTGGCATGTAGTAGTTACTCAAAAAGAGTTAGTCATTGAGAAACTGTTTTTGTTGCCCTTATTATTCTTAAATGTATAACATAACTCTTCCCAAACAGTTTTTAAAGTGTTCTTTAAAAGCGTGTATACAACTATATCCAATATTTGAGACTAAAATCCCAGGAATAATTACTAAATCTGTGTTAAAACATTGCCCTTTTTTAAACTGATTCCATCTGTGACCTCTCTAAGCTTCCAAATTTAGCATTGGTTGACATCATTTCAGGCAATGCATCTTTCAGATAGTTTGTCATCGAAATAATAAAAGAATGCCATAATAAAAATGGCTAAAATTATTGGGTCTTCCTAGATGCTAGACACTGTTTTATATCCTTACGTGCACCCACTCATCTGGGTCTCTCAGTAATTGTACGGAGTACTCTATTTTTCTTTATTTTCATGGATGAGAAAATTGAAGAATAAAGAGGTGAAGAAATTCCCCTTAAGCTCACACCACTGGTCGAGCTCCGAGTCTCCCTCTGACCAATCCTGCAGTGTGTCCTCCTGGCCATGAGGGCACAACGTGGAATAGTGGGTACGCACCCCCCAGATCCCCTGCTGGATAATTCAGGGAGGAAATAAATCCATCCCCTCATTTTCACGTGTGTGTTGTAACTGATCTCACTGATGTAAGGCTTTTTCCCTGGCCCGTCTGTAGGGAGCCTGTGAACCTGGGTCGGCCGCCCTGCTGCCCGACCGTCCCTCCTGCGTCCCTGGGCGCCTGTCCTCCTCTGCACGTCAGCCCCATCCTTCTCCCAGCCAGAGATTTCCTTCTTGGGTTCTGCAATGGACGGAATATTTATCCCCCCAAATCCATAGACTGAAACCTGAAGCCCGAGTGTGATGGTGTTAGGAGGTCATGAGGCTGTGAGGCTGGAGCCCTCCTGAAGGGGGTCAGTGCCTTATAAAAGTGACCCCAGAGAGGCCCCTCGCTCCATCTGCCGTGGGAGGACACAGCGAGAAAGTGACCTTCTGCAGCCCGGTGGCGGCCTTCCACCTGAACGCAGCCTTGCGGGAGCGCCGGCCGGGCCATCCGGCCTGCAGACTGTGAGAAGTAAATGTCTGCTGTTTATAAGCTGCCCCGTCTGTGATTCTTTGTTATAGCTGCCTCCACAGACTAAGACAAGCTCCTAGTTCAAATTCCAGGTGGTGGAAATTAAGTGCCCAGTTCTGTGCTCTCGGCATGCTGCAGCTGTGGGAGCTGACCTGCCCACGGCTTCCGACCAGGCGAGAACCCCGGGGTGACGTCAAGTCCCGAGATGGGAAGGGGGATGGACAGAGCAGTGCCCCTCAGAGGCAGGGCCGGCCTCAGCGGTCACAGCCAGGACCTTTCCCACACGCCAAGGCCACAGCGCGAGAAAAAACATCCACACAAAGGAGGGAAACAGCCACAAAAAAAACCAAAGCCAGAGAGGTGCTTTCGACGTTTTTTTGTGTGTGTGCCGTTTTAAGGATCTCCCCGAAGGACGTCACTCTGTGACCTGTGCTGTCAAATTGTCCCCCTTTTGCTCATCTCTGTGGTTTCCAAAGGACTGTCTGTAGACTCCTTCTAGACTGGGGACATGTGAACTAGTTGTCAACCCCTTAAAAATTCAGGTTCTGGGAACTTCCTGTGAGCAATTTTGCCTCAGCAGACCTGGACTTGGGCCCGAGAGTCTAGAACTTTAAAAGTTTAAAACCCCTTCTGGGGTAATTCTGATAAGCAGTTGGGTTTCGGACCTCTGAAGCAGAGCCCGACATAAGCATGTGGTTTCCGTTCACAAGGATGTCTCACGTTAACACTGCTCTCTTTTCCTTGTTTCCCCACCTGTGCTCTACTCTGTTTATTGGCAGAAACTGTATCCTCCACTTGCTTTATACACAACACAGAACCCAACACCCTTGATCAACCTACTTTTCACAGCTCAAGTTTAGCTTTGCAGAACTGCAGCCTAGAGAAAGCTGTATTCAAAACACTCCAGAGAAATACAGGAAAACGAAAGTCTATCCATGCGGGTTACACAGGACACAGAGAGGGCTCAGGGCGCCTTCACCCTGACTGACCTTGGAATCCTGTTTCAACCTCACACTAACTCACATGAACTCAGGATTCTGTCTCGTAATTCATAATTCTAACGCTAAAACCTAACCAAAGGGAGTGAACCACTGGGCTTTCAAGTTAAAAGAAATAAAAATAAAAAAGCTTGCAATAAGAAAGTGGCTTGGGGAGGTTAGTGAAACTTTAAGGGCATCATTAAAGCATCACTTAAATAAATAAATACAAATCAGCTTTTATAAAGAGAGGGGGAAAGAACTGTTTAGCACTTAACAGCTTTCCTCCACCACAAAGAGGACCCCTCTGAGTGACATACGGCGACCCTCTTGGAACTCTTTAAACCTGTCTAGCTTGGTTTAGATGGGCAGTATTTCTTTTCCGATGTGCACACGCTGATTTTGAGCCCTTTGGCCAGCTGACTCACGGACCCCGGTCTTCCCATGCCCCTCGTTGACCCAGGCTGCCTGGGCTGCAGCCCCGTTGAACACAGGGGAGTTTCTTGTGTTGGGTTTCAGTGGTGGTACCATTCTTGCTATTTGCCTTCCTGCGCCGCTCAGACAGAAACCCACGTGCGTGTTTCCGTAGTTAACTGAGGGTCGGGAACACCGGAGAGCTCAGATCTCTAACTTCCAGGCACAGGATGCTTTACGTTAAGAAAGTGTTCAAAGTCAAAACACTCTAAAATCTCAGCTGAATATTCTCCCATTTTACTTAATAATTTTATTACGTTTTACTAATTGTATTTATATACAGAATCTTTAAACTTCCCAAGAAAAAGAAAGAAAACCAGGTTCATTTTGAGGATGGAGTGTCTCAAGGCCAGAGTCTCTCATATTTAAGGGTCACCAAAAGCAGTTGTGTGCTCAGAATTCCTGCTGGCGAGTAATAAGGCACCATTTTATTATTTACTGAAGCAAACAAGCTGCTTCAACACTTCGGGGCTTAAACTACGGGCATCCTGTCACTTCTCAGAAGCCAAGGGTCAAACCCTGAGGGGTGCCTGGGCCTCGCATCTCCCCTGCCGCCCAGCCCGCCGCCCACGGAGGAAGAGGAAGAGGAAGAGGAATGGGGCAGCTCCACGCGGGCACCCCAGCTGGTCTCCCCGCCTCTGTCTGCGCTTCCTCAGTTTTCCTCTAAGTCTCTTCAGGGCCCCTCCTTCCCGCGTGGCCCCTCCAGCAGGGACCTGAATTCTACCTGGCAGCTCAGGCAGAGGCCCCGTTCATGCGGAAGACCCCATCCCAGGCGTGACCAGCAGGAGGCTGGTGCCCCGAGGATGCCAGGTGACAACCGCCACAGGCCTTGACGCAGAAGCTGGCCATCCATCGCTTTATCGTTCATAAAGCAGACACGTGCTTCTGCTTGCAGACTTGTAACTGCTGAAATATCTGATCGACCACATTCTGTATCATTCATGCTTCTATGTCTCTACGGATGCTTGGAGCGTGCTTGGTGTCAATAGGACCTTCTCATTCTCGATTCAGGATTGTGATTTGCCCTATAACGGAGGCTACATTATCGGCTTTACTATTGCTATATGATATAGTCATCGGTTAAATTTCCTCCCTATAAAAATTGGTGACATATTAGGCTAGCCCCGCACTATAATTTTGACCTCAAGGATTCTGATTCTAGGTGGAGATCAGTTCAGGGGTCAGCTTACCTTGTAACTGTTTTCTTTTCCATCACCAGGCCTCCTAGAGGGAATCTGCAGATCAAACTAACATTCCTCCCACAGTAAATGCTCCGGTGGTTTCCCTTTGTGTGTGTGTGTGTGTGTGTGTGTGTGTGTGTGTGTGTGTGTCTTTTTTTTCTTTATTTAAATAAATTTATTTATTTTATTTATTTATTTTTGGCTGCATTGGGTCTTCATTGCTGCATGTAGGCTTTCTCTAGTTGCGGCGAGCGGGAGCTACTCTTCATTGTGGTGTGCGGGCTTCTCATTGCAGTGGCCTCTCTTGTTGTGGACCAGGGGCTCTAGGCATGTGGTCTTCAGTAGTTGTGGCATGCAGGCTCAGTAGTTGTGGCTCCTGGGCTCTAGAGTGCAGGCTCAGTAGTTCTGGCGCACTGGCTTAGTTGCTCTGCAGCATGTAGGATCTTCCCGGACCAGGACTTGAAGCCGTGTCCCCTGCACTGGCAGGTGGATTCTCAACCACTGTGCCATCAGGGAAGTCCCATGTGTGTGTCTCTGTGTGAGTGTGTCTGTGTGTGTGTGTGCTTATATACACTGCATCACAGCCATTGAAATATCCAGCCCTGTAAGTCAGAGTACTTTGAGTCTCAAATCCTCAGGGTGTCATCTTAATGGTGAAGAAGAAGAACAGAGAGATGGGAAAATAAACCAGCACGCCCAGAAAAACAGACAAGGAACACCAAGAACACAGAGATAAGGGCACAGTGTATTTGTTGAGAAACAGTTCTGAGCCCATATATGTATATTCATAGGGCATCAAATATTTGGATTATGCACTTTCCTGGGGAACTGACATTTTTCCAAATATTGTCTCCCTTCAGCTCCAGGGTAGACCATGTATTAACCCATAAAACAATGGATCAATGAACTAAGCGTAAGAGCTAAAGCTAAAAAAAATTAAAAAAAAAAAACAGGAGAAATTTTAATTGGTTTAACAAATATTTCTTAGATACAACACCAAATGCACAATTTATAAAAGAAAAAAATTGATAAATTGGACTTCATCAAAATTCAACTTTTCTGCTTCAAAGACACCATGAAAAGAATAAAAATCAAGACACAGACTGGGCAAAAATATTTGCAAATCTTATTTCTTACAAAGGATTGTATTGAGAATATGTTTAAAAAACTCTTACAAATCAATAATAAGAATAGAGACAATCCATTAAAAATGGGCAAAAGTATAAAATAGACATTTTATTAAAGGAGATCAAAGAATAATAAAGACAAGAAAAGATGTTCATATCATTAGTTATTAAGGAAGTGCTAATTAAAACTGCATTGAGATACCTCTGCACACTCATTAGAATGGCTATAATGAAAAAGGCAATCAGTAACAAATGTTGGTGAGAAATGGGAGCCCTCATACATTGTCACCTGGAATGTATAATGGTTTATCCATTTTGGAAAACAGTTTGAAAGTTTCTTTAACAATTAAAGTATAAGGGAATTCCCTGGCGGTTCAGTGGTTAAGACTCTGCACTTCCAATGCAGGCTGCGCGGGTTCCATCCCTGGTCGGAGAAATAAGATCCCACATGCCCTGCGGCATAGCCTAAATAAATAAATTAATTAAATTTAAAAAAAAGATTTCTCCTCTCCCTCTCTTCCCATCCTCCTTCTTAAAAAAAAAAATTAAATATAAGGTTACCATTTGACCCTGCAGTTCTACTCCAATCTATTTACCCCAAAGAAATAAAAACATGTGTCGACATGAAGACTTGCACACAAATGCTCAGAGTGGCTTTATCCATAAGGAGCAAAACATGGAAACAACCGAAATGTTCATTAACTTGTGAATGGAGAAAGTGTGTGGTATGTCCATACGGTGGAACAGAATTCAGTGCTAAAAAATAAACCACATGCTACAACATGGCAGCAGCTTAAAAACTTTGTGCTAAGTCAATGAAATTAAACGCAAAAGACAGTACGCTGTATGTTATTTATATGAAATGTCCAGAAAAGGCAAATTTATAGAGATAAAAAAGTCGATGAGTGGATGCCTGGGCTTTAGGTGGAAATGCAGTTGGCTGTAAGCGGGTACAAAAGATCTTTTGTGGGGATTGGATTGTGGTTATGACTTCACAACATAAATGATTCTGTACATTTATAAAAATCTTTGATTTATACACTTAAAAGAGGTGAATTTTGTATTATGTAAACTTCAAAAAGCTGTTCAAACAAAAGTTCCAGGTGCAGGTGAATGGAAAGAGCCCATTACCCGAATCCCAGGTGACGCAAAGTTCATTTGTCCTCTCTCTCTGTTACATGCGCCTTCCCCACTGCTGATGTTCACACAGGAAATAGAATGGATGTGACACGAGAAACAGGGTTAAGATTTGAGCAAGGTGGCCCAGCAGGGGGAAGGGGTCTGGGCGGATGAGTGCACAGACTCGGGCAGGCAGCCTGGTCCCACTGCAGCTCCAGGGGCCTGAGAAGCAGCTGTGCATTCTGTCTGTTTTTCTTGGCACGTGGAGGAAGGAAATGGGATAAGACTGGATGTTGAACACTTAAGATTCTAGGACACAAACAGATTGAAAGTAAAAGGATGGGAAAAAATATGCCAAGCAAACAGTGCCCATGATGAAGAAGGAGCGGCTGAATCACTCTCACAGGAACAGACTTGGTGGAGGTTCCACCTTCCAGCCTCCCTGGATGGAAAACATCAAACAAGAACTTTCGTGTCATTAAAGCATATCATCCCTGAGATCATTCCAGGCTCATAAAAAGCATTTGATAAACTGAGATAAGGATTCAAACTTCAGTGCAGCTTTAAAAGGGTCGAGATGGTATGTGTTTATTTCTGGCAATTTGAAGACACTTTGACATGGGTGTATTCAAAGTTATGCGTGTTAATTTTATTTAAAATTTTATGAAGTCTTGGAGATCGTATCTCATTGTCCCATCCCCATTAAAGATGTTATACTTTATAGTTTTTAGGAATCTCTTTTCAAATGCAATGTTGATTCTTCCCTATAAACAACTATACTAAAAAGACTTCTAAAAAGCTGACTTTCAAGTGTTAAACAATAACATTCAGAAAGAGCCTCTGGATTGCTCCAGAAGACCCAGGCTTCCCCAGAGCCTGGTAGAGCTCAGGACCCGGGATAGAACCATCAACCCACTTTATAAAGTCCTTGTCAAGACCCTCCAGAATGTGGCAGCAACATCCTGGAGAAATGCAGTTAGTCTGGTCCCCACGTGTCCTGGGCGGGTGGAGGATGGGACGCCACCCTGGGCTCCGGAGCAGGCAGTGTGGCCTCAGCGTCCCAGCCCGCCTTGCCGCGCAAGGATGTCCTGCTGTCCTTAAGGCCTCCCGGGCAAGGCAGCCAGAGATGTGTAACTGCAGCTTTCTGCTCTCAGCCCCAAACACTGAAAATATTACGTAAGCAAAGAATAAAGGCAGCCTGACACTTCAGTAGAGCATTTTGGCCTGAAATATAGTGACACTGGCGGTTTGCCAGCTGGTCCCACAGGGTGGGGAAGAGCAAACGGGCCTGCCTGTAGTCTGTTTGCCCTAAAGTGGACCAGTAATTGTAAATTATGTCAACCAGATGCGTATCTCTTAGAGTGTCTGCAGTTGTACAGCTAAATGTCATCGTGCCATTCCTTAGGCAGCGAGGAATATAAAACATGGTTCCTTTCCAAAGAAAGAAGCTCCAGGCCTGTCCTCAGCCCAACACACTTGCTCATTCTCAAGGCCAGGAAAATGCCTACAAGAGTACCACTGAACAGGAAATCCCATCGACCATGTTGCTCTAACCGTCTTTTCTCTTCTCCCGACGACCCGTCACGTGTCAGCGGCTCGCCAGGCCATGTGCACCCTTGCTGGCAGGGCCACCCCCATCGCCCGTCACCCTCTGCAGCCCCGACCCCTCTGCTCTTCAGACAAGGACGCACGTGGTGCTTTGCCCTCCCCACCTTGACCTGGACAGGAATGGCTCCTGCTCTGCTCCCTGTGCCTGCGCATCCTCCAAACTTGGCCCCTGGGCTCGCTCTCCGACCCCTAAGCCGTGAGCCCAGGGAAGTGGGCAAAGGGCCTGCATTTCCCCAGGCTTGTCCCCCGTCTAACTCTGAAGCTCCCTACATGTCCATCCGCACGCACCCGAGGCCGACGACGGTGGAGACTGTCTCCTGCTGCCTGACACACGGCTTTGCAGAAACTGCCAAGACTTCCAGACCCTGGAGGAATCATGGGTCAGCAAGCGCGTGTCAGCCCCCAAGTGCTGTGGGGGATGGGGGCAGGCGTGTGCGGGAGGCCCGCGGATCAGCCAAGCGCGTCCACCTGGGAAGACAGGAGAGAACGGAAAATGAAATTGGAGAAAACAGAGCAAGTGGTGTGTGGCCTTCTTGTTAAATTCTACCACAAACTCTCCCATATCCATCCATATAAAACCTTTGCAAGATTCTTGGAGAACAGCCTTTTGCCAAGTGAGTCACAAATTTAAAGTATCTGGTGCTCCTTCACAGAGACACAGGCAAGTACTGAGAGATCGAGGAATAGAATCCACGTCCTCTGGCACTCTCCTCCCGAGACACCGCGTTCACTAAGATTGGAAACACAAGAAAGAGTAAAGAACAAGCTCAGAGATCTGGGAGGGGGCAGAGGCTCTCAGGGAGGCACGAGCGGGCCCCGGGTTTCCCGACTCCTGATTCCTCTGCGTGTGTGGAGGTGACCTTGACGCTAAGGACTCGTAGTGTGTGCAGATTTGGGGGGAGATGCGTCCGAGCCGGTCTGGGGCGTCCCCGGAGCAGCACACGGCCCGCGTCCAGGCTGGGGGACGCCTGTCCTGCCCCGGGGTGCCCGGCTGGGCCTGCGATCCCCACAGCGCTGCCTGGCTGGATCTTCGCAGCTCTGCCGCTGACGGGAGCCCACACGTGTGCTGGTGCAGCAGGGCCTTCACCGGGGCTTCTGCCCGCGAGTCCCTGCTCCCCCGTCCTGGGCTTTGACACAGTGGCCAAAGGGTCGTTCCCACCGAAAGTGTGACATTACAGGTGACCGCGGGGCAGTGGAGCCAGGAAGCTGGTGTATGACTTGCTGGAAACCACGCTAGACGGCAGGGTCTTTTGCCTCCTGGCCTCAGGGTGTTGGTCAATTTCCCCCAAACCTGTGCAGGTGGATGTGTTCGCTGGCCTTCCTGTTTACTTCTCTCGTGTTTTTTCTTTCTCTTTTTACCGTATATGTTTCTATTATAATCGGCGTGTTATTTGGTGCGTTGGGTTTTTCATCTGCACGTGCGTGGAGCCAGACTGCACGGCTGGGTGAGAAGCGTTCTTCGGCAACTTCTTTCTGCTTGACCCTTGTATCTCTGAGATGCTCTGGGCAGCTGTGACTTAACTGTCCACTGCTTCCCGCTGTCCTGCTGTGCTGCCCTACGGCGAGTTCTTTGTCCGTTCACTCTGATGTACATTCTTCTTGTTTCCAGATATGTTTTTACAAACAGCGCATTTGTGCAAGAGCTGCTCTCAGCGCTGCACCTCCCAGTGCCGAGCCGGAGCCGAACATCCTCGGGGGTACAAGGTCAAGCCACGTCCTGTTCTCAGCGGCTGGGCTGGCCACCCCCACACCAGGTGTGCAGATGCTCCCATCGCCCCCCTCCCCCATTCTTCCTAACTCTCAGGGTTGTCCCATTTGATGGATGTGAAATGGTATCTCGTTGTGGCTTTAATTTTCATTTCCATGATTACAGGCTGTAAACATTCTCATATGTTAATTGGACAACCCCGTTTCATCTTCTTTAAACTCACATTGAAATTTTATGCATATTTTATATGGGCTTGTCTTCTTCTTTTTGTGGGAATAATCTGTATATTATGGATTCCAGTCTCAGTTGCATGTGTGGCAAATATTCTATCCCACTTTGGCCTTGTTTATTTTACTCTCTTTCTGGCGTTTTTAGTGAAGTTACTAATTTCATTGCAGTTGAGTATATCAGTCTTTTCTCAATGGTGTTTATGTCCTGTCAAATAAACCATTCCCTTCCCTGAGGCCATAAATATGAATTCCAAAATATATTCTAATAGTGTGTTTTGTCTTTCACTTTTACCCTCTTGATTATTGTCTATGGTGCTTGGGATGGATTCAATTTCACCTTGTTTTCTCCGAGGACGGCCAGCTGCCTCAGCTCTGTTTGCTGAAGTTCGTCCTTTCTCCCTCGGATCTGCAAAGTTAATTCTGTCTTAAATGACACTTTCATAATTTCATGAGTCTGTTTCTGGAGTTTTTTATTCTTTTCCATGAATTAATGTTTCTCTCCCTATCCCAACACTATGCTAATTGGCACACTTTGTTATATTTTCTCCCAGAGAATGTTGTCTTTTAAAAAAAAATTACAGTTAGTGACCTTCATTCATGGTGTTGGTATATAACATCACACTTGACATCCTGCACTGATTTTCTGCCGAAAACCATACCAGTGCCTTACTAATTATGTTTATAGATTCTTTGGGTTTTATATGTAGACAATTATATCGTTCTTAATTATAATACCTTAAAATCTTGTTTTCCAGTTGTTATATATACACTTATTTAAAAAAAACACCTAATTTCGCTGGTTAAAATCTCAGGGCAAGGCTGAATGGAAACGTGAGAGCAGCCATGCTCATCCTAAATGAGCGATTCTGAGATTTCACCATCACGTGGAACAGCTGCTATAGGTTTTTCGGGATGTGTTTTATCAGGCTTAGAAAATTGTCCTCTATTTGGAGTTGCCATAAAGCGTATTGTCGTAAACCTGGACACTCTTGAGTGGGAAAGGGGTCCTTTTATTACACGTTTGAGAATAGGTCCATCCTGAACAAGGCAGAATATATGGTTATAATAATATCTATGCTTTTTTTTATTAATAATACTTCAATCTTGAATAGACATCAAACAAAATTGAGTTTGTCAATCATTAATTGAGTTGATTATATGTGTTTTCTCCTTTAAACTATTTCTGTAGTTAATTGTGTTAATTGATTTTTGCTAACCTTTCATTCCGGGGATAAACTATATGTGTTCATCATGTATTTTATTTTTTATAAAGTAAATTTGTTTTGTTCATGTATTAGATATAAAGGAGTTTAGCATCTCTGTTCCTGAGCAAGATGCATTTTAATTTTCAATTTTCATGACTTTTTTATTCATGTTCCATATCAGTGCTTGCTAGCCTTGTCAATTCCAGTAGGGGGTTTAAGATTAAACTATTTCTTGTTTGAATGTTTCCTTGAATTTACTAGTACCTTTATATAAAAGTGGTATTTTTTGTTGTTGCTAAAGATTTTTTAACTACTGGTTAAATTATCTTTACATAGGATTATTTTTGTTTTTAGTAAGTTTCTATAAGTTATGTTTGGCTGGAAAGTTGTCAGTTTAATGTTTTCAAATTTAACGTAATAAAGTTTTTCATAATGTTAATCTCTGCATCCTTATAGTTGTGTTTCTTTTTAATAACTTTGTAGTTTATTTATACCATTTCTATATTTTTCCTGTCTACTTGCCAGTTATTTAAAATCCCATGCATTACTTTAGCTTTGTTTATCCTCTCCATTGTAAGGTCATATTCTTTGTTTATTAGTTTCTGTTTGTTTTTCTATTTGCCTTTCCTTTCACTTCTTCAGGATTATTCTATGTGCATGTCTCATTAATATTTAGCCATTCTTTTTTTATGTAAGCATTTAAGCTGATACATGTCTCTTGAAGTGCTGTTTTAGCTGAACACTCAAGCTTTAATACATATTTTTTTAAGTTTTTCCATGCAAAATGTATGTTAATTTTTCCTTATGATTTCTTTTTCAACCCATGATTTATTTTAAAATGTGCTTCTTACTTTCCAGTTCTATGAGATTTTATGTGATATGATTTCAAATAGTTATATATCTGGTAGACATTATTTATATGAAATCAATTCCTTTCATTATTTTTAAAGATTTGTTTCATAGCCAATAAGTCATGAATTTTTTAAAATGTTCTATGGTGTATTCTGAAGTTTTATTCATTATTCTGTGTGTTCATTAGATTATTGTTGTTAATGTTCTTCATATCGTCTATATTCTTACCCGTTTTTCTGTTCTCTGAGAGCTGTGCTAAAATCTTCCACTATATTGGTAATTTTTCAGTTTATGCCAGTAATTCTTCCAATTTTTTTTTTTAAATATATTTATTTATTTATTAATTTTTGGCTGTGTTGGGTCTTCGTTGCTGCGCACAGGCTTTCTCTAGTTGCAGCGACAAGGGCTACTCTTCCTTGCTGTGTGCAGGCTTCTCATTGCGGTGGCTTCTCTTGTCATGGAGCAAGGGCTCTAGGCGCGTGGGCTTCAGTAGTTGTGGCTCGCGGGCTCTAGAGCGCAGGCTCAGTAGTTGCGGCGCATGGGCTTAGTTGCTCCACTGCATGTGGGTTCTTCCCGGACCAGGGCTCGAACCTGTGTCCCCTGCATTGGCAGGCAGATTCTCAACCACTTCACCACCAGGGAAGCCCTCAATTTTTGTTTTATATAGTTTGAGGTTATTTTACTCAATGCATACAATTTTCAAAATAAATATTATAATTTCTGATAACTTGAGCATTTCTCCTTACATAGTGACTATTTCTCTAATAATGCATTTTCTTTTATTTTAAAGTCTATTTTGTCCAATACTAATATTTGTTATTCAATCTAATATTCATATGTGTCAGCATTTATCTGGTACATCTGTTATCACCCTTCTTTCCAATGTTCTCTGTCCTTCTACAGTAGATGCTGTGTATTGCCCATGTTTCAACCTGAGGACAGAGGCACACATTCCCCCAGCTGCTGGCGGTGTTGGCTGCTGGCAGCTCCAGCCAAGCCCCTCATGGGCAACTTTCTTCTAACATGCAGATCTGGTTTGCCAAGGTAACACAGCCCATACGAGGAGCAATCCACGTTCCCAACTAGTCGATGCAGGAGTAAAAGGTCTGACCCTCCCTCAATTTAAGACAATTTGGAAGAGACATCTCAGGTCCACAATGCCAGTGGGATGAGCTGAGGCCCTTGTTGCAACTACTGATACGATTAAATGATTTTCTTTTTAAATCTGTTTATCTAGTGAATTACACTGATTTTCAAATACGAAACCAAAGTTGTATTCCTAGGATAAAGCCCACTGGATCACAATATATTATTCATGTTTTTATTGTTGGATTCATTTTGCTAACCTATTCCTAACATTTTTGTTTCTATATTTATAAGAGATACTGTTCTACAAGTTATTTTGAAAAGCATTTGACTGTTTTGGTATCAGGATAATACTAGACTCATAGAAATATTGAGAATGACATCCTCCTCTTCAACTTTCTGGAAAAGTATTTTTAAATTTCGAGTTTCTATTTCTTAAATGTTTGGTGGAATTCACCAGTGAAGTCATCTGGCACTGGAGTTTGCATTGTAACTATAAATTAAATTATTTTCATTGATACAAAGCTGTTTAGATTATCTAATGATCTTGAGTAAGCTTTTGTAATTTTGTAGTTTGTGTCTTTCAAGGCATTAATACATTAATACAAAAATTGTTAAATCTGTTGGCATAATTTTTTTTTATCGTAGTCTTGTATTATCCTTTTAATGTTTAGAGATTCTGTAATGATGTTCCCTCTCTCAGTCCTGACATTGGCCATCTGTGTCATTCCTATTGTTTTTCCACTGACAATTTTTTAGTTCTGCTCTTATCATTTCCTTTTCACTGCTTATTTTATGTTTAATTTGCTTTTCTATTTCTGGTTTATTTTTAAGATGTTGATGATTTCTAATTTAATTCCATTGTGGTTATGGAGCAAAAGTCCAAAGATATGAATTATTTTGAATGTACTGAAACATTACTGGCCAGATACATCTATTTCAGGCATTGACCAGAATTTGTATTCTAATGTTTCAGGCAAAGTGATCTAAATATATTAATTATATCAACTTGTTTAAACTGTTGTTTGTCTTCTGTAATATATCTTGCAGTACAAGACTGTTGCTGATTGATATCTTCAGCTTTTTTAAGTCTAAAAATGTCTTTATTTCAGCCTTGTTTTTGAAATATATATTTTGTTGGATATAGTCTCTTAGGTGGACAGTTTATTTTTAATTTCAGGACCTTAAAGATCCTGAATTTAGTAGTATTTTGATCACATAATAGCCGCTTAGTGTCCATGGCTACACTAAATTTTCAACATTTATACTGTTACTCTCATACAAAATTTATTTCAGTGATAATATGAGATAGAGCTCTAATTTTATTGTCATTCCAAACCATCCATCTCTCACTGATTGGAGGTTTCACGTTTACTTATTATATGATTAATTGCTATACACACTTGCACCTGGTTCATTTGATTTTTCATCTCTATTAGACTAAACAGAAGGACGTTGGCAAAGGCAATGAGAGTCAATCAACAGAAAACTTTCTAAAATAAATATAGGAAAGGGCAAACAGCTGAGATGTATTTTTAAAATATACATATACAAATAGGTTCTTAATTCTGGTACCTAATGTTAGAGAAAGAATTTAGGAACAAAGTTATATTCTTAAAATTTTCAGTGTCTTAAAATTCAGGCTTTTAAAAGAAATGAGGAACCTATGTTATCGAATTAAGTCTTATGGACCCTGCTCAGGCCCTTCGGGAAACCAAGGCTGAGATCAATGCAGCACAGAAGTTTTATTCTGTGGCCAAAGAGTGGAGAAGTGAGAACTTAGTTCACAGGTCAACTTCTCGCCCACATGGTGAGAGGGATCTGATTTTAAAGAGTAAAGACAAAGGGAGGAGGAGTGAGACTGATGATGGGGAGACACATGTGCTATTTTACTGAGGAAGGGGCAGGGCTTTTACAGGGAGGGGGACCACCCCCTTTCTAACCTTTTGTGGTTCCTAATGTCTGGTCATGGCCACCAGTAGGTGTGTCATTTAATATGCTAATATAGTAAAATCAGCGTATACTGAGACTCAGGGTCTTTTGGAGGGCAGATTCGTTGCCCTCTTGGTCCCAGATGGTTCCATTTGTTCTTGTTGTTGGTGATGGTGGTTCTTTTTCATTTGTTTGTTTGTAGCTCCATGTCTTATCTCTGGACCCTTTAACTTAAAGATTTATGCTAATTCCTGCTAAAGTTCGGCAGGTGTTGAGCAAGGACCTGGTACTGCTCTGGGGAGCAGTAAGGGCTTGGACTCGGTAAACTTTCCTCCATGAAACACGGAAAGTACTTGTTGCCCCCTGCAAACTTACTGATGCCTAAGAGAAAAGAGATTACAGAATTAGTCTTCCTCTTTTTATGTAAATTCCATAGATTTGGTCTAGTTGCACATGGGGATATAACCCTTAATTACAAAGCTCAGAGCTTTTTGTATAATACTTGTCAAAATTATCAACTTTTTAGAAAATGCAGTATTTAACTTTTGAAAAGAGCATATAAAATGCAAAGTCATTTTTCCACAACACAGAATGTCATATTAAAATGTCATGACTGGAACTCTAATTTGTGCTTATGTTATTTCATTACAGTTAATGTCACAGGAAACATCAGAAACAAGACTTACGAAGAAAGAGAACGCCAGGCAGCTGGACGAAGGGAGACAAATGGACAGAATGAGAGAGAGGCAGTCGTCCAAACTCTGGCAACGGAGTGATTATATTGAGACATAATATTTGGCAAAGTTTAAAATAGTTTGCAAATGAAGTCTGCAAGGGAATCATCAAGTTAGAGAATAAGTGCCTAGGAAAGAATGCAAATTTCATGGATATATAATTAATTCTAACAAATGATCTTTAGTTTAGTTAAAGTTTCAACCGTGTCAGTAACGTCTCAAATAATTTATTTCAAGTATTATTTCCTCCAATGTGGATAACATAAAGACACTTTGCAGAACTCCATCTGATTACCCTCTCGATATTAGTATACCTTGCCCCCTCAAAAGAAGGTGAAGATCTTGCAACCAAGTGGGCAGTAGGTTGGAAAGAAAAGCCCTAACTTTCATATTTGAGTGGAATCGGATCCTGGTAAATCATAGCCCATGAGGGCAACTGAAGTATTGCTCAGGCTTTGTGATATTGTGATTTATAATGCCAACTACAAATCGGCCCTTGCCATCTGCCTCTACAAGGATTAAATCATGAGCCGCTGCAGCTGCTGACCTTCAGCACCCCCTGAAAGGAGCTCAGGGTGGAGAGCAGGGACGAGGCCCTCTGTGGTCTGGGAAAAGCTGGCAGAACAGGCCTTCAGATAGTTAGATACTTTCAGGAGAAGATTTTAGGAGCCCAATGCTTGCATCTCCTAGTATCTAGAAAAGCAGTAAAGTCATGAGCGGTGACGTCTGCTCCTCGTGACCAGCAGCCGGTCTCTGCCACCACGTGTGCTTGATGCACGGGCCCCCCTTCTCTAAAATCGTACATAACACTGACCTTCCCCCGGCCTCTTTGGAGCAGTTCCTCTGAGCTATCTGAGATGCTGTCTCCCGGGCCATAGTCCACCTTTTGCCCCAAATAAAACTTAACTCACAACTCTCACATTGTACATTTTTTTTAGTCAACAATAAGAAGAAATATATATATTTGGTCTCCGTGCCTGTTCCTGACACAGAATTCTTAAACCCTTGGAATTTCCTGTGATGAGAGTTATAAAAGTGTCTTTTTATGTTAATGAGGTGACTTTTGGAAAGCTCCTGGGGATGGGGGCTGGTTGCCAGTAGAGAGGGGTGGAACTTTCAATCCCATCCCTCCAATCCTCACCCCAACCTCTGGGGAGGGCAGAGGGGCTAGAGGTTGAGTTCAGTCACTGATAGCTAATATTTGAATTAATCATGCTTGCCTAATAAAGTCTCCATAGAAACCCAAAGGACAGAGTTTGGAGAGCTTCCCAGTTGGTGAACACAGGGAGATTGGGGGAGAGTGGAGCTCAGAGAGAGCATGGAATCTCCATGCCTTTCCCCATACGTTGCTCTCTGCATGTCTTCCATCTGGCTGTTCCTGGGTCATATCCTTTTATATTAAAAAAAAAAAAAAGCAGTCATCTAGTAACCAAAATGTTGTTCTGAGTCCTATGAGCTGCTCTAGCAAATTAATCGAACTGCAAAAGGCAGTTGTGTGTGCACCCTGAGCTCTTTGGAACATTTCCTCAGAGCTCTCTGAGAAGCTGTCTCCTGAACTACAGTGCTCAGGAAAGTCCCTGAATAAAACATAACTCTCAACTTTTAGGTTGTGCACATTTTTTCAGTCAATAGGAATAATGGCTGCTAGTTACTAAATGTTCACCACGTGGAAGGTTCTTCCACATATGCCATCTCCTCAACTTTTCATAATAAACGTGACACAAATATTACTATTCCATCTTTCCTTTTGATTTTTAACTCAGTATTACTGAGGTAGTTTTAAACAGTAAAATGTACCCATTTTAAGTATAGAGTTTGATGTATTTTGACAAATATATGTATGTAAGTAAACTGCATAACCATGAAGATAGAGGCATTTTCATCAACCTCAAAAACGCCCCATGTGCCTTTTCAGCCAATCCCCACTGCACACCCTTGGTCCCAAGAAACCATGGGCACCATTTCTATCACCAGAGATTAGAACTGCCCTTCCTGGAGTTTCACGTAAATAGAATCATATGGTGTGTACTCTTTTCTGTTTTGCTCTTTTGATCATCATTATGATTTGGAAATGTATCTATGTTATTCCAGTATCAATAGAAATTCTTTAAGAGTAGTAGCCCATTGTATGGATATACCACGCCTCAACTGTTGATGGGCATTGCACTGTTTCCAGTTTTAGCTCTTATAAATAACATTTCTATGGACATTTGTATACAAATCTTTGTAGGGACACTGTTTTTGTTTCTGTTGGATAAAGATTTAGGAAAGTAATTGCTGGCTCATATTTTAAGCGTATTTTTAACTTTAAAGGAAACTATCACGCTGATTTCCAAAGAAGTGACACTAATTTACATTCCTACCAGGAACAAAAGAGAATTCTAGTTCCTTATTTTAACCCACCAACACTTAGTATTGTCAGTCTTTTTAATATTAACCATTATATATTGATAATTGATAATTGACATAAGGTGGTATCTCACTGTGCTTTTATATTTGCATTTTCCTGGTAAATAATAATGTTGAGTATTATTTCACATGCTTATTTCCTATTCACATTTCTTCTCATGTAAAGTGTTTGTCTGAATTTCTCCCTTCTTTCTGTTGGTTTGTCTTCTTATTCTTTCATTGTGTGATTTCTTTGTCTATTTTGGACATAAGTCGTTCCTATTGATGGGGTGTAAGACAGAGCCAAAATAGTTTAAAGTAAGGAGAAAGCAGCTTAAATTTTGTTTTAAAAGAGGAAAAGAGCATTAATATTATTTCAGAATAGACAATAGAAACAATGACGCAATATACTTCCAAGTCACTATGTGGTTATCTGAGACAGTGGTATAATGGGGAGAAACATTGGACCAGGAAACCAAGACTCTAGAATCTACATTCAAGAGAAAGCAATGACCTGTGGCAGCAAGGGTTTGGGAGGAGGTGGGGAAGAATTGGACACAGAGTAACCTGGAGTGGAATCCATGCCACCGATTTTTGCTTGGGCAGATAACTTTTCTGCATCTCAATGTCTTCCTTTATAAGATTGGAAGAGTGTCTTTTGGGGTTAGTATAAGAAATAATTTATGCAGAACATTGAGCACTTAGTGGGTCTTTAATAAATGACAGCCATGTCTAGCCTGATTGTGCCATTAAATGATCTGTAGAGATTGAACAAATTTAGGATCAAGGCCCTTAGCCCTCTGAGATTTCACCATTCTACAGCCGGGATTTATTGAGATGCAAAAAGAATAGGGTAATAAATGATGTTTAGTTACATGAGCTAAAATTTTCCTGAGGCAGCTGACTTAATACAAGAAAATAACTTGAGGAAACTCAAAGTACAGTTTTATTCACCATATTCTTGAATGTCTCAAATACTTAAGTAACATATTTGTGCATTCATCTAATATTTGATGCATGCAAAAAGAACAAATCAAATTATGTTTTTCACTACAAAAGTAAATTAAAAAACAGACCTAAAATATGTTCCATCTAGAAATGTCCATCTTGTTGCCTTTAAGCTTATTTTCTTCTTTTGTGATGCGTTCACAATCCTTGCTCTTTCTGATTTCTTACTGTTAATTTACTGATGGTTTTGAGGCATGTTTTTGTGCTTTGCACATGAATAACTATTAAACCAGCAAAGCAAAACGTAAACTACAGTTCTTCTTACAGGGAAATAATAAACCTTAAAACAAAGCAAAACCCAAAATAACTAGAAAAAAACCCATTTAAAGTGTTGTCTTAAACATTTTACTAATCAAAAGATGAAGCATATTTAAGTAAGACAAAAGATTAATAATTTGATATTAGCATTTGAATTCACACATGTCTTTGTTATTTCAGGTCAATTACATCCTGAAATGTGATATGGAAAAGTCTTTGAAACAGAAGATCCCACACCTCTACCCAAAACCCCAAAGGATCTTAGTCGTGATTCTTAAGTAAAACAGCCATTTTGATCTTTCATAGAGTTAACTTTAACTTTTTTCTTTTCTTCTCCCAGCCTTCGGGGACCTCAGATTAACATTATTATTTTTAAGAGGATGATATTGCTTAGAAAGTCATACAGGCTTTACTTAATCAAATTACTAAATGCTGCTCTGCTGATTGGAAGGTGGGAAGGGCAGGACTGGAAAGTCAATCTTACCCTTTAAAAATATTTAAACTATCTTTTAAAGGGTAAGATTTTTCTTTTTGTCCTTAAAGTATTCAAAGTGTAGTTGGGAAAGATAGTATAGAAATATGTGGGGAGTTATAACAGCAGCAAGACCTTTCGATTTAAATCCAAGATGAGGTGTGATTAAGCGTCAAATATGACATGTACCAGGGTTCTGTAAAATATCTGAGACTAAAGAGGCAGCACGGGGAGAGGAGAACTTAAGCCAACCCAGGACTACCCTACACAATCCAATCCTATCATTCTAGTGCTGTATGAAGGCATGACAAAGTTTGGCCATTTCACTCCAAAATGGGAAAAATTCCAAAAATGTGTAAAGCTTTAATCTGTAAGCCATACTTGATTCAAGGGTTTCCACAAAAACTGTCAATAATAGACACACAGGTATTTTCTACAACTTTTCAAACCTATGTAGAGCTAGTTTGAATGGATATCTCAGAAGAAGGCTCTGAGTTCTTGGTTTGCATCAAACTTAATAGTTCACATAGTTTAGATCATCTAATGTGTTTCATCTGTTTTTTATTTCATAGGAAACAAAAAACATTTCACTGAGAAAAATGATTAGTACTGTTAGAGCTGAAAAGCATGTTTCACTAGGACTTTCACTGTTCAAGCCACAAAATGTGGGTGTTTTTCCAGCTAAACCTAATCAATAGTGTGGTTTCCTTTCTTGGTTTTAATTGCTCTGGTTTTCATTAAGTCCTACAAGTTCTGTGTGTGGAAGCTTTCAGTACCGTTGGCTGAGCAACTCCACAGAGGCTCTATGGAATACTTTTAGCCTAATTCATCTAATAATAACCCAAAATGTCATTTAAAAAAGTAATCATTAGAATCAGCCATATGAAATGGTGTACTATTCGTTACATTAATATGCTTTTGTATGAGAGATAAAATATATATGTATATTAGAATTCTTTCAGACAAATCATGCATATCTTAATAACCTATTGCACCCAAATCTATAAAGAAATAATTCAATATTTGAAGTTTACAGCATAATATAAAAGCAAAATTTAAATAATATAAAATTCTCAGAAGTTTTTCTATAATGCAATGAGTATTACTTTAAACATACCATGTTTGTTTTGTTTCTTTTCCTCTTGGCTGCTACTAATCTCTACATTAGAAATCACAAAATACCATTGAGAGAGATTGGCTTCTGGAATGCCTGAGTGAAGGCCTCAGTAAAGTTTCTTTTCCTCTAAAACAATAAAAATACTGGCAAAATAATTATAATAAACCACTTCAGAATTCTGGGAATTAACCAGAATGATAGGATGAGCTGAAAATTGTCTATCCAAGAGAACTTTCTGAACCTTAGTGGAAAGTTTGGGTCAGCCACACTTTAACTTGGGGGCTATTTCCTTCCTACCTTCCTCCCCAGCTCATCGGGGTGGAAGCCAAAGCCAGCGGCTTTGCAGAGTATAGACATTTGACCAATTTTGAAATTCTATTAAAAATACCGTTCCTAGAGCACAGTCAATATTTTGTGTGAACTTGCAGCTCCCTGGGAAATCTCTGTTTTCAGATTGAGGTGGCTACTGGATTTGACTCCAAGATGAACTGTGGGTGGTGGTAGTAGATGGCCGAACCCCAGGACATTATAAAAGCAATAGCGGACCGATGGCAATGTATCAGCTGTCCGAGGCTGTAATTTCTACTGGGGCGAACTGAGAGCTGGGAAGCAAGTTAAGGGAGATCCTGGAGAACTAGGTGAACACAGAGGAGCTTCAAATGCTCCAGCACATCCCTGGTACCAGAAAAGCCGTGCCTGTCTGCAGGACTGTGTGTCCAGCAGAGACTTGGAAAGAAGGCAGGAGTCACTCACCTCTAGCTGACCTTGAGGCTCTGTTCAAGAAGGAAGTAAAAGCTAAGGCTGTCTCATAAACCGCCTGACATTTGAAGGCCAACCTTCTCACCAGATGCTCCGAGACGTGCAGAATGGCATGTAAGGAAACTTCCGATCAATTGTTGGTTCACCGATAAATTATACTGACCGACTAGGACTCCCTAGGAAGCCAAGTTTAAAAATAAAATTGGAAATTTAAAACAAAAAATCTGACAGAGAACTGAGCTGCCACATACTGTAGGGAATAGAGAATCTACAAAAGTGGCTGAAGAAAGTCACTAAGCAAATAAGCAGCAATAAGAAAAACAACGACAAAAATAAATACCCACAAAAAACAGCAAAAGTAACAAATTTGGTGGGGGAAGCTTGTAGAGAAGTCTGATACCAGAATTGTTGCAATTTATTATCTGAAATGTCCAGTTTTCAGTACAAAGTAACAAGACATGTAAAAACCAGGGAATTATGCCACATACCCAGGGAAAAAAGCAGCCCACAGAAAGTGACCCTGAGACTAAAAAGGCAAAGACTTTATACCACTTATTATAAATATATTCAAGGAACTGACAAAACTAAGTCCAAAGAATTAAAGAAAAACATTATAATGATATCTCTCCAAGAAGAAACTATTAATGAATATGTAGAAACTGTAAGAGAGAATCAATAGAAATTATAAAATGAGCTAAAAAGTACAATAACTGAAATAAAAAATGACTAAAGGGTCTTAACAGATTTGAGTGGGTGGAAGAAATAATTAGAAAACGTAGATGAGTTAATAAAAAATTACCCAGCTTCAGGAGCAGAAAGAAAATAGAATGAAGAAAAACAAACAAAAACTCAGAGGCCTGTGGTACCAACTCATGCATCATGGAAATCCCAGAATGATCTTTTACAACTTAAAAAACTCAAATGTAAAAAAATGGGCAAATAATTTGAATAGACATTCCCCCAAAGAAAATATACAAATGGCCAATAAGCCATGAGGAAAATATGATCAAAACCACCATGAGATATCCCTCCAGACCCACTAGGATGGCTAAAATAAAAGAGCAGACAATAACAAGTAGAGACAGGAAAGTGGAGACTCTGGACCCCCCCAACACTGCCGATGGGAGTGTAAAGTGTCATAGCCTCTTGGGAGACAGTGGCGTAGCTCCTCCAAATGCCAGCCGTGAAGTTACTGTGTGAATAATCAATCCCACTCCTAAGTGTGTATCTAAGAGAACTGAACACGTGTGCTCTCACCAGAACTTGAGCGGGAATGTTCAGAGCAACATTCTTCATAGCAACCAAAAAGTGGAAGTAGCTTTGATGCTCATCAGCTGACGAATGGATGAATAAAATGAGATATATCCCAGCAATGGAATAGTGTTCATCAATAAAAAGAAGGTACTGACACTTGCTACGGCATGGATAAACCTTGAAAACATTTCAGTAAGTAAAAGAAGCCCGTCACAACAGCCAACACGCGGTATGATTTTATTTTTGTGGAATATCCAGAAGAGACAAAGCCATAGGGACACAGCTTATGGCCTCATGGGGTGGAGTGGGGCGAGGTGGGGAGTGGTGGGTGCTCATGGGTGCAGGGTTTTTGGGGGTATTGAAAATGTTCTAGAATTAGATCGTGGTGAGGACCGAACAAGTCTGTGAATGAGCTAAAAATCATTGAACTGAACACTTGAAATGGATGATTTTTATGGTATGTAAAATATATCTCAATGAAGTTCTAAAACAACGTGAGAATAGTATTTAGTCATTTCTCCATTAAATTACTCCAAATGACTGTGACATATAACATGCTTTTACTAAGACATTGAGCTATTGGAAAGAATAATGTAAAATAATCCAATAAACCAAGGGAAATACCTAAACATTAAACAAACCAAATACGATATTTTACTTGCCTCTAAATAATACAGTATGTAAGAGGTCAAAAAAAAAATCAGTTAAAAGTTAGTTTAGGTATGACCCATTAAAACTAAAGTTGGGGATTTCTTTAGAGTTATTAACTAAATAAATCTTTGTAATATCTTCCAAATATCTCATGATAAAAAGGAGTATTATAAGAACTATTTATTTATTTATTTATTTTGCTAAACCTACCCTAAGGTTATCAACCAGTGAGACTTGATTGATCAATCAATTCTACAAATTGGGTTTAGAGCTAAAGTGCCTGTATCTGCACCTAGAGCTTGGATGGTGAACGAGGTACACACATCTGTCTCTAGCTTGGAGTCCAAGTTGCTTTTTCTGTTTCTAGTTTCCTATTATCGCTATAAACGTCATCAATAAATCAGAAACCTCTGTCTCCTTCCTCAGTCTCATGCTGCCCTTCTGTCTGTCTACAGATCTTGTCTTTCTATTTCTACTGCAACTGCTTCCCTTCAACTCTTAGCTCGATGGTTTGGTAGGTCCTCCAGTGAATTTTTCACATTTTAACCAGAGTTATTTTTAAGACAGCGGTCTTAGTATGTTATTACCGGCTTTAATAATTTCGATGGCTCACTGCATGCAATAAACTACATCAAAAAATCTACAGTCAACCCATAACAATAGGGGAGCCCACAGTTGCCGACTCCGATGCCTGTTTCTCCAGGGGTACCACCACCACGATCTTGGGAAAGTTACCTCACCTTTCTGAGTTTGCTTTCTTCTTTATGAGACTGGGATAATGACACCTAAGTAGAAGATTCAAATTAGATAATGCAGAGTATCTAACAGATTCTCAATAATTCTCTAAAATATTAATATGATCACAGCATTCATAGGCTTGCAGGATTTAACCAATTTCCATTCTCATGAATTTCACTTCATGAAGTGTAGTTTTCCCCACAGTGGAGTACTGACATTTCTTTTACACTGCAAGTTTCTGGTACTCAAATTGGGGAAAATGGGATTAATTGATTAGAGAATAGGACCAGCATTCAATAGTCATTTCTGTTTGCCTGGGAGGTTCATGGTTTAGGCCTGTTGTCCCAGAGTAATATTCCTTTTTCCATTCTCAAAAGTGCCCTAGTTTGGACCAAAAAAAAAAAATTATATGGTTGCTTGGTAAAAACACGATTGTGATGGAGAGCCATCAGCAAGAATGTCAAAGGAAGCTCGGGTGAAAAGGCAGGGTTCACGGAGCTGCTTTATTTGAGGACCTGGCTACCTGACACCATCTGTTTCTCCTCTTCTGTGTTTATCACTTGAATCCGTGAATTCTTCCACAGTACATTGTCAAGGTCAAGGTCAAAAATAGCAGAGGAATTCCAAGCGCCTGAGCGTGTGAATTAAAGGACAAGAGATGCTTTTACAGTTTTTTTGTCCATTTGTATCAACAACATTATTATTTCAGTGTGCATCCACGCAGCTCAAAGCTACTTAAAATATTTTAAAAGTTACTGTTAAAATACCTGGAGGAAAAATTACTTTGTGATTGCCTATCATAAATTCTCTGAAGCTAGCCTCTTTTACCTCATTGAAACTATGGTTTCATAGAATAAAGCTTTGTTAGAAATTCAGCTATCCCTTTAGAGCAGAACAGACTGCTTGCTTTTTCCTCAGAATACCACACATTTATTCCTTATCGATTGAAATAAAATTCTGCATTTTCTCCAATTATCAAAATCCCATCCCAGGAGAGATGCCAGTTCTTCCAGGAGGCCTTTGCTAAACCAAGCTGCCCCTTCTAGGCTGTCATATTTTGGGTCATTCTCTATCCTGCTCTTTTTACCACTCACTCATTCTTTCAAAAGCATTTCTTAAGTTCTACTGTTTGGATACGTTTAGTGCTGTTACCATGTGTTATGCTACTCTCTGTTTTCTAGTCTGCTGACTGATTTATAGTAGATGAACCACGTATGTTGATTGAATACGTTGACTGTGGCAGGGAGTTAAGAGAAAAGAAAAAAGCATGATCCTTGACACCAAGAGGTTTATAATCTAATTGAGGAGTTAAGATCTAGATTCTAGGACACATTGTTAAAATGCAAAGCCATAAGTACAAAGTGTGGAATAAAGGCCGCGTGACTGGGGTGTCAAGAAGGAAAAGAGGTACTCAGGGGACACTTCACCAGAGGATGGGGGACAGAGAGAGGAAGCGGTCCAGCACCAGCCAGGTCTATCTACATGGACGCCCCCTGTCTGTGTTTGCAGTCTCCCACATCAAAAGTCTGAGCAGGGCTGGCATGATAAAACCCCCATCTTTAAGAGGCGTCTGGAAGTGTGTGTGTACAGGAGAGCTAGGAGGGGTAAGAGGCGGGCGGAATCACGAGGAATCTGTTAAAAAAAGTCTCCTCCTTGAGCTGTCAGTTGATTGAAATGTGCTTTAGGTGATTTGTAAAAGCATAAATTTAAGCGTATGGATCTATACCTACATCATAAAGACATTAGTAAATGCCATGCATTGAAAACATTTTAGAAATCAATGAATTTAATTAGCACCAAATCCAAAGACGAACTCATTAACTGTATGTTTATTGTTTTAAGTAATATTCATGAAAGGGTTTAGTTAGGGCAAAGTGGTAATAAAACATAGCCTAAAGAAATTAAAGTTGAAGTGTATTTTACAGAAAGCTTTCAGAGTTAGTACAAAGACATGCACACACACAGAGGTTCTTAGAATCTACCTCTGTCTCTACCCATCTATCAAGTTGTCTACTATCTCTCTGTATATCTATCATCTGTGTATATGTATATTCAAAACATCATCAATCATATACATCCTAAGAACACTCAATGAAAGATCACCCATTTGAGAGAGACCCTCAGCCCTCTGAACACCAGCTCAATTGCATTCATGTTAAGCTACCTGCAGTCACCTTTTCCAAAGGGCGAATGAGAACTCGGGTGTCAGGTACCAAGGGTGTCACCTGGTACCGATCAGGTACCTGTTGCCTTGGAGAAGCTCATTGGTTTACTGTCCTCTTCACCTGCACGAGGCCACTACATCAAGGCAAATCAAAGGATGATTTCTGGGATGTGCTTCAAAATAATCCAGTGGTAGGTGGGACAGTTGGTAGGGGTGCTGGAACAAATGGCCTCACGTCCATAATCATTACAACCACGTGCTGGGTCCTTGGGGTTCATCGTATTCCTGGGTTCCCTGGTCCATGTGTTTGGAAGTTTTGAAAATAATCAGCTTAGATTAAGGGGGAAAGGGTGGAGGTGAGAAGGAAGGAGAGAAAGAGAGAGGGGAGCTGCCAGACTCCTGCACCGAAGTGGTAACTTACACACCTTCAGGGAAGGTTAGGGCAGCAGAGGAAAGTTTATGTCCTTGGTTTAATAATAAATTGAGTGTGTTTGTCACTGGGTACTGGAAAAGCCTACAGTAGTTTATGATCCAATGTCCTCCTCTGGAGAGGTACAACGGTTCCTCACAGGCCATATTTCAGGGTGTTTCCGCAAGGATGCCCTGATGTCTAAACTTTTCACTTAATAGAATATTCATAAGGATGTTCCTACAATGTTAGAATTTCTTTGTACACACCGGCTTTAATATTTACACTCTTCCATCATATGCCTATAGTATAATTTATATAATATTCTGCTAATTTAGGCATTTACTTTCTTTCAAAATTAGTTCAATGATAAATAATGTTGTAGTATACGTATGAGTGCATACACATGTTTTTCTTCATTTATTAGTATTTCATTTGGATAGCTTCCTAGAAGTGGAATTATTAGGTCAAAGAATATGACTATTTTAATGAAAATGGATACATATTGTCAAATTATTTTCCCAAAAGAGTATATCAAGTTTTGCACTAGAAAAATGGAGAAGTGCCTGTCTCACCATACGCACACCAGCCGTGAGGAATACAACTTTTCAATTATTTGCTAACTTCATAGGTAAAGACAGTATTAGATTACATTTTTCTGCACATTTTGCTATGAATTTTGTATTTTTTAGCCATTTTAAGTTGTTCATGTCCTTTTCTGTTAATATTTTACTCATGTCATTTGTCACCTTTTAATGTAATTTTACTGTCTTTATTGGTTGTTATATGTTACTTATTTAGGTATTATTGAAAATTATTTCCAGTTATTATTTGATAACAAACTTAATTTGTTTCATAAAGTTTAAATATATAACGTTTTTGTTTATAAAATTAAATTGACCAATATTTCTCTTACTATTCCTTGAGTTTATTTTTGGGAGGTTCTTATGCATCTTGATTTAAGATTATTATTCTCCCACATATGTGTCCAGTTCTTAAAAGGTTTTCCTTATGGTCTGGTTTTCAATTTATTTTGAAAAATGGCATTAAAAATAGTTAAAATTTATTTTTGTATAAATAGCCATTTTTTTCTCAGCATGATTTCTTGAGTAATCCTTTCCTGACTCTTCCAAGTGAAATATAATAATTCTTTTACATATGAAAATCATGTCTGTATATATGAAGTGCTATTCACTTTTTTGTGTTCCAAACGGTAATATGTCCCAAACTTATTATCATAACTATCGTCACCGTTTTGGAATTCTGAGCAACTTGGAGTCACATTTAGACAAATCAATAGCATCATCACGAAGCCTTTGTCATTCTTTGATTGTCAGTGTAGCTACTTTGTGTGTCCGAGATCAAGTATTCTCTTTATAGTGTAAGGTGTTGTTTTTCACTAGTCAAATGACTGTAAGGCAGATGTTTTCTTCCCCGCCCTCTTCCCCCACGTCTCAGAAATACGGATGAGGTCGCTGCCCAGGACCAGGCAAACGGCAGACTTTCCAACACCATTTGTTCATCAGATATTTATCAAGTGCCTGTTTCACAAAGGCCGTATTGCAGACATAGAGGATCCAGCAGTGGACAAAACAGACAAAAAGATCTATCTGTTCCACAGACCCGAAATGAATTAAGTAAAATGTGCACAGTGTCGGAGGGTGATAGGCAGAGTTGCAGCTGAGGTCCTGGCTCAGCACTGGTGAATGTGTGAATTTCTCCCAACTTAGTGATGAGTGACGTCACGGTAACAGGTGAAATAAATAAATCTGATGTCTGTTGTGGGAGAGTGTTTACGGAAGGAAACACAAGCGCTACAAATCAAGGCTGTTTTGTTTTGTTTTGTTTTGGGACAAGGAGAGCTGATTTACCAGCACAGCATCAGTGATAAATACTAAAGAGAAATTTAAGCAGGGAAAGGGTGTAGGGCAGGCTGGGGATGGGGGGCTGGCATTTCAGTGTTAAATATGGGGCTCAGTAGGATGGGTGCGTTGCAGATGAGCCATTGGTATCAGGACCCACAAGGATTGAGGGGATAGTCCGTGCAGTTGTCTGAGGGAAGAGGACCCAGTGCAGGAAGGACACCTGCAAAGGTGCTGGATAGGTGTGTCTGGTGTGTAAAAAGGGGGCGGCTTGTCTGGAGCAGAGGGAACAAGGTCAGAGAATGAAGAGGGCCCTTGGGGGTCTTCAATGACCTTGGGTTTCTGCCAGCATAAGGGTGGGAGCCAGTGGAACGTACTGCGGTTGTTAGCACCCAAGACAGCCCCTGGTGGTCCCAAGTCCTTGTATTTCTTCCCTTTTGCAGGTCCCGTCCTGTGGAATCAGGGCTGGCCTGGGCCGCCAAACTGGTGGTGTGTGGGTTGTAAGACTTGCAGTCTCCCCCTGGGTCTGCTGGACGCTCTCTGCGGGAAGCCGGCCACCACATCAGGAGGACACTCAAGCAGCCTGTGCAGAGGTCCCCCTGAAGCGGAACCAGCTGGACTCTTTTTTTTTTCCAATTTTATATTGATTTTATTACTAGAATTTGGAAAGAAGCCTTGTGACTGTATTAAGCTAATGTTGTAACGGGTGAAATGAAAGAGACAATTAGAACCTTGGTAGCTGGACTCTTGAGTGACCCACCTCGAGGGGCATCTGCCACCCCAGACGACCCTGCCGATGACTGCGGCCCCGGACAGACCCTGAGCCTGCACCCCCGAGCGAGCTGCTTCCACGTTCCTTACCTGCAGAGAAGGAGAGACAGTGAACTACTACGATGGCTTTAAGCCATTACGTCTGGGCTATTTGATATGCAGCATCGCGTAGCTAACACAGACACTGCGCAAGGCCAGCCTGGCCGAGTCACTTGTGGTTTTAGGGAGCCCGTGGGCGTCTGGGTGTGGAGGAACAGCAGTGCCAGCTGGAAATTTCGTTGCTTTTTGTTTGTTTGTTTGTTTTCTCCTGAAAGAACCAAAGCTTTGGGGTTGGGCAGACCAAAGACTGAGCCCTTCTTGTCCTTGGGTTGGTTATTTAAGCAAAACTGAAGGCAGTAATACCTATCTCGTATGATTGTTTAGAGGGTTAAATTAGATAATGTATGCAAAGTTCCTAGCGCATAGTTGGTGCCCAGTAAATGCAGGTTTTCCTTTCTCTCCAAGGAATTTTTTCTGTCTTGAAAATAATGGACTGAAGCAACTTGCATAAAAACAATTTTTAGCATCAGAGCAGCTCGATTCTTCACTGGAACGTAAGGTTCTCGGGACCAAGGACTGGATCCCCTTTATACACATATTCTCGACAGCCTCTCCACCCCCAGGACAGACAGTCCACGGTGCTGGCTTCACGATGCACACGTCCAGGGACTGGCGCTGAACGGCCCTTGTTAGGGGTCCACACCTGGGCACGTGCCCTGTTTCCCCCAGGACCGACTCAGAGCATCACTAAAGCCTCCAGACTAACACCGGACAATCCAAGTTCAGGGAGCTTTCACTGCATTTGTTGAGCCAGAAACAACTGGACAGGCCCACTGGAAATGCCATCCTTCCCGCAGATGGCAGGATGTCTGTTCACAGGATGGGGAGCAACTTCACAGCCCCCTTTGGGGCTTGGGGATGAAGCGTCTGAAAATCCACAGATTTGAAAGAGGCTTCTGAAGTATAATATTTACGGTTTCAGCCAGAAGCTGGATAGTGTAAGAAGCCAAAAAGTTCCGAGTTACCTGAGGCTCTGGCCACAATGCACCCTCTTGTGTGAGAAATCCCGCTGCTTCTCCTGGACCAGGCAGCGGGGGACAAGAAGGCCTTTGTCTGCTGCTCCCTTAAGAAGCCTGGACTCGGGTTTACGTGTGTGTGATATGCATTATTATGTGTAATGTTAACCATTATGAGATGGATATGGTATCAATTAAATAATCAATATGTTGTACTGGTATTAATATGATATTAATTAGTGTTGTATACAGCCCATTAATAATTAATATAGTACATACTATATTTGTAGATCATATATTAATGTACTTTATAATTTTTATACCAGGCTAATTAATGTTATATTAATAGTTAATTGATAGAGCATTAATATATCAAACACAATTTGGCTTCATCTTTTCCATTTGGCAAACCTCTTTATCTGGAACCATTGCACCTCTCAGCAACGTTCAACTCTCCTCCTTGACTAGATGAGAAACGGCCACACCTTGCCATTTTAAACAACAATTTCAATCGAAAATATTTATTTTATTGCCAGAGAAGTAAAAGTTTTGGTGTACATTTTGCTACAAAAGACACGGCCTCCGTTGACCTGGCCCCAAGAAAGATCTATTTATAATGATAGGAAACCTTCTTCCTCATATATAACAAGTATCAATTTTTGTAACATTCCTACAGTCACTTTGTAAAAAATAGCTTAGTAAATAGAAAATGTAGTAAAAGACCAGTACTCACAGCTTAGTGGTAGTGAATTTTGGGTGAACCAAAGTCATCATTTTTGGAATGTGTGGTTTCAAATAAATTGAACGCAGGTGGTGAGCACGTAGACGTTGTCCTCACCTGCGCCTGGAGCCCCTCCTTTGTCCGCACACACACAAGTGCCTCCCCTCAGATCTGCCTGGAAGTGCCAGGCTGTGCCTGGAAAGGGTCCTGGGCGTGTCTGCCAGGCTCTCACTCTCTGGACAGGGGGTGGTGGAAGCAAACGCCTTTGCCCTCAGCGGCTCAGTGCCCACTGCAGGCTGGCGAGGGCTGGTCCATCGAGGCCGGTCCGGATCAGAGGAGGAGGATGTGGGCTTCAGAAAGGAGGCTCCAAGGAGAAAAATGGAATTAAAATGTTATTTGGTATGTCTGAGTCCTTGAGGAGAGACTGCTGAAGAATCTGTTGGAACATTTGGAAGGACTGATTATGAGAGAAGCAGAGAAAATAAGAAATGGAGAAACCATGTTTGCTTTACATGTTAGTATCATGTGGACACATGTGTGACCCCGTCGGATCCGTTTTCAGTGGTACGCTTTGCAAAATACGTGCCTCTCCTAACTGACACATCTAAAATAATCTGTTAAATTATACACAACACAGTTTAAACGTGATTACCCCCCCCCCCAGGATTCATCTCGTCTTCTCCTGTGCTTTTTGACCGCTTCTCTTTAATCCTATTGACCACGTTGTGCATTTTTATATTCTCTGCCAACACTTTTTCTAGACGATAGAGATGGGGTTTATGTGTATAAACTAGTTGGCACCTAGCAAAGTGTCTCGCACTTAGTAAGTGCTCAATGCTTAACTTAAACTTGATAATTCTGTCTAGAGACCATGCTTGGAAATATTTACTTTCATGCTAGAGAGAGTGTTTATTCGTATCTGCTGTCCCTGTTCTCCATGGAGGTGACCAGCCCTCTAAGGTCCAGGATGTCTCCCCAGAAGTGTGAAAGGGGGTTAGGGGAATCGCTTGGAGGAGGCACCCGCGGGGCACAGAGGGGCAGAGACACACTGGACTTTGGTTTGGAAACGCAGACCATTCCAGGAAATGCAAACGGTTAGCAGGAAGTCCCTGTTGCAACGGTGCTGGAATTAATTTTAGGAGAAGTTGCTGTGGAGGCACGTGAGTCATGAAATCTTAGAATCAGAGTAGAAAGTCTATCTTTCAGGACACCCTTCTCTTACTTCCTGCCTTTTTCTCCCCGTGTTCTCGCCTCGCCCTGCGATTATTCCATGCAGGCTTGTCTCCAGTGGCTGGCACAAAACAATACTTCATCAGAGGTTTACTGTTACAGATAAGCATGTAATGTTTTTGGCAACATATCTGAATCGACCTTTCCTGAAAGTTCTAATTAATTTTATAAATAGAAAATTACTTATGAGTTTCTACTGAGATGCAGGGCAGAAATGCAGAGCTTGAATTCCAGGAAAAAAAACAGAACCCCAAGAGTTGTCATGCAATGATGCCAGAAAAAAATGGATTTCCTTGGTCATAACCATATCATAAATCAAAAGATGCTATTACTCTTGTCTTGGGAAGTCTGGTACTAATAGCAGAGATTAAGAGTCTGTGAGTCTGGCCGTGACCGTGACACCTTCCTGCTTTCCCTACCCCCTTCAAGACACTGCTGTTTTCTGCCAGCATCAGTCTGTGCTACCATCCTACACTCCATCTGTGGGATTAGATTCCTGATTTTGCTCAGCACGACAGAGGATTTGGAGCTGAAACCCGGGTGTATCACTTATACCAGTTGGCCTCCCTTTCTCATATTATTAACAGAAAGTAAATGATTTCAATCTCAGCTTGTCCATAATTTCATAACTTGCTGACTCCTGGACGTAGATAAAGAATAAATACTGTTTTTCTTCTTTAAAAATGCAGGACAAAAAAATAAAGAATTTTCTATTTCGATACACACATGAATCAAAGTCACTAGGAATTGGCACAGTTCATAAAACGTGCTTCACTGTTTTTCTCTTCTCCAAGGAGAATTGGTATATAAACTGAAAACCTATCTTAAAATGTATCTACAAATAAAGCTGAAGTGGAAAATTGAGTCACTTGGTCAATTATATATTCCAAAACAACTGCTGTGTCAGGGCAAGGCGAAGTATAGCTGGTGTTTGCACAATTATCTCAATTTGTCACGGAACAAGAGGACTCCCACCTTTCTGCCCTCTCCCCCCGCCCCTGGTTGAATGGATTTAATTCTTCTCCGAAAAGCCTGGCTTCACCCAGCAGGACGTGATGACCTTGGGGGAGCAGGATGAAATCGAGCCATTTGCGGCCCCTCCGAAGTTGGTGGCGCTGTCCCAGGGCCTGGGTTCTTGGCAGGTGGTGTTCATTTTCTGGGCTTCCTGCCTCGTTTCTTAGTCTCTAAGTCTCCGCTCACACTAATATCTTGGATGACATTCCTCGTCCTTATAGCCTCCTTGTAACCATTACTCATATTCATCCCAGATATGACTCAACACACCCAGGTGTGGGTCCCCTTCTGATAAACCCATCACGATGTATTTCTCCGCTGTAACTTCTGTTTCCTGTAGCCTCAGCTACCCAGTGAAATATCCTTTCTCAAAGCGAGAATTATTGAAGCAGCATAACAAGGAAATTGTCAAGTCTTGACATTTGAATTTCAAAAGCTGGATCTGTAAAGAAGGACTCAGAAGAAGAAGAAAAGTCAGAGCAGTTTTGTTTGTGCCTTGACTTGCTAAAGTTCCCAGAGAATGGGAGAAAAGGAGGGAAACCCAGAGTAAATAAGAGAACTGAATGCTGACATGCATCCCTAAGAAGGGCCCTGGGACCCCAGGCCCAGCCTCTCCTGGGTGCCATTTCTGATCAAAGAACCAGAGTCCTGGCTGGATGGAAGAGTCTGGAGACAGAACCGCTGAGCTCCCACCGCTGATCCACAGCCAGCAATAGGGACCAAGGTGACGTCTGCGGGGACGCGGTCTGACCGGAGCCTCAGAGTCGGTGGTGACCCCGCGCGGAGAGCTTCTGCGAGCTGAGAGCAGGCGGACACACCACGGCTGAGTGCGAGCAGGGCCCGGGGAACAGGTGCATCCTGTGGAGGTCACGGGCAACCGGCCGTAAACACAGATCTCCTTTCTACCACCCTGAAACGTGTGTTCGAAATGAATTAAATTATAAAGGTTAATAAAGTTAGATTTCTTTTGTAACAAATCTGTGGCCTGAGTGTCCTAACCACTAGACCTATTCCTGCCAGGAAGGTCATACTCTCGTGAGCAGACCCCCAAACGTCGCCAAGTCCTCTCACCCTGAACCCCTGTGAAGGCTGTCAACTGCCACCAATTCCCCATTTGGGATAGAATCTGGTCTGGTTTTCAATGTTGGGTGTTGATCTGTCCAAATCACAATGTGCTAATTAAACTGAAGATATTTCAGGTTTACAGATCCAGTGCCTGCCCTCCCCCAGACCCAGAAGGTAAGTAAGAGTTGGGATTGACACGTGTGCCAATGACTCTGCAAAGCGCGGCCTAGAGAAGCCGAGTCAGGTCGCCTCTCGCGTGTGCCGGCTGCAGCCCCAGGACCGGGATGCACGAGGGGGACCAGATGGGCAGGCCCTGAGTGGCGACGCATCGGTGGGATCCATCGGTTTTGGCCCCCACGTTAGGAGGAAAAGTGAGTCGTCCCGCTCAGATAATACGTCGTCTTAACCCAACACGCCCTCTTCAAGAGGACTCTTAAATAGCAGAATTAACTCCGCAGGTTACCCAGAGATGACTCCGGACGACATTCTTATCAGAGCCGTTTCCCTTCAAGCGGTCAGCGGTGCTGCGGGCAGGAGCCGCCCCACCTGTGCCCATCCCTCTGGCCGCCTGTGCAGCAGTAGCAGACGTGGGTGCTGTCCCTCAGTACAGCCTGGCCTTCAGACGCGGGCCCTGTGTTCAACAGTCAGTATATATTTTTTTAGAAAGAGTTCCAGCCTCTCATTATTGACATACTTAAGATTGTTTGATTCCTAAACCACAGCCCAAATATTTTCTTTTAAAATCTCTGTAAGTATCAAGACCTGGTCCACAGAAAGCGCAGTGTGTTCTGCCTGAAAACAGTTGCACTGAAAAATACCTGCCTTGTTTTTGAGAAAAACACTTAAATCATTTCTTGAGGTCCAGCCATCGGTGCATTTAGATAGAAAATGCTTTCTGAAGAAGCAGTCCTTGTTAAATGGGATTTTTAGAAAAATATGGTGCCTTTGCTAGGTATTTAGAAATTCCTCCTGCGGTGAAGTTATATGAGCCCTTCCAAAAACCATCTCGGGTGAAAATGATTAATTATCCCTAATAGACTCTTTTAGGGCCGTGTTTATTCTGCCATGTGCAACACAGCAGGAGCCCAGAAATCGCTTCCAAATCCCCCCAGCTTCTTCCAAGAAAATGGAAGAGAAGCATTGGCTGGCACCCAGGTTGGTCCTCTGCAAGTCACTCCTAGTAATCTGCTTGCTCCAGGAGCCCAGAGAATTCACAGTCACGACGTCCACACAGCTCTGCATCTGTCCCTCACTCGCTTCTGCCACTGCACACGTGTCTGAGAGAGAGAGATCAAATTCCAATGGGAACCCCAGGGCTGTCGGGGGGCAAGCAGGGGCTGCGGTGCCAGGGTACCTGGGGTCAGAGATTGGCGGTACCCGGCCCACCGCAGGTGTCCTGCCAGCCAGGAGACACAGATGGGCTCTGTTTGGTGACCTCTGGCCAGGGCTGGCCATGTGGGTTTGCACAGACATTGGCTTGGCAGTCTCTATCAGCGGTCCCTAAATCCTCCAGTTCAGCCCCAGCTCTTACGTTTTGCTCTTGGCTTGGGTGAAACTCTTTTTCTCTGGGTAACTTAAGACCCTGGGGGTGTATGTGGTGTTATTTCTCTCGTTTTGTCACCACATTCAATTTTCTGGGAAAAGCTCATAAACTAAGATGACAACTAATCCACATAGAAACTCCAATTCTTTAATTTTACTTTCTGGAGATCCTTTCATTTATTTCACTTTGTTCTAAAACCACAGGCCTGTGTAAGATAGAACTCGGGGTGGAATGACGCTCTAAGACAGACAAGCCTTTCCAGGTGAAACCTAAGCCATTAAAGGCAGAAATTTCTAGAAGTCTCTCATTGCGTCAATAATCAGTAAGAACAAGGAAAGGAGAAGCTTTTCTTGGTGCAATGTTATATTTTAAGAAGGAGGAACAGAAATGTTAAGGAAAACCGAAAAGTAAAAAGAATTCTTACTGCATGAAAAACAAGACGTCCTAGCTGCTGCTGATTTGGTACCAAAAATTCTACCAAATTTTCATAACCGTACTGTGTTTTATCAATTTTCCGAGTTAACAGATGAAGACTTTAATGTTGATCGTATCAAAGACTGGATGTTTGCTGGAGGAACGGGAGTCTTGTCAGGTGACTCTGGGCTGCTGTGAAGCTGCATCACTCGGAAGCCTCTTTGTGCAGGAAGAGGTCAGGGCTCTCACCAGGGCTGTCTCTCGGGTCATCTGTGATCCCCTGCTTGGTGGGAACTCTTAATCCTACCTTCCTGAGTCAACCATCTCTGTTCCTCCTGCGATGATCTGAAAATAGTATTTACTGTCATTCCAAAGTTTCTAGGAGAGCCACGCAAAGCAGACCCTTGAAATGACGTTCAGAGTAAGAATCAATTTAAGCAGGATGCCTGGTTCAGACTTCTCAGTGTCCCACATGTGATTCCAAAGTACAGCAAGTCTCGGGCCTAATGACTCCAGAGTTACTTGGGGAAGAGCGGAAACGTGTGCACGCACGTGTCTGGCATCAGACACCATGATTCAGACCCACACTGTTACTTGTCACGTGGCTCCTGGCAAATCACTGAACAGTCTGACATTGGAAATTAAGTAAAGAGAGAAGAACAAGATTTTCTTCACTGGTTCGCTGTGAGTAGCAAAAATGTCACAGGTGTAAAACGGCTTCAATTGTGCGTGACAGGTGTTAGGGGCTGCGGCCTGTGTGGTGTCACGGACTGTCCCCGGCTCTGAACCCGCCTCTGTCGCTTCCCTGTCTTCACTCCTGACCTTGGCCTCCTAGTTGAAACTCTCCTGTGATCCAGGCCGGCGTGAATAATGTTTTAAAAGATATTCCTCTAAATCATGATTCTGATTAAATGTCTACCCTTTCAGAAAGATTTACATAACATTGTAAGTTTGTGAGTCATTTACTTGTGCAATTAGTATTTACTGAATGTATACATTAGCCAGACACTGATGTCACAGTAAAGAATAAAACGGAAATAGACAATGAGTGAGTCAACGAACGTGTAAGTAAAACAATAGCACATTGATGAATGTGTAGTTGAAAAATTAAATCCAGGCCTGAGAGGAAGGATGTGAGAAGGGTCTGCCATGGAGAAGAGGGGAGGGGAGGTCCTCGGGCAGAAGGAAGACGTCCTCCCCGAAGCTGAGGCTTGGAAATCACCCCAAAACACAGTGGTTTGAAGCAACATTTATGATCTCACAGCTTCTGTGGGTCGGGAGTCTCCATGTGGCTGTGCTGAGGCCTCTGGGTTGGGGTTTCTCACAAAGCTCTCATCAAAGCTGAGCCTGGGTCTGAGGTCCCCATGGCATCTGTGGGTGGGACGGGGTCGGCTCTGACCCCAAGCTCGCCCACGTGATCGCTTGAGGATTCTGCTTTTCCAGGACCATTGCCCAGAACCTGCCATCAGCTCCTGGCCTGTGGGTCTCTCTCAGGACAGGTCCCTAAAGCAGCTGTTTTTATCAGAGGGAGCAAGTGAGCAAAGCTACAGAGAACCAGGACGCAAGTCCTGTAACTTATGGCTCCACCACCTTCACATTCTGTCCATAAAAAGCAGGGCTCCACATAAAAAGAAATGAAATTGAGTTATTTGTAGTGAGGTGGATGGACCTAGAGTCTGTCATACAGAGTGAAGAAAGTCAGACAGAGAAAAACAAATACCGTATGCTAAGGCATATATATGGAATCTAAAAAAAAAAAAAAAAAAGGTCATGAAGAACCTAGGGGCAAGACGGGAATAAAGACACAGACCTACTAGAGAATGGACTTGAGGATACGAGGAGGGGAAAGGGTAAGCTGGGACAAAGTGAGAGACTGGCATGGACATATATACACTACCAAACATAAAATAGATAGCTAGTGGGAAGCAGCCGCATAGCACAGGGAGATCAGCTAGGTGCTTTGTGACCACCTAGAGGGGTGGGATAGGGAGGGTGGGAGGGAGGGAGATGCAGAGGGAAGAGATATGGGGACATATGTATATGTATAACTGATTCACTTTGTTATAAAGCAGAAACTAACACACCATTGTAAAGCAATTAGACTCCAATAAAGATGTTAAAAAAAAAGAAAGCAAAAGAAATAAATAAAATAAAATTTATTTTAAAATTATAAAAAAAAAAAAAAGCAGGGCTCCAGGTTCAACCCACACTCAAGACAAGGAGACCCACATGGGCATGAGGCCAGGGGGCAGGGGGATGATTTAACAGGCAAGGAGGCTGAGTGGGGTAGGATGTCAGGGCAGGGAAGGATAGCAAGTCAGCTCTGACAGTTCCAGAGGTAAACCCTTGCTGCTGGTCATTTGGTGATGATGGATACGGGAATGGGGACTGGGAGAGAACGTCTGACCTTGAAGACGAGATCATCAACAGAAACCTTCTTTTCCCCTGACAATCCTACTTTTTTTTTTCTATTTCTTTTGGAGAACTGTGTTTTGACCCATTAATTCACTACTCCTAAAAACACCTGCTCAAAACCTGTAACCCAAGATGCGTTAAATAGAGTTGATATTTGTTTAGCACTTCATAAACCCTTCATCATTTCATAACTGTTTATTAACTTTGCAGTTTTAGAGTTTACAGACTCATATACGTAAAAGAGCTGTGTGGGTTTTTGTGTGTGTGTGTGTGCTTTTTGCAGAACCATTAATATTACCTAGCAGACACTCTGTTCAAACTCCACTTTTGAAATTCCCTTTCGTGTACAATTCTATAACCTTCAACAAGTGAGTAGAAGTGCGTCACCACCACTGTAGTCAGGATACAAAACAGAAACTTCACATTTTAAGAGTGGCTTTAGTCACAGATCCACTGAACTGTTGAAAACAACTATATAAACAACTCTTATAATAACTATAAAACACAGCTGTTCTAAAAGCTTCCACATAAAATGTGTATATACTATGTATGAGATAAAACAAGGAAATAGAACTTAAGTAATTGATGCATGTTGCAATGACTAAGGTCAGATAATCTACAACATTACTAACTTCTGAAGGCACATTTCTTGCTCTAAAATAATTTAGCAAGCCCTGAATTCTAAAGATGTGGGATATTTCAAGTAAACAGCATGGAGTGGTTGATAATGACCCAAGCTCATGCACACCGTGATAGTTCTTCACTGTATCCCCTCTGTTACTGTAAATGGAAGAGGTCTTTCTGAACTTGGTCAAGAGAAAGAGCCCGGAGCTCCCTTGGATGAGTCCGAGGAAGGATGCTGTGGGCAGACGCAGAGCGATTCACCAGGAGGCCAGATGCTGTGCGGCCCCAGAGCCGCGGACACAGCGGCCGCGCTCGGGACAGGAGAGCGCGCGGGTCTGGCGCTCACTCTCCCGGTGCAACGTGCTGAGTGTGCTCTGGAGTC